>NC_050068.2:90184059-90486872 GCF_009764565.3 Dermochelys coriacea | reverse complement strand
GCATCCCTACTCCCTGCTTAGCAAGTGAAGTTCAGTTTAGGGTGACCCCCTCAATCAGGGCCTGCTAAGCACATTCTGTTGCCCTTTATCTGTATAAGAGAGATAACAGCATTTCATTGCCACTGCATTCAAATATTAGAGTGATTTGTAACCCCATACCAGCACAAATTATCATTCACACAAAGCGGCTCCATCTGTTGCACACTTAGGTAGAGTAGATGTGTCTATGCAAACACAGTCTGCTCCTGAAGTCTTTTCTCCTGTTTATCACCAGATATGAGGAGAGAACTCATTCAGACCGTGCTTACATATTTATAAGAAGTGGAACAGATTCAATAGATTACAAGGTCAGTAACTACTGCTACCATTTCCACTCAAAACTTAACTTTTCAATTTGGGGCGGGGGGGGAATGAAAAATATTTTATATGTCACCCAAAAAAGTTTTGATTTTTTTAAACTGCTAGCAAACTGAAAAATCTATTATTTCCCAGCCGGATATCTAATCAATTTCTTATTCTATCTGATTTTAAAGCCTTTAATTTGCCAAAGCCTTTGTGAGGCTTTTAACAATAAACCACAAAAACAGAATTTTATCCTATTTCTTGGAGATTGAGCAAACAATCAAATGGTTATTGGCAATTGTGAGGTCAGCCTTTCATACCAAACATCTCATACTTTTATTTGTCATTCGATAGATCCTTGTAAAAGTCTTTGCAGAGCCCATTTTAAATGAGGTCTATCCAACCAGAATATTTTTTTTCTTCATTACTTGTGTCAGAAGTTATTTTCAAGCTTATCTGTGCTAGTTCACTGGAGTATTGATGGAGCTCTTTTTCTCGATATCATGTCTGTTTTCTTCTCTGTTACATGAAGTTCATTATTAAGTATCTCCTGCTGCTTATACTAAGTTTACACTTTCTGCCATGTCCTTCTTTTATACTGTACCATAACCCTTTAACTCATGCTGAATATTTAATTAAGTGACTCTGGACTTTTACACTCTAGAGTGCCAAAACAAACTAAAATCTTTCTTTGAGTGCTAGGCTGTCCTCCTTCCATTTCCTTCTTCTGTTTACTCATCTTTCTTCTTCTTCCACTGGGTCTTTTCCACTTACTTCAGATCCTTTGGATAAGATCATGTTCCCATGCCCCAAACTTCATCCTTCCCCAGATCCTCATGCTATCCTCAATCTTGGTTCAAGCTTTCTAGTCTAGCATTGACCCAATGCTAAATAAGTTGCATAATGGAGCACTTGAAATTTTTATTTGGAAATCTTTTCCTTGAAATAAAATGGCCTTTTTCTGGAAAAAAGGTTTTGGTTTAAAAATAAAAGTAAATCTTTTGTGAATAACACACACAGCCACCATTATTTTTAGTTTTCAAATCCAAAAATGAACATAGTGTTTGTTTTGTTGCCTATATCAATTATTTTTTGGCCCCTGCTCTCTTTTCCCCCCATTTACTCTTCTTCCTAATGTTTCAGTGATAAAATTGAAAAGTGGAAAAAAGTGAGAGATGGGTGGCTGGGTGGGAATAACTGGGAAAAACAAGTGTTTTCGGTTTAGTCTTTTTATTGGAACATTTCAAATTTTTATGTGAAATATGTTACCACTTTTGACCGACTTTATTGCATGCTATAAATAGAAATGAGCTTTTTTGTATGAGGACTACCTTCTTTGTTGTCCTCAAATCCTCACAACCTGGTGATAAAATGAGTGTATTATAAAATTATAATTATGGCAGGTACTTATCTGTGTGGCACTTTAAATGTGAGTATGTGCAGCTGATCTTACTAGTTTACCCTGACCCTTTGTTTGGATTTTGGAAGGAACAGAACAATGCATAGCTGGATACAGACTGTGGGAGTGTTCTACAACAATTCATGTGGAGGGTGGGGGGAAGAATAGGGCCTTTCAAAACATAGAGGAGGTGCCTGGAGTCTATGAGATTATAAAGTGAATGTGATAGGAGGCTGAGAAAGGAAGTAGAAGAACTAAAAATAGACTGGTTTCAGAGTAGCAGCTGTATTAGTCTGTATTCGCAAAAAGAAAAGGAGTACTTGTGGCACCTTAGAGACTAACAAATTTATTTGAGCATAAGCTTTCGTGATGCATCTGATGAAGTGAGCTGTAGCTCACGAAAGCTTATGCTCAAATAAATTTGTTAGTTTCTAAGGTGCCACAAATACTCCTTTTCTTTTTAAAAATAGACTGTGTGAACTATACAGTCTCAAAGAGTAAAATAGCATCTTTGTCAGTAACCCTGAAGCGGCTTTCTGTGTGGGAGTCTTTAATTGTCTTGTGATGCTGCCTAGGACTATAAATGATGATAAAGTGGCAGTTCTTCCCCTTTACATCAGATCACATGCCGGGCCATATTGAAAACTCAATCACTAGCTGTGCCTCTTCTGAAATTGGGTTGCTCAAAAGAGGTTTTAGGGAGAAAAAAGGATGTACAAAGTGTTTCACTCAAACTACAGTATACTGAAAATCAACATTGGTTTAATTTAGACGTATGTTGGCAAACCACTCATAATGACAATTTCTATTAATGTTTAACCATGTATCATATCTGTTTTGCTCTAACTAGGTATTAGTTTAGTCTGGTTGTCGCAATGAATTTCATTTGTTTGCCTTTTTTTTTCTCAGAAGTGGATCAAATGGGGGAAAATCATATGTTGGAAGCCATATGGTGTTTCTATTTTCTTCCTATGCCATGTGATCAAGATGGTTTATGGAAACCATTTTCCTGTGATTGGTTATCTACAGAGGCAGTGTATGTTTGATGAGTTCTCTGATCAAGTGTGGGGGAGGAGAGAAACAAAACCAGTAAAAATAAATAAATTTGTTTAGCCTCTGGACTTGTGTCCGACAGATAGTGGCCTAGTATATTAAGTTATTATTTATTATGTTTTGACTCACATAATCAATGTTACCAAATCATGAGATCTTATTGCAAGTCTTGTAATATTTTTTGTTTCTTTTAAAGCTCCAGCTGCTGGAATAAAGAGATTCATTTTTTTTAAAAAAGTTAAGTTTCTAGTTCTTATAGTAGCTTGAGAATATGAAAGGAGTGCACCCTAAAGGCTCAGAAACCAGACAAAAAAAAAGAACCCATCATTTATTATAATTAAAAAAAAACATGATTTTTAAACCCATCTCATGATTTTTGGGCCCTGACTCATAAATTCTGAAAACTTGGAGGTGGCACTATTGCATAATAATTGTATCCCTATTTAATATAGGCAGATGTGTTTTCTTGAGATTGGAGTTTTTTGTTCTTCTGTTTCTTGGTGAGTCTGTGAACCTGTGAGAATGGACATGAAGCTATCATAACTGAGCCTTTTGTATAGATTGCGAGGATATATGGCTTTTGAGAAAAAAGTTCATTTCAAACTTCAGAGTGTGCAAGTACATTCCAACCCTCTTTTAATGCAAGACAACTCCAAATGTATCTTCAGAGGAACTTTAATTGGTTTTAATATTGCTTAAACATACCACTTAAGGATCCATGTGCCTATAGTTTATCATTCTTCATTTACAGTATACTTCAGGCCATACTAGATGAACATTAAGTCATTGCCATTGTTGTCTGACATGCATCATGAGTAGCTATCAGCATCACTTTATTTTCTTAGTTATTTGTGTTTTGCCATTGTAGTGCTAATTTTTTCACTTGATTACCCTGTAATAATATATCATACAAAAGGCAATTGATTTGTGCACCTGAACCTTTTAGCTGATATAAAATGACATATGATAGCACATCTGAAGGACTTTATTGAACATATTAATCAATACCAATGAGCACAGTAATCAAAAGGAACTCTGGAATCATAGTTTAAATCAATCTTAAGGGCTTTTTCTTGATGGTTAGCACTTAACTTGATCACATAGGTCCATTTACTTCAATTAAATTACTTTAGCAAGTAAGCGCTAAACAAAATAAGGAAAGGTTGCAAATCTAATCCTAAATGACAGTTGCTCCAACTCTCAGACACATATCCATTCATGTTTTGTATTTGCTTTTTTCAAAAAATAAAAAATATTTACAACATTATGTTAATTAGCAGGAGTTTCTATAAAAATTGTAGGTGACCCTCTAATTCTAACAACCAGGAATAACTAAGAATATACTGTGTGATCCAGAAACCAAGCTAGAAAAGCCTTAAAAGATGGAAAAGGTGCCAATATCCAAATCTATCTACATCAGGAAATTCATAACCAAAAAAAAATCATAAAATCTTAACATTGTCTGTGAACAAAACTTAGAAAAATATAGACAAATGGTCCAGTTTAAAAAAAAAGTAATTATCGGTTTGTTTACATGCATTCTTTAGAAGATACAGTAAAAACCTACTGTTAGCAAGTTGAGAAAATAGTCTCCATTTTATAGCTGCAAACCACTGTAGAGCTATATTTCACTAGGGATGACAAAAAGAGGGTTTTCTGATGCTATTAGATTTGAAATATAGCTGACTTCAAATGTAAGAGAAAATGAGGATCTTTTTTCCTTGACATTTGACATTTAAAGTGTTGTCCTTTTAAATGTCTAGCAGTCCCTCAGCTCCAGTTTCAAAATTAATAGTAGCAGTTCTTGTTTATAGTTCTCAGGATTTGTAAGTACCCATGACCCTATCTGGTGCCTTAAAAGCTTCATTTTCTCTGTAATTGAGATAAGTAATTGATCAAATAATGCTGCTCATAAGTATTACGTAAAGATGAATCTTTACATGAATGCAGGGTACATCCTTTTTTATATAAATAATTAATCTAAAAACTCTTCGCTTCAGGTGTAGTTTATTGCTGGATAAATCAACCTTAAATATGTTTTTAATAGAGTAAGGCAGTAAGTAGTAATACTGTGTAAAAAGTAAGTCACCGAGGTCTAAATTGTCTAATCTTTACCCATGTTGGTGAGCACTGACTCTCACGAGCATCTTGTTACTCGTTTGATTAAGCACTCACCCATTTGAATAAGGGTTGCACAATATTGCTAAATATATCACCAATCCTTCACTGAATGTGCAGTTTGTTATTAAGACTGTTTAAGAGACCAACTAACCAAGTGTAGCCAAATGTAATGTCTACAGACAAAGCAGTACAATACAGAAAGGAAACAGTTAATGTGTTACCAATCCTTCTGGGAAACAGTTCTCATAGCATAGTTGACCTTACACGGAAGCTGTTTTCCAAAATATGCATTAAAAACCAGCCATATTTATAGCATGGTTGTTATGAGTTAAAAACATTCTATGATCTACCCAAGACTAATATTTACCAACCAGTTAGCTTTGTACCTTTTTCTGGGACCATATCTTCTTATCTCTGTTTTGTATACTGAATTCCAAACCAGTTGTCCATGAAGGTACATCCCAACCCATACTAGGACAGAGAATAAATATATCTTGTCTTTGGCAGGTTTTGTATTTTCCAGTGAAAAAGATGACTTCATCTTTGTAGGGTATTGTGAGATATATATATCTTGACAGAAGCAAACAACATTTTGAGAAAGACATAATATACTTCAGTTAACATAATTACTTACATGCTGGGTATAATGAGTTGTGCACTATGTCTAACATATATGTATTGGCTCAGAACATTCTAGCCCTGAGTTAATGGGAGCTGAATAGGAACAGCAGGCAAGATCCTCAGCTGCTCTAAATCAATACAACTATATTGACTAAAATGGAGCTAGGTCAAATAATGCCAGATTGGAATCTGGCCTAGTGTCTTTAAATTTGTGAGCATCAGATCTAAAGTAAAGGTTATTACCTCAACCTTTAACTTGGCCAGATTGTGCATGCTCTGTTTGCTATGGTTTGCGTTGAACAACATAATCATATACAGTAGTAAGAAATACTGTATATGTATCAGGAAAAATTGCCAATATAAATTATGTAATAATGCTCAGGTAAGATTTTTGAAAGAACGTTGGATGAGATTGGCTGACCTTTTAAGGGTACGTCCACATGCCAGCTAGGGGTATAACTTCTAGCTTTTGTAGACTTACCTGTGTTAGCTTGGATCAAGATAGCATTCTAAAAATAGTAGCATAGCTGCTACTATTTGAGTGTCAACATGGGCTAGCTACCAGATTACATACCCTGGATATTGGGCAGGACTGTACTCAGGTGGTTAGCTCATGCCAGCTCCTACATAACTGTAGGTAAGTATAATCCTGCCTGACCACCTGGGTATGTACATGGGCTGCTAGCCTGAGCGACCATCTGTATAGTTGCTGCTACACCACTGTTTTTACAGTGCTAGCTCAATCAGATCTAATGTGCATATAGCTATCTGAGACAGAAATTACACTTGTGGCTACAGTAAGCTGTAGACGTGACCTTAGAGGGACAGACCAGAACAGACCAGAGAGCAGAAAGTTAGCTAAGCTGGCTTTAAGCCCCCATTGTGCCTTCCTAATGCTAGGTTTATCCAGAGACAATGCATTCCTGAGGGAATTCTGCACCAAAAAAATAAAAATGGTGTGCACAATATTTTAAAATTCAGCAACATTCTACATATTTTATTTGTCAATAAATAAATATGGAGGCTCCAGCATGTAAGTGGTACCCCCCACTTGCCCCCACCCCAGAACATGGACTCAGCAGAAAGGGTGCAGCTGACCCTGACACAGTTCTGCTCCTCCACACCAGGTGTACCAAGATAGCATGTGAGGGGGACAGAGTTTCACGTGCATACCCAGCCCTGTCCTCAATTCCAGGGATGGGGCAGTCAGGCTCAGCCAGGCAGGATTCAAGTGTGGAAGGGATTGGTATGGGGGCATCCAGGTGTGGAGTGACAGGGATTGGTGTGGAGTAATCTGGGTGTGGGTGGCTTGGTGGTGGTGGGGTCTCGGTGCAGGGGGCAGCTGGATGCACAGGGGCTTATTGGGGGTTCCAGGTGCAGGGGGAATAGGACTCACACGTGGGTCCAAAAGAAGGTGGTTGGGGCTCAGCTGGGAGGGTCTGGGTATGGTTGACATAGACAGGGGTATAGGTACTAGGGGAGTGGGGTTTGGTGGTGTAGGGATCCAGTGCAGCTGGTTGGGGCTCTGTGGAGTGGTGTTTGGGGGATGGGGGCCTCGTCAGAGTGGTCCAGGTACAGGGCAGGTGGGGCTAGTGGGAGTTCAAGTGTGGAGGGCTCATCAGGGAGTAGTTGGGATGCAGAGGTGGTGGTCTGGATACATGGGAAAGGGTTCAGCAGTGGGTTTGGGGCCAGGGTGTGTGCTCAGGGGATGAGTCAGGGTGCAGGGGGACTCCGGATGCAGGGGGTGAGGCTCAACAGGGTGGGGGTTTGTGTGCAGGGGGCTCAGAAAGGGCTGAGGCTCAGCGGGGGAGTCTGGATATGGAGGATCCAGATGCACAGGAGAGCAGCTCCCCATACAGTGATACCTCCCTCTGGGACAGAGGAGCGATGGGGGCAGGAAGGAAATGCAGAGATTCCTGAAGCCTTAGGAGGTTTCTGGGATTGGGCCTCACCTGATCTGACTTGCTGAAATCCAGGTATATTATGTTCACCATATTCCCCCTATGCACCCAAACTAGCTATCCCATCAAAGAAGGAAATCAAGCTGGTTTGGCATGATTTGTTCTTGGTAAATTCCTGCTGACTGCTAGCGATTCAGTTTTGGAAGCTAAATTGCCCCATCCATAACAGAGAGCTAAGCAAATGACTAACTGTACATTAAAATTGTTGAGCTAAATCCACTGCACCACAGGACCTGTAGGGGGACAGACAAACCTACCACCAGCAGTCAGGCACTTCTGTGGCTGAAATGAACACCAAACTGCCACACTCCTGAGGCCTGTCAGGCCTGGATGCAAGTCCTTAAAAGGGAAGAATTCAGTGCAGCCTTGATGACACTGTGGCCTGGTCTACAGTACATGGTTATTTCAGAATTAGCCGAGTTACCTCAAAATAAAACTGATTCCTACCACACAACCAAATTGTTTTTTTTTTTTTCCAATTTAAAGGGCTCTTTAATCAGATTTCTGTACTCCACCTCGGCAAGTGGAGTAGCGGTAAAATCGAGATTGCAATTCCAGGTTACAGGTACTGTGGACACAATTCGACGATATTGGCCACCGGGAGCTATCCCAGAACCTTGTGACCGCTCTGGACAACACTCTGAATTCCGATGCACTAGCCAGGTAGGCAGTAAAGGCCCCAGGAACTTTTGAATTTCCTGTTTGGTCACCATCAGCACAGTCCGCCATCACAGGCAACCATGCAGAGTCCACCATCACAAGAGACTACGCAGTCCCAGATTCGCAGACGAGCTCCACCATGGTCTGAATGGGAGGTACTGGATCTCATTGCATGTTGGGGAGATGAATCTGTTATGGCAGAACTATGTTCCAAAAAAAGAAACGCAAATACAAATCCAGAGCCATGATGGAAAGAGGTTACTCCAGGGATACGGAGCAGTGTTGTACAAAAATCAAGGAGCTCAGACAAGCGTACCAAAAAGCTATGCAGGCGAATGGGTGCTCTGGGTCACAGCCCCATACATGCCGCTTCTACCATGAGCTGCATGCAATTGGGGGGGGTGACGCCACCACTATCCGTGGACACATGCAAGGGGGGAAGGAAGTAGCACAGAGAGAGGAGAATGAGTTTTTGGAGGATGAAGAGGAGGACAGTGCACAGGAGGCAAGTGGGGAATCTGTTTCGCCCCCTAGCCAGGAACTATTCTTAACACTGGAGCCAATAGCCTCCCCGCACTCCCAAAGCATGCTCTTGGACCATGATCCTGAGAAAGCACTTCCAGTGACTGAGAGCTTGATCGGAGCCATGTGGTGGGGGCTGGGCGGAAACCCAGCAGCTCTGGGCTGTTTGCGTTTAGTTTAAAGAGCTCAGCCCTATTCAGAGCCTCATCGGAGCCCCATGGGGTGTGTGTGTGCGTGTACGCGAGGGGGAGAGGGTGGTGTGTGAAGTGATCATCCCAGAGAGCCTGCAGGCCCTCCTTTTATATTGCAAACCCACTAGGTATTGCTTGCTATGGGAAAGGGAGCCCACCGTTTGAAAGCACTGAAATGAATGAGGAAGAAGCAGAACTCTGCGTGCCCCTAGGGCTTACCATGGCTGCCTACAAGCTGAATTCTGTTGGCTGACTGCATGTGATGGCTTACTCACACCAAAGTGGCAGGCACTTCAGAATAAGAAACAAAATGAGACCTTGTACAGAAAGAACATGTGCTGTGTATTATGAATTGCCTGTTTCACTGAGAAAGAGTGTCCCCTTTGTTCTCTAAAATGTGTCCTTTAAAATACTACCCTTTCTTTTTCTCCTCCCGCAGCACGTGGAAATGTTTCAATGTGTCCCCTAGGCTAGTCCAGATTAGAAGTTGGAAAAAACAAACTCGGGACGACATGTTCGCCGAGCTCATGTAGTCCTCCCAAACTGATAGGGTCCAGCTGAATGCATGGAGGCAAACAATTGCAGAGTTGCATAAAAGCGTTACATGAATATGAAGAGAGGAGAGATGTGCACGAAGAGAGCAGGCAGGATGCTATAGTCAAACTCATGGGGGGAGCAAACTGACATGCTCCACTGTATGTTGGATCTAATGTGGAAAAGGCAGCAAGACCACAGACCGCTGCTGCAGCCCCTGAATAACCACCCTCCCTCCTCCCCAAGTTCCATAGCCGCCTCACCCAGATGCCCAAGAACATGGGCGGGAGTGGGGAGGCGATGGGGACCCACACAGTCAACCCCAGAAGATTGCATAAGCAGCAGAAAGCTGGCATATCCTAAATTTTGATTTGGTTTCTGGACTTATCCTTCCCTCCTCCTCCTTCACCCCCCCAACCAATAATCCCCCTCCCCCATCTAGCTTCTGATTTCTCTCAATGGTTTTGTGCAACAAATATTAAAGAATGGTTTTTAAACAATTGTGACTTTATTTCCTTTCATACACACACGGGGCAGGTAACTTTAAGAGAAATGAGAAACGCACACAACTGTCACACCGTACACTGGCCAGTCATGAAACTGGCTTTCAAAGCTTCTCTGATGTGCAGCGTGCCCTGCTGCACTCTTCTAATTGCCCTGTTGTCTAGCTGTGCAAAACTGGCCACCAGGAGAGTTGCCTCAACCTCCCATCCTGCCATAAATGTCTCCCCCTTACTCTCACAGATATTGTGGAGCACACAACAAGCAGCAATTACAATTGGAATATTGATTGTGCTCAGATCCAACCGAGTCAGTAAACTGCTCCAGCATACTTTGAAACGTCCAAACACACATTCTACCACCATTCTGCCCTTCCTCAGCCTATAGTTGAACTGCTCCTGACTACTGTCCAGGGAGCCTGTCTACGGCTTCATGAGCCAGGGCATTAAGGGATAGGCTGTGTCCCCGAGGATACTATAGACATTTCAACATCCCCAACAGTAATTTTCTGGAAATAAGTTCCTTGTAAGTAAGTTCCTTCCTGCAGCTGTTCAAATAGACCAGAGTTCCTGAAGATGCAAGCATCATGCACCTTTCCCAGCCATCCCACGTCGATGTCGATGAAACATCCCTTGTGATCCACCTGTGCTTGCAGCACCATGGAAAAGTACTCCTTGCGCTTTATGTACTGGCTGCCCCGGTGTTCTTTGGCCAAGATAGGGATATGCGTTCTGTCTATCATCCCGCCACAGTTAGGGAACCCCAATGCATTAAAGCCATCCACAATGGTCTGCACATTTCCCAGAGTCACTACCCTTGATAGCAATGGTCAATGATTGTATTGGCTACTTGCAGCCCAGCAATGCCCACAATAGATTTGCCCACTCCAAACTGATTCCTGACTGACTGGTAGCTGTCGGGCGTTGCAAGCTTCCACAGGGCTATGGCCACTCGCTTCTCAACTGCTCTCATTTTGGTGTCTTTGCGCTTCAGGGCAGGGGTAGCAAGTCACAAAGTTCCATGAAAGTGGCCCTATGCATACGAAAATTTCTCAGCCACTGGGAATGATCCCATACCTGCAATACTATGTGGTCCCACCAGTCTGTGCTTGTTTCCCGGGCCCAGAATCGGCATTCCATGGTATGAACCTGGCCCACCACCACCATGATCTCCCAATCGCCACATGCCATGCTTCTGGGAACGTCTGTATCCATATCCTCATCAGTATATGAATCGTCGCTTCCTCGCCCGGTTTTCCAGGTACTGCACATACTGCTGGATAATGCGCAAGGTATTTAAAATGGTCAACTGCAGTGGAGATCTGATCGGGCTCCATGGCTATGGCGCCTGCACAGGTAATCCTGGAAAAAGGGCGCAAAACGTAGGAGAGTGGAGTGGCAGCAGAAGCTGTGCTGTTTGGTTCATGGTAGCTGAAAAAAGGCAGCAAATGGTTGTCTTCTGTAGCTTTCCCAGAGGTGGCACCCCAGGACAGACAACATGGAGAAGCTTGGTAGCGTGGCAATAGTAGGAGAGCAGAGTTGGCAGCAGAAGCTGTGCTACTCGGTTCACGATGGCCGAGCAGAGTTGGCAGCAGAAGCGTTCGATGATGAAGAGAAAGAGTAGATAGTAGAGATTACATAGGAAGATGAGAGAAAATGACAGGTGGATTCATAGTAGCAGGAGAGAAGCGGTGCACCGTGTACTGAAAGGAGTGTGGCGTCTGCACGCCAAAAAGTTGCGGAACGATTGTCTGCTGTAGCTTTCACAAAGGGAGGAGCAACTGACGACATACACCCAGAAACACCCGAGAGAATGTTTTTGCCCCATCATGCACTGGGAGCTTAACCCAGAATTCCAATGCGTGGTGGGGACTGCAGGAACTGTGGGATAGCTACCCACAGTGCTCCACTTTGACATTCAATGCTAGCCTTGGTACTGTGGACACACTCTGCCGAATCCACACGCTTTAGTGGGGACACAGAATCCCAAATGTATAACATAGCTTCCGAAAATTCAAATAGAATAATTTCAAAATAATTTCGTACTGTAGACATACCTTCAGAAGCAAGCAGAGCCAAGTATCAGAGTTCCCAGACTGGGGACCTTACGGCACTAACAGACTTATGTCTTACAAATGCCACATCCCTAAGTCTTCTGAGGAAGAAGACAGGATGGACTGTTTTTTTGGGGTGGTTTGTATCGCAATTCCCCCATGACTAAGCCCCAATATTTATTTGCACTGAGTAGGGGAACTGAGACTGCCTGCAGGGTCTGAGAGACTACTTCTGCCAAATATAAAGGGAAGGGTAAACACCTTTAAATACCTCCTGGCCAGACTAAAAACCCCTTTCACCTGTAAAGGGATAAGAAGCTAAGACAAACTCACTGGCACCTGACCAAAATGACCAATGAGGAGACAAGATACTTTCAAAGCTGGAGCGGGGGGAAACAAAGGGTTCTCTCTGTCTGTGTGTTGCCTTTGCCGAAGGTCAGAACTCCTGTAAAAAGTCAGTAAGCAATCTAGTTAGATATGTGTTAGATTCTGTTTTGTTTAAATGGCTGAGAAAATAAGCTGTGCTGAATGGAATGTAGATTCCTGGTTTTGTGTCTTTTTGTAACTTAAGGTTTTGCCTAGAGGGATTCTCTATGTTCTGAATCTGATTACCCTGTAAGGTATTTCCCTTCCTGATTTGACAAAGGTGATTCTTTTACTTTTTCTTTAATTAAAATTCTTCTTTTAAGAACCTGATTGCTTTTTCATTGTTCTTAAGATCCAAGGGTTTGGGTCTGTGTTCCCCTATGCAAATTGGTGAGGATTTTTATCAAGCCTTCTCCAGGAAAGGGGGTGTAAGGCTGGGGGGGGGGATTTTGGGGGAAAAGACATTTCCAATGGGCTCTTTCCCTGTTATATTTGTTAGGCGCTTGGTGGTGGCAGTAAAAAAGTCCAGGGGCAAAAGGTAAAATAGTTTTTACCTTGGGGAAGTTTTAACCTAAGCTGGTAAAAATAAGCTAAGGGTTTTTTTTCATGTAGGTCCCCACATCTGTACCCTAGAGTTCAGAGTGGGGAAGGAACCTTGACAACTTCTCTCTCCCTTGCACAAGGGAGGAGGTTGGGGAAGTATTTTCCTTTTGCTTATACAGTTTTCTATCCCCCAAGGAGGGTGGACTAGCTAAAAGGTGTAACCCTTCTGCCAGGTGGAGCTGGCAGCAACCAGGGCTGGGCTCAATATTGAGGGGTTACTTTTCAACAACAAACACCGAACTGGCTCAAGCCCCCATGCAGTAACCTTGGAAAATTACATACCATCCCTGTGCACCTCTGAGAGGCAATACTTCCCCACTCACAAGCACAGAGTCTGAAGAAAAGAAACTTTCTGTAGAAAAGAAACTTTCAATAAAAGGAGGGAAGTCACCCAACATTAATTAGGGAAAATGCCACAAGCAGGATTCATAAAACTGTGAGCAGGACACCTACCCCAGAGTGTGTGGGGCAGTGCCTTCTGCCTCATGTTCTTGAGTTCTACAACCAGAGTTCCTTTTCTGTGCCCCTCTCTGCTCCCTCACCATACCCCACTCACAGTGGTTGTCCTTGGTCAGTGAGGACCCTGGGTTTAGAAGTGCATCAGTGTGACTTCATCTCTCACCCAGGTAAGATGGCAGCTGGCTTTCTTCACCATCTGACCACTTGCTCTGGCTGACTGCTTTGCCAGCCGCTGTTCCTTGCCTCCTGGTCACTCTGCCAGCCAACTGCTCGCCACTTTCGCCAGCTGCTCCCACTAGCTGGTTGCTTACCACTTTTGCTGGCCACCCGTCAGTTACCTTCAGCTGCCACCTGCCTCTTTGCTGTGACCTCTGTCTCTTAGAGATTTTTTAGCTCTCAGCAGGCTGGTCAGAAACCACACCACAAGTGATTTAAGCTCTTATTGAGGACTTAAAATAACAAAAGGCTCCTATTGAAGTAAATCCAGAGCACTGGAACACTGACCACACCCCCGCCCCTCCACTTCCCTGGGGTCCCAACACCCTACCAGATCAGAAGCCAGAGCTGGGCCAGAGCCACCTAACCAGCTCGGGTTGCTGTGGGGCACCCCACAGACCTTCCACTACCCTGGGCAGGGGGATGGGGTGCCCAAGAGCAGCTCTCGGCCTGTGTGCCTGCTCCCTGGGACAGGTGGAGGGTCCAGGGTCCAGTGGCACTTTAACTGGGGGAGGAGGGTCAGGTGTGGGAAGGCATAGCTCTTTTAAGAGAAGAAACCTTCCTTAGGGGCAGCTTGGAGTGGCACATCAGCGCCAGCCCCTGCTCAGCCGGGACTGGCAGGCTTTGTGTGTGGCTGCAGTTCCCAGCCCTGGCTTGTAGGTGAGTACCATTCTGGCTGGGGAGAGGGGGAGGTGTCAGTGTCAGAAGACTGGGAGGGGATGGATGTAATTTGGGAAGGTCAAAGCAAGGCAGATGCACATGGGGTTACATGATACTATCCCCTCTCCAAACACACATTTTTGCCAGTGCTGAGCATGTCTGCTCAGCCAGTGAGGGGAGAGGGGAAGAAAGGAGAATGGGGAAGTGGGGGTTGGAGAATGGAGGAAGGGGGTGGGGGCAAAAGAATGGGAATGGGGAAGCGAGGGGAGAGAATGGGGGAAGGGGATGGGGTGGGAGAAGAGGCAGTGGGTAAGGGGGTGTGGGGAGAAGAGAAGGGGAATGGGGGGAGGAGGAGCAGGGTCCCATGGCATGGAGATGAGCAAAAAATCGTAATCTGCCTCTGGGGCCATCAGTAAGTGGAGTTGGAGTGGGATATAAAATCTAGTACTTAAATGTTATGCCACAGAATTAAATTTGCTTTGTTATAGCTGTATTGTTCAGTAACAGTTACTTCAAATCTCTCTCTTTGCAGTAACTCATTGTACAACTGTGTACAGTGGCAAGAATGAGGTATTCTGGAAAGGATAAGTAACAGTACTGTTGTGCTGGAGTTTGGGTGAAACCTTATTGCACCTGGTGAGCACAACAGTTGCCCTTCATTCAGGATAAATGTAAAAAAAAAAAAAAAAAAAGGGTTGAGCTCCTTTCTGAAAT
Organism: Dermochelys coriacea; assembly: GCF_009764565.3. Lineage (NCBI taxonomy): Eukaryota > Metazoa > Chordata > Testudines > Dermochelyidae > Dermochelys > Dermochelys coriacea. The sequence goes on along the minus strand of NC_050068.2, from coordinate 90,471,896 downwards.
AGATAGCTAAAACAATATGATCCTCCATGCAAACCACAGGCCACTTGAAAGATGGAGTAGGATTTGAGCCATGTGGGTTTTTCCTGGGGTCTGAATGCAGAGGGCTGGGTATTGGTTGGAGCTGAATGCTTGGGGAAGTACAAGCAGCAGTGTCAGAAATACCACTGAAGCACAAGGAAAAGAAAGCAAGGAAGCCCCTGAGACTGTCAGAGAAAAACTTTGTAGCAGAATCCTGACTAAAATCTAATGGAAACATTTATAAGTTTGTGAACTACAGCCCTCTCCAGTAGCTCTAGGTGTTTTAGCTCTCAGGCAAGCTTCATTGTAATTTCTTTCTATTTTTAGGTAGAGGGGTGGCTGGAAAGAGGCTTGGAACTATGATCAAGAAACAGACTGTTATTTGATCCTACTGTGTTTAGGGAAACAGGACTTTGTTTGGATGTTCTTTGTAAATGAACAGGATTGCATCAAAGAAATACTTGACTTCATCATTAATTAGTTTCTCCTTTCAATGGAAACGACCCGCAAGACCCTGAAAATTTGCTTAACCACTTGAGCCTAAAGGAGTAGCAGGATGAAGGACAGCATAGGCAGTCTGGAGAGCACCAGGTTTAAGCAAGTATATCACGGTCTGAGATAGGATAGTAAAGTAAGCCCGCTCCTGTAATATTTTTTAAAGCAGACATAGTTTGTGTTCTGATTGATAAAATGCAACTTACAGGTGGTAACAGACATTACCTCAGAGTCGAGATTTTGCAAGTATTACATTTTTCTTTTTCCTAACAACATTCAATAAAGAATATTTCTTTTTTCACCCAGATATATTTTTTCATGATTTAAATACTGAATAAAACTATTTATTTTGTATGCTCAATAAAATCCTTAAGTCAAGAACTAAAAATCGCATAGAATTATTTCAAATTATGGGGAGGTCCTTTGTTATACTAACAGGTCTCCTCCAGCACAACTATGACATATGTACATCAAATATGAGTTATTATACTAGGTAGAACTTTTCCAATATTCATATTAATATATTTACAAGATATTTTAGTATTTCAGGATTCACAATTTGTCTTTGTGTGTAGTAGCCATGGAGGAAGAAACACTAGTGTAAATGTTTTAATTCATTTGTCTTCTGAACAATCTGGACAAAAATGCTCTTGTAGCAAAACCCAGGCTGTTAAGAGTAAAGGAATTACACAGTTGGAAATGATGGTAGGTCAAAGAATTTTAGGATTAAAATAATGTAGTTAATTTTAAATTAAACATTGCGGGTGTTATTGCTTAGCCTGTTTCTTGCCCTGATTATCTAAAATGCACTAGGAAAGAAACAATAAGGTTTTGAACTACAACCTCCTGCGGCTGCTTCAGGTGTTCCTTTTTATCTGTCAAGCAAGCTTCATTATAATTACTTTCTACTTAAAAAAAAGTTTCAGAATTGTAAAAGGTAATGCTAATGTGATATTAGGAACAAAGTCTTTCATTTTAATTAGGGACTGCATACCAGTTACTGGTTCTAATGTATGCTTGCAACAATAGGGGGTCTTATTTGATCCTTGGCTGTCCCTGATGCTCAGGTCATAGTGGTGAAGCCAAGCACATGTTTCTATCCCTCATTGACAAGAGGAGGTTCTGACCTGAGTAGAATTATCTGTGCCTTTATCATTTTGAGATTAGACTACTGTTGTGCGCCCTACATAATGCTATCTGACCTCCTAATCAATGGTATGTGTTGAGACTATTTGGAAGCCAATGTTAATGGACAGTGCAGCTACCCATTTAGTTTCAGATCCTGCAATCAGATGTGCATGGAAGAACTCTTGTGCCCCATTGACTTCTGTCTGACACCATAAGGTTTGCCCACGCAGTGTCTAATTGAAGTTAATGGGTACATGGACATAATAATCTGCCTGCACAGATGTGATTAGAGGATGGGGTCCTTAGCCAATGGAGAATTATACAGACTGTCCATTACTGTGGTATTCCTTGGTGTGTGCTATCTGACTCTGATATTCCCACTTAAGGTGGAATTTAAGGTACTGGATTCAACTATCAAATGAAATTACTACAAGTGTGACCAGTAAACATGTTTTAACAGGTGTCCCCTAACTTAAAAAGATATGAGAATCCTTGAATTTGAAACTCACTTCTTCCCCCAATTTGTCAGAGCCTATGTTTTTTACATTTCTGGACATGCTAAACAATTCATCTCTTCTTTTAAGTATTTGGGAATGTGAGTTATAAAGTTAGGCCACTAACACATATATACCTTTAATTCACAGGTATAAGTGTTTTCAGGATCAAGATCTTAAATATCAGACATGGGGGGGGGATAATTGGTTAAAAGGTCAGTTTAAAAAAAACCAAAAAACGACAAACTAAAGTAGCCCCAATGGGTGGACCGTAGATCACAGCTATTATATATTTTTATTCACCATAATAGTTCTGTTTAGAATTAATTTAATTATTACAGACATGTCTACTCTAAAGGAGATTTGTTTTTATCCTGGCATGCAATACAATATAACAGAATATACACATTTTCATAATTTTATATTTACAGTCTAACTTTAGGCCCTTATCCTGAAAAGATGTATCCATGTGTAGGACTGGCACCTTTTTTGTATTGTGTGTTCATTTAAACTTTATCTCAAACCTCTTAATAGAATTGTATAATGCAAGATACTACAAGTATGTAATATATAATATAAAGATGTAAACAAACAAGCTAGTGAGTGAATTCACATGTTCAATTGCAAAGCCCAAAGCAGAATACAATAGGGGTTGTGTTTGTTTGTTTTGACAGCAAGATGCGGAAAATATCCTTTGATAATAATCAATCAAGAGTAAAATAAAAAGAGATGTAATTACTAAGTTACTAATTCGGTGGTGTTTTTGTAGTAATTCAATTAGAGTTATGAATATGTTATCAAATAAATTTATTGTATTAAAAATAAAGATTTCAAATATTAAATCTTGACTCTTGCAAGCATATGTATGAAGGATTGCTGGATAGCTATCACTGATATATTTGGGTAAGTGACAAGTGAGCAGTAGCTCACAAAAGCTTATGCTCAAATAAATTTGTTAGTCTCTAAGGTGCCACAAGTACTCCTTTTCTTTTTTAGGATACAGACAAACATGGCTGCTACTCTGAAATAAGTGACCTGTGTTATCACTGGCTAGCCAAGAGCCTCCATCCTTTCTTCTTGGATACTGAACTTTCCACTGTAACACATCTTCACCACATCTATGACAGACTTTGTAATGCACTCTATTAGTACCTATCACTGAAGATCACATGAATGCTTCAACTAGTTCACAATAATGGATGCTTTTCTTTGTATGTGAGTAGATTAACAAGAGCATATTAAAACCTGTGTTCAAGAATTTCCAGTAGCTGAGTGCAATTGAAAGTACCAAATAGTCTTCGTAAAGTAGTCATAGATATAAAGGTCAGAAAGAACCATTATGATCATCTAGTCCAACCTCCTGCACAATGGAGGCCACAGAATCTCACCCACCCACTCCTGCAAAAAAAACCACATCTATGTCTGAGCTATTGAAGTCCTCAAATCACGGTTTAAAGACTTCAAGGAGCAGAGAATCCTCCAGAAAGTTCCTCTGTAGCATGGGGCAAGAGTAAGGCAAAAAACTTCCAGGGCCTCTTCCAATCTGCCCTGGAGGAAAATTCCTTCCCATCCCCAAATATGGTGATCAGCTAAACCCTGAGCATAAGGGCAAGATTCACCAGCCAAATACCCAGAAAAGAATTTTCTGTAGTAACTCAGATCCCACCCCATCTAACATTCCATCACAGGCCATTGGCCTATTTACCATGAATATTTAAAGATCAATTAATTACAAAATCAAGTTATTCCATCATACCATCTCCTCCATAAACTTATTGAGATTAATCTTAAAGCCAGATAGGTCTTTTGCCCCCACTGCTTCCCTTGGAAGGCAATTCCAAAACTTTGCTCCTCTGATGGTTAGAAACCTTCGTCTAATTTCAAGTCTAAACTTCCCAATGACCAGTTTATATTCATTTGTTCTTGTGTCCATATTGGTACTGAGCTTAAATAATTCCTCTCCCTCTCCTGTATTTATCCCTCTGATATATTTATAGAGAGCAATCATATCTCCCCTCAACCTTCTTTTAGTTAGGCTAAACAAGCCAAGCTCCTTGAGTCTCCTTTCACAAGACAGGTTTTACATTCCTCGGATCATCCTAGTATCCCGTCTCTGTACCTGTTCCAGTTTGAATTCATCCTTCTTAAACATGGGAGACCAGAACTGCACACAGTATTCCAGGTGAGGTCTCACCAGTGCCTTGTATAACGGTACAAAAACCTCCTTATCTCTACTGAAAATACCTCACCTGATGCATCCCAAGACCGCATTAGCTTTTTTCACAGCCATATCACATTGGCAGCTCATAGTCATCCTCTGATCAACAAATACTCCAAGTTCCTTCTCCATTACTTCTAATTGATGCATCCCCACCTTATAACTAAAATTCTTGTTATTAATCCCTAAATACATGACCTTGCACTTCTCACTATTAAATTTCATCCTATTACTATTACTTCAGTTTACAAGGTCATCCAAATCTTCCTGTATGATATCCCGGTCCTTCTCTAAGTTGGCAATACCTCCCAGCTTTGTATCATCTGCAAACTTTATTAGCACACTCCTACTTTTTGTGCTGAGGTCAGTAATAAAACGATTAAATAAGATTGGTCCCAAAACTGATCCCTGAGGAACTCCACTGGTAACCTCCCTCCAGCCTTTCAGTAGGACCCACTGTAGTCTCCCTGTTAACCAATTCCTTATCCACCTTTCAATTTTCATATTGATCCCCATCTTTTCCAATTTAACTAATAATTCTCCTTGTAGCACGGTATCAAATGCCTTACTGAAATCTAGCTAAATTAGATCCACTGCCTTTCCTTTGTCTAAAAAAATCTGTTACTTTCTCAAAGAAGGAGATCAGGTTGGTTTGGCACTATCTACCTTTTGTAAAACCATGTTGCATTTTGTTCCATTTACCATTGACCTCAATGTCCTTAACTACTTTCTCCTTCAAAATTTTTTCCAAGACCTTGCATACTACAGATGTCAAACTAACAGGCCTTCAGTTACCTGAATCACTGGTTTTTTTCCTCCTTTCTTAAAAATTGGAACTATGTTAACAATTCTCCAATCATACGGTACAACCTCTAAGTTTACAGATTCATTACAAATTCTTGCTAATGGATTTGTATTTTCATATGCCATTTCCTTTAATATTCTTGGATGAAGATTTGGGCCCCCCGGTTTAGTCCCTATAAACTGTTAGAGGTTCGCTTCTACCTCAGATATAGTAATATCTACCTCCATATCCTCATTCCCATTTGTCATGCTACCAACATCCCTAAGATTCTCTTTAGCCTTATTAAAGAAGGCTGAGGCAAAGTATTTGTTTAGATATTGGGCCATGCCTAGATTATCCTTGACCTCCATTCCATCCTCAGTGTTTAGCGGTCCCATTTCTTTCCTTGTTTTCTTCTTATTTATATGGTTATAGAACCTTTTACTATTGGTTTTAATTCCCTTTGCAAGGTCCAGCTCTACTCGACTTTTAGCCTGTCTCACTTTATCCCTACATGTTCTGAACTCAATAAGGTAGCTTTCCTTGCTGATCCCTCCCATCTTCCACTCCCTGTATGCTTTCTGCTTTTTTCTTAATTACCTCTCTGAGATGCTTGCTCATCTCGCTTGGTCTACAACTCCTCGCTATGAATTTTTTCCCCTTTCTTGGGATGCAGGCTTCCGATAGCTTCTGCAGCTTTGATTTAAAGTAATCCCAGGCCTCCTCTGCCTTTAGATCCATAAATTCTTCAGTCCAATCCACTTCCCTAACTAATTTCCTTAATTTTTGAAAGTCAGTCCTTTTGAAATCAAAAACCCTACTTGCAGATTTATTTTTGTTAATCCTTCCATTCAGTTTGAACTGAATTAGCTCATGATCACTTGAGCCAAGATTGTCCCCTACAACCATTTCTTCTATGACGTCCTCGCTACTCACCAAAACCAAATCTAAAATGGCATCCCCTCTAGTCTGTTCAGCAACTACTTCATGAAGGAATCCATCAGCTCTTGCATCTAGGAAAATCTGAGCCCTATTATTATTACTAGCACTTGTCCTCCAGTCTAAATCTGGGAAGTTAAAGTCTCCCATGATCATTAGTATTTACTTCATTAAAAACATTAAAGAGGGCTCTATCCATATCCAAATTAGATCCCAGCGGTCTATAGTATAACCCCAAGCACTCTCTCAAGGGAGGCTCTATTAGTTTTCTTTCCCAATGTAATTTTTGCCCAGATGGACTCTGTCTTATCCATTGCATCAGTTCTTATTTCTTTATATTCTACCTCATCATTGTTATACAATGCTACTCCACCACCTTTGCCTTTATTCATGTCTTTCCTAAACAGCACATACCCTTCATTACCTGTACTGCAGTCATGACTACTATTCCACCATGTTTCCATTATCCCTTTAATATGTGGTTTCAATTCCTGCACCAGTAGCTCTAGTTCCTCCATTTTATTACCTAGGCTCCTCGCACTGGTGTACAAACATCTTAATTTTTGCTGTTTGGCCTCACTCACATTCTGTACCCTATTAGGCATGGTCATTCAATAGCCAGCATAACCTATTAGAGTGGTATCCACACTGCCCTTCCTCCTTATATACATTCTCCTACTCACGGCTGTATCCTTTCTTACTTCATCTTCTTCCCTCTCAATGCTAAAATCCAGCATGGAGATTACCTGGACAACCCCCAACCATCTCCCCCTAATTCCTCGTTTAAAGCTTTCTTAATCAGTTGTGCCAGCCTCCATCCTAGAAGTCTATTTCCTTCCCTACTCAGATGAAGTCCATTCCAAAAGAACTGTCCTCTGTCCATGAATGCCTCCTAGTGGCCATACATCCCAAAGCCCTCCTTATAGCACCACTGCCTAAACCATCTGTTGATAATCATAATCTTGTTACACCTTTTTTGCCCTTCTATAGGAACAGGCAGAATCCCACTAAAGATCACCTGAGCCTCGATTTCTTTAAGCGTCTTCCCCAGCCTAGCCTAGTCTCCCTTAATACTTTACAATGAGAATCTAGCCATATCATTTGCTCCCATATGAAGGATAATTAAGGGATTCTTCCCTGCTCCTTTAGGATCCTTTTCAACCACAGGTCTACATGCCATATCTTAGCACCTGGAAGACAGCAAACCCTTGTATTCTCTGGATCAGCTCTAGTTACAGGCCTGTCTATTCTTCTCAGTAAAGAGTCCCCAATCACATAGATCTGCCTTTTCCTGGTAACGGTGCTATTCTTCAGTCTATCCCCTGTTCCCCCTGGCTGCAAGTTCTTTCCATTCCTATTCTCCCTTGTAATCCTTTTCAACCCATCCTGTATCCTCTTGGGGCTCATATTTGGTGTAGTCTCCCTTGACTCTTCCCCTTTTCCTATAGGACTAGCTGCTCTTCTCTTCTTCTTTGCCCTTCCACCTTCAGAGACTACCTGCTGAGACCCTTCTTCATTTTCCAACTCTGCAAACCTGTTCTTGAACTCTATTTCTCCTTCACTAGCCTATCTTTTCCTCTGCCTTCCTTCTCTTAGTCACATGTTTCCACTGACCACTTTCCTTACCCAATCTCCCCTCAGAATTCCTCAGTCCTGCTTCCATCTGCAAGTCTGAGCATTTCCCTTCAGATACCTCATGTCTTTGCTCGATAATCTGCTTGAACCCCTTTCTAAACTCAACCAGACTTTCCACCTGTGTCTCCAAACCTCAGATCTTTTCCTCCATCAGCTCTATCAGATGGCATTTCATGCAGACAAAACTCTTACCAGATATCCCCTCCAGGATCATGTATATACCGCAGCTTCCACATCCAGTCATCTTCATTGTGTCTTCCACTACATGGGTCACTCCCACTGCTGCCTCTGTATCTGTCATTGCCTTCCTACCTAAATGTTGTTAATCTGGAAAACACAAACCACAAAAAAAACACCACCACCCACAGCAAAAACAAACCCCAAACAAGCACCACAGTGCAAACTGCCACTGAAACTCCCCTGTTTACAGCTCTGTTTGCTAGCTCCTGTGCTTCTACAACTGTCTGTGCCACTGGCTGGCTAACTTTATAGGATCCCTACTCAGAGAAGCTCCGCCCCCTAATTAGGGCTCAGCTTCTCTCCCAGCACAAAGCCCCTACAAGCCTCTACACATACAAATACAAATACCTTCACCTTCTCCTCCAACAGAACTCCCACTCAGACTGGTCATAGACCTTGTTATCTCAGTGGCTTCCTTTTCTCAGTTATCAAACTGCCTGATTTATCTGTTTCTGTATGTGATATAAAAAGGCTGCTTCCACGAGCAGCAGTTTTCTCCTACTAGCGCTGTAAGTCTTCCCACACCCGATTACGCAGCAGCGTGTCTGACCAGGAAACTGGTTCTGAATACAAAGTACTTGTTCAGGTCTCTAGAAGTAATAGTAAAATGAGGCACCTAATGCCTCTAAAGCATTTTCAAAATGTTGTACAAACATCATCTAATTAAGTTAACATTTTCAATATTAACCATAACACCCAAATATCTGAGACACCAAAATTGGTGGCTACTTTTGAAAACACTAGCATTAACCAATTAATATGTTAGCTAATAGTTGACTATGTAATATTAGCATTAGTTGATGCAGAATTAGTTAATGAACATTTCATTTCATTAGTTAATTTTATTTCAGTATTGCCAATTCTACTGATTTTTCTCCAAAATCTCCTGATATTTGATTTTTTCCCCTTAGATTCCAAGCTCCTGGACCCATGTGGGATTATGTGAGAATTTCAGTTTTCATATATAAGGACTTAAAGAAAAGAAGGAAAATAAAAAGAAACTCATATTTATTTTTAAATCTCATATTGGGGTGGGAGCCTTGATTTAGGATTTTTTTAAAACATATATGATGTTACTTTAAACAATTTACATTAAATTAAATTAACACTATTGTAGATCTAAGGTGGGACAAAATTGTGTAGCCCTGTTTTTGTTAGACTCATTTTTTAGTGAGACCTATTTTGGAGACCTATTTTGCCCATCTTGTATTAAAATAGAGGAAAAACTGTCCTATAAAAGAAGCAAATCCTTCATACATGCATCACCTGCTAGTTTTTATTTTTTCCAATTTCATGGCAAAAATGGATATAGAGGATATAATCAAACAGCATAAAATAATAGAAGGAGGAAAATAATATTACCAATCCTCCTTCTTTCCCATTATGGTAATTTCCAACTAACCCCCTCAGGGTCAATTCAGAATTCTTATATAAATGAAAAAGGAAGGAGTTAACAATATTAATAACAGTTTCCTCTAGGAGAGGGCAAAATTTCAATGGTTCCCAGAGTACAGACTGTTCCAGCAGTTTGTCCTCATTAATGCTATACAGTTTATACATGCTTGATAAAATCTAACTGACTCTATACCATGAGAGATGGTGGATTCTTTTTTTTTTTTAATCACAATCAGGATGACAGTTATATTTCAAGCTAAAAGTCAGTGATTTAGCTGGTTTATTCCTGCTTGTAGCCTCAATTTTCTGAGTTATCTACTACATGTTATCTACTACACAGTACAAGGATATTTTGCAATTTATTTATCTTGAAGGTGACAAATATTTAGCATGGCAAAATATATATTAAAATGGAATTGGGTGAAATTCAGTTAAAGGGAGGTTTTTTTTAATGTAGTTTGAAACCAAACTGTATTTTCTTTTTTTCAAACTTTAGAGATAAAAATGTTGACAGCTGGTTTTGTTTATGGATAAATTTTCTAAACTGTTTTAAGTTTGAAGCAAATTTTGTTTGCTGGCAAAAAGTTTATCACCTTTCCTTCAGGTACAAAATCTCTCTCCGAGAAATTTGATTATTACCTTGTCTTTTCAGCTATGTCCAGTGGCTTCTCTCTCTCTCTCTCTCTCTCTCTTTTTAGTTTTGATATTATCCATGCATGAGTCAATGCTGAATTCTAACGTTTACACTCACTCTGAAGGACATATGTTTGTCTGCCAAAGCCCCAAAGCCCCAGATGCAGTGTGCAACAAACATCAAAAATGAGGGACCATATAAAATATTGGTGAAGAAAACTCCCAATGTGGTGGGATTCCTTTAGTGTAATTAGCTCTGTCACTTCAGGACTAGCCTTTGATACACATATGCTGATTAGGATTTTAAACAATGAGTAGTTCTGAAGTCAATTGGCAGTATTTATGGAGAAAGGTGCTACACATTGTGGATAAAAGCAATACAATATGGCCCTTAGCCTCTTTATTTCTGGTGTTGGTCATTTTCATCAATAACAATGAAAGTAAATTTATTCGGGGGGAATATAAATAACTTTAGGTCTAAATGTGTTATCCTTCATAACGAGGGACATTGTCTGGCTATGCCAAAAGAAGGACAGGAGACATCTGACATGGGTTTAATCAGGCCACAACTTTCTTATTAGATATCTGGGATTATGATGGACTTACAGTTGGTATGGCTACTTACACCTTTTCATGTTCTCTGTATGTGTATATATCTTTTTATATATCTTCTTACTATATGTTCCATTCTATGCATCCGATGAAGTGGGCTGTAGCCCAAGAAAGCTTATGCTCTAATAAATTTGTTAGTCTCTAAGGTGCCACAAGTACTCTGATTCTTTTCTCATAGAAACATTGTCTCTGAAAAAATTCATGAATTACAAAACTGACATATCTCCTACAGTATATTCCCATAGCAGGAGTTAACCATGTTAGCACAACCCAGCTGCTTTTGAGTGCTACAGGGCATTTGGATAACTTGAGCATTTTCTTACTACCAAAGAAGGGAAACTAAATCTGGAAAACTCAATCCAACTGTTAATATGTGTAGAATAAAATATATATGTACGAGAGTATCTCTATGATTTAAAATAGTAACAATAAGAAAAATTGTGGTAGACCTGTAAGATGTCATGGCTTTAAAAATCATTCACATTTTCAGAATTTCAATTTACACACCTTCAAAATTTTGCTTGGAACAAAATTGGAACAAACAGCATTTACTATTTCATATAAAGTGATCTTTCTCCTAATAACCCTTGCAAATTTTAGATTAATGGTTCAAAACCAGAATAAGTTTGAACTGGAATTTGATTTATTTTCAATATGAATTGGTCCTGTTTTTGAGCAAATAAATCAAACTTTTTAATAAGAATTCTATTGCTGTTTGTTTGTGGGGGAGGAGGATTTAAGAAACTAGTAATGATATTTCTGGCCAACTCTCAGCTCTAACGACCCACCTGAGTTACTCATTTAATATTACTTTAATATGAAATGTAATGCCATTTTTGTCTCTGAAGTGTATATAAAATGAATATCTTTGAAACTTGATTCTATTTTTTCCCATTATTCTTGATGATACTATGGCATGAGCTTAGTCCCTAGGCACCACTTTTGTTACTATTATCAGTTAAAATTCAAGGTGGCTGAGCCCAAAGTTTGCAAGTGACTGAAGCTTCAGTCCTGCAGCAAGTTCTGTGCAGGCAGATACCTATTGACTTCAGTGGGACTCCATGACAGCCCAATATTCTGCTTATGAGCTACAGGATTGGGTCCTAAGTAAATGTCATTAATTACCTGTTTTTTGTTTGCCTTGTCATGATTTCTTTGGAATGTGATTTGTTTATACATATAATTCATTCAGTGGTTACATGTTTGCACCAATTTACTTACTAACATATTTAGGTGTACTACATTTTTAATAATATTTGCTTTCCAACATTTGAAAATGGGTCTGTTCACATTTTTCTCATGCAATTAATAAGGGAGAATTTATTTTTTGAATTTAAAAAAATATCTGACATTGTACACAATGACATACAATTGCTGTGGCCATGACTTTTTGAAAAGTGAACCAAGGGACAAAATAAATATTGGTGCCCAAGCTCATATGTTATCTCTGAAATTATCTGATTCCCCATACGTGATTTCTTTTTAAAATTCAATTTTGACATTCACTCTTTTGGGCAGAACTGATTGTCTTTCCAATAGACAAAGATACTGTTGCAACAAATGATTTGGAATTTGTTTTCAATTTTGCACTACAAAGAGGTAGTTTAGACCTTGAAGAGCTTCCAGCAAATTGAAACTGGATGATGGTCAATGTGTGAATCTTAACATGATGAGGCAAGACTTTTTTATAGTGTTCCTTCAAGTGGGGCTTCCCTGTCTCTGTTTTAAAACTGACTTTTCAAGCAATTTTTCATCTTTTCCTTAACTGACACTCATATGATAGACAGTGCAAAAAGCTTAGTATGTTTGATCAAGGTCAATGGAAAAACTAACGGCCACAGTATTAATGTGGATTTGTCCTCTGACATGCCTTGTGGAATCACTGATTGCTTGGAGGGACTAACACTGCCTCAGTATATTTCAATTCAAGTACTGATACTGATTTGACAATTCTTGACTTCTGGGGTAACTTTGGAACACATGCCTTATCTCCTTTTTGCTTTTCTTAGACAATTTTTACTTTTTTCCCTTTCCTCTTTTTTGCCTATACTCCTTTCCAAAGGCTTTCTTGTGTAAGTGCAAAAAGAGTAGCATTATGAATGATACAGGTACCTTCTCATGTGTTTTATATAGATTAAGTTTGATAAATCTTGCTTGCTCTCAAGCAGATCAACAAAGCAGAATGTGATTGGAGTTGGTTAAACTATTTTTTACTAGAGATGGTTTGGGCTCCTTTTCCCTGGATTAGGAGAAGCACCAGCCACCCTCCCTACTCTGTGGAAGTCGCAAAATACCAAGTTTGGTTGGGACACGTTGTGGGCATTGTGCTAGCCGCTCCTTTCTTGGAAGCCTGGGAGGGGATTTTTTCCCTCACCACCAGATTGGCTAAACTGGTGTGGATGTTTTTTTGTTTTTTGTTTGTTTATTTTTTTGCCTTCCCCACAAGTCTTTGTTATGGTGAATAGGTAAGGGAGTTAGGCTATGATGTCACAACTCATAATGTAAGTGTGGGGCAGATGTCTAGTGCAGGTACTCCATAAAGAAGGGATACACTGACCAGATCAATTGCTTGGTAAAGGACTTAAAGGAGGTTTGTGTTAAAGGAGAGAAACTGGGGGTCTAGGGAGGAGGGGCTCCTATGATTGGCACAGCGGGGAGCCAGACCGCCCCTTCCTTTATAATCCACCTTAATCCTCATATGAGGGGGAGAGATGGTAAGGTCCCAGCAATGGTTTGGCTGGGGACCAGGATGAAAAAAGGTAGGGCAGGAGGAAAAACTCCCAGGTAACTATTGAAATGATCATGGAGTTACCTGCACTGTACACTTTTATCTGCTGGGTAGTCCCTGACATCTAGAAACAAAGTTGAGGCCTGATTAAACCATATCCAGTGTCTCCTCTCCTCCTTTCGGTATAGCTGGACAATATATAGTCCCCAATCCTGAAAATATTTAAGTAAAATACTTAACATTACACATTGTGAGTCATCCTCTCACAGATTCTCTTTCAGCAAACTACCAAAGCAAAGTACTAAAGATCACACATTACAGCTGAGCACTTTTCTGAACAGAGATGGATTTAAGCATGTTCTTCAGTGTTTTACTGAACTGGATCTTCGCTACATAGTGAATCATGGTACTAAGGTTCACACTCTTACATAGTAAGCTATTCAGGGAAAATTTTTTATGTGTTTGTACAGCAGCTAGATAAATGGAGTCTCAAATCAGACTGACATCATTTTTCAAAAAATAAACTCCCAGTGAGAATAAAGCTTCTCAAGTACAGTTGGCCTATTCTGTAAACAACGTTTACCTTTATTCAAACCCATTGCTGCAGTACAGCTTTATTGCTTGTAACCCAAAAACAGAAAATGTATTTATACAGGATAATTTTGTTACCAGAATATATATGAATTATCACATTTAAAAAAACCTTAAAATGTATTTTCCTTTCATTTCTATTTATGCTTATACACACAAACACATGTCTAATTTGTAATATCAGAAAATCCAATGAGTAATGATAGAATAATTGATAGCAAAAGTATTTTAGAAAAGAAAATGGTGTTTCAGACCAACCATTAATATTGCAAGGATATAGAATAGCAAGAAAGTTAATAGGTAAACGGAGCACTCTGGGAAATTTTATACATATATATTTATACAAATACATATCTTTTATACTCAGATGCTATTTAACAGGTCTATGAACTAGTTTTAGCCAGTTAGCACCCTATTATATGTTAAATGAATTAAATGTTGTCTTATTTGCATGGACAAATCTCTAATAATGATTAATGGAGACTTAATCAGATATAGTGGAGATTCAAAAATGTGCAACAATGAAGGGTGAATGCTGAACCATAATATCAAATGCATTCTCCACCTTTGCGCTGACCATCCTATTGTTTATATATAAAAGGAGACTAATCCTCTCAAAGGCTAAATTAGAGCTCTGAAAGCATATAGATCATGAGGAGTTGGTGTTAGTAGTTCTTGTTCCTGGAGAGCAATAGAGGAAGGAATAATATATGCAGGAGTGCAGAGGCAAGCATCATAACCCTAGGGATTTGAGGGGAAAAACACTGAGCAGAGACACTTGCTACATTTTCAGAGATGTTCTCTTCACTCAGTGCCAGTCTAAGAATACTAGTTGATGCACAGGTAACCATGCCCTAATCACCTGGTGGTGTTCCATCTGGAGACCTTCATGTTCCTGTCTGTACTAATTTTCCCACATTCACTTAAGAAACTTTCACAGTTGCATTATAGCATCCTATAATCACTTTTACCACCACTTGGGGCAGCCATAATATGGCACTAAATACATCTAACTTATAAACAACCTTAAGTATGTGTTACATTCTGAATGGAAGGGAGGGTTGGTAGGAATATACCGAGTGGAGCAGTCACTTAGTGTAATTTCTTTAGATACTTCTTTACTTCCCTGTCATGGGCTCTCCTATCTGTATTCTCCAATTCTGAGCCTTCATTTTGCTCTGAACCCCTTTAGGTTGTACTGCTCTAACTGTTCACAGATTACCCAAAAGTAAATGTTTAAGGGAACTAAGTATCTCCTTATACCCTCATTGGTCCTCTGCATCTTATTTGCTCTCTTCCTTCTTCTTGAGCCAGATTTCCCTGCCTCCATCCACACCTATACTTCAGACATGGTGTTCTAAGGCAGAATGTCAATGAACGACATGAATGTTCTGAAAATTAAATGTGGAAATATACCTCCCATATTAATTTTTCCATTAAACAAAACACTAAGTTAAACATTTATTTAAAACATGCTTCTAGGATTCTAACTTTAGTCTATATAAATAAACCCCAATATTAAAAATATGTCCTCATTCTTCCATAGTTCTATATATGGAAAACTAAATCCAGATACTTATACATTTTATGAGTCTGTGAGACTCAAACAAATAATAATTCAGATTACAAAATACTAGAGCACTTACTTAGCAGCAGAACTGGGAAACAAATATTATTTTTCCTTTTGTTTTTCTTCCCCTCTATGCCTTCCCCATCTCCGATTCTCTGAAGGTCTTGCTTATTTCTGACTAATAAATAAGATTCATGAAATACAAAGAAGCCTCTTTTGTCAATTTCTGGGAGAGAAGAAGGGAAAGGAATAAGCAATGCCCAAGGTTAACATGGGAAAACTAAAAATAAGACACCATCCAACTTCTTTAAATCTAACTCTATTAATGTTCATCTTTATTCAAAAGATATATGTAAAATCAGACCCATATGTGATGGTAGAAGGAGAAGTTCTAAATAGAAGGTGAATAGAGAGAGATTTTGTTCTGGTGCCAAGGAAGGAAACTTTGAAAAGACATGAAAAGTTTTATGTGAAGACATGAGACATTTTTTCCCTCTGGAAACTCTTAAGATATCTAACCCTTCCAAGGCCTATAACCTAAAGTTATTTTTACTGGTTTGATTTTATTCACATTTTGTCAGTTTTTATTATGTTTATGGAACTTTATTAAAGTTAATGAACTAATTATTCATTTTTATTGCCCAATGCTTTTCAGTGCTATGATGGGCAGAGTTTAAGCAAAGGCCAACTATATTGCTGAGGTTTTGGTGGCTTCTAATAATTTCACTCTTATTCTACCTTTTTTTGAGTTAATGTTTGGTAAACTACAATAGTTGTTTTAATCTCTTTTTCCTTTACAGTCTGTAAAAATGGCAAGCCACGGTATTAGCCAACTAATTGTTTTGTAGGGGCTTTGTCTCTTTTGTTGAACATTATTGAGAAAATATTATTTTTTTCCTCATTTAGATTGGTATTATGTACATTCTACAGTATCTTTCAGTCTGACTAGAACATCATCTTGGGATCTGGGCTGCTTTTGTAGTTGTAATCTCTACTATATACTACAGTATCTTCCTAAGAGATGTGTGTGGGTGTGTTATAACTGGTACTTGGAAGAGCTCCCTGTGAGTAAGGTTGCAGAACAGTTTCAGTTATAACCCCTTATTTTCACACACTCAAATCTTTCCATTATGTTCCCCTTTGAATAAAATGTGCCATGCCTGTGAACTGCATAGCTACTTAAGTGTGTATTTCATGGTTTAAAGAATTATAATCTCTCCCGCATTTTGGTGTGAAAGATAGCTATGTAAATAGCAGTAGAGAAAGTAATTTATGAGTAAAGCTGTTTGCCATGTGATCATGGTAAAAGAATTACAGAAAGTCATTTTCTCCAGACATGGAAAAAATAACATTATGCCATTATTTCTCTCTCTGCCTCAAATATATATTTTATATGTTTATATATAAAAGGAGACTAATCCTCTCAAAGGCTAAATTAGAGCTCTGAAAGCATATAGATTATGAGGAGTTGGTGTTAGTAGCTCTTGTGCCTAGAGAGCAATAGAGGGAGGAATAATATCTGCAGGATGCAGAGGTAAGCATCATAACCCTAGGGATATGAGGGGAACACACTGTGGAGTACGTACGTCAAATCTTCCCTAGGACTTTTTTGTTGGGTTTACTGCTACAGATTAAAAGAGTACACATATCTTCATATCTCCTACCCTAGGAGTTTGAGGTGAAAGTGGTGTTCTCGTCCATACTCCCTGTTGAAGGAAAAGGCCCAGGTAGGAACCATCAAATTGTGGAGGTAAATGCGTGGTTATGCAGATGGTTGGAGAGAGGGCTTTGGATTCTTTGACCATGGGATGTTGTTCCAGGAAGAAGGACTGCTAGGAAGAGATATGATCCACCTAATGAGAGGGAAGAGCATCTTCACAGGCAGGCTTGCTAACCTAGTGAGGAAGGGTTTAAATGAGGTTCGCTGGGGAATGGTGACCTAAGCCCAGAGGTAAGTGAGGAATTTGGATACCAGGAGGAAACACAATTAGGACAGTGCAACTGCGGAGACCTCCTGATTCATGCTGAGAAAGTAGGGCAATCGACTAGTTATCTTTGGTGCCCTTACACGAAAGCAAGAAGCCTGGAAAACAAGCAAGAAGAATTGTAAGTCCTGGCACAGTCAAGGAGCTATGATGTGATTGAAATAACAGAGACTTGGCCGGGTAACTCACATGACTGGAGCACTGTCAAGGATGGGTATAAACTATTCAGGAAGGACAGGCGGGGGGAGAAAAGGTGGGGGAGTTGCACTGTATGTAAGAGAGCAGCATGATTACTCAGAGCTCCAGTATGAAACTGAAGAAAAGCCTGTTGAGAGTCTTCAGCTTAGGTTTAGAGGCGAGAGCAGCAAGGGTAATGTTGTGGTTGGTGTCTGCTATAGACCACCAGACAAGGAGGAGGAGGTAGATGAGGCTTTCTTTGGGCATCTGACAGAAGTTTCCAGATCCCAGGCTCTGGTTCTCATGGGGGACTTCAATTACCCTGACATCTTCTGGGAGAGCAATACAGCAGTGCACAGACAATCCAGGAAGTTTTTTGGAGTGTTGGGGACAACTTCCTAGTCCAAGTGTTGGAGAAACCAACTAGGAGCTGTGCTCCTCTTGACCTGTTGCTCACAAACAGGGAAGAATTGGTAGGGGAAGTAGAAGTAGGTGGCAACCTGGGCAGCAGTGATCATGAGATGTTTGAGTTCAGGATCCTCACAAAAGGAAGAAAGGAGAGCAGCAGAATACAAATCCTGGACATCAGAAAAGCAGACTTTGACTCCCTCAGGGAACTTATGGGCAGGATCCCTGGGGAAGCTAATATGAGGGGGAAAGGAGTCCAGGACAGGTGGCCATATGATTGGCAGACTCCCATAACCCTAGTCTGTTGGAGGCTGCATCAACACGAAAAGCAATAGGGCTTGAACAGTGGGTCCAGCTTGACTTGAGCTTGAACCTTACACCCTCACTGGGACCTAGAACCCTGGGTTTGAGCCTGAGCCTGAGTCCAAGAAATTTGTGTGTAGCAAAAGTGGGGGTTGGGCACTAGTCTGAGTCTGAGCCTGGGCTTACATTGAAGTGTAGACATATTCTGAGTAATCTGAAGGAAATATAGAGTATGAATGGCATCTTGCTTTTATAGTAAATGATGGAGCACTCTAAAGATTATATCTAGGAAGAGAATCATTAGCTGAAATACAGTATGTTGCCATTTGAATGCTGTACTTAAATTTATATATTTTGAATATTTTACATTCTTCCTGAAAGTGACTGTATATTATATCATGCACAGAAAATGCAATATATTTTACATGGAATAAATAAATTGCTGTTTATATGGTATGTTTAATCAAACTTCCAGAGAGGTGTTCAGCATAACAACTACCTTGCACTTGTAGAAACACACTTTGTTACAGATGAACACACTGCTACTCACAGAGTAATGTGTGGCACATAATAGCACTACAGAGCAGTTGATTTTTTTTTTTTTAACAAAAGGGTGGATTTCTGTGCCTGAAACCTTCTAAACCCTTGGATGAATATTCAATTTAGCAACTAAGTTAGGAAGCTCCATGCTTCTTAATGTAACTGAAATGGATCTGTAGACTATATTAGGTCTGATTTCTCTCACGTCAGTATAAGGTCTTGATTCTACAAGTTGCTGAATACTCTGCCTCCAGCAAAAGCACTTAAATACATGCATTGACCTATGTTTAGAGTAGTGAACATGGCAACAATGACAAATGTTCATAGACATTTCTTTTAGCTGATAAAGTTCTAATAATATTCTCCAACCCCATTTAATATTATTGGTTGCTTTATCTAGAAATAACTATATGTATTTATATTTTACTTTGAAATCATATACTCTGCAAAGAGTTTTAGGGCCTGTCTCTTAGCAGATGTAAAATTACATAGATCCATACAACTCACTGAGATAAGTTGATTTCCAACAGCTATTCTATATAGACTTTTATAGTGTACTCATGATAATTGTATCTGAGAACCTCAGGTCTGGCCCCTATACTAAGGACTAGAGCTATGTGAAGTTTTGTTTTGTGTTTTATTTGCTGGGAAAAACTGCCCCCTTTTCAAAAACATCAGCCTGCATTCATCTCCCTGCAGATGGATTTTTACAGCATTCTCTCATGGCTAGCCTATCCAGTTATTTCAAACAAAGAAGGGACAGAGGGCAAGTAACAAATTGGAGGGCTTCTCATGGGAAACTCCCTAACAGCAGCCTCCTTTCTTTTAAACCAAAAGAGCTCCACCTCATGCAAGTACACTGATCACAACTTCGGCAATATATAAAGGCAGGGAGTTGGTCTCTCATGTATTCAGGACCGAAGTCATTTAAGGTATTGCAAACTTTGACAGACACCTTCAACTAAAGGAGCAGATCAAAATAACCTTTATCATTTCTTCTGGGTAAGGTATTGTTACATGTACTGGACAAGT
Source organism: Dermochelys coriacea (assembly GCF_009764565.3). Lineage (NCBI taxonomy): Eukaryota > Metazoa > Chordata > Testudines > Dermochelyidae > Dermochelys > Dermochelys coriacea. The sequence continues at coordinate 90,451,971 of NC_050068.2, read as the reverse complement.
TAAAATGGAGACATAGAGCTGGGTGTCATCAGCATAATAGAAGCATCGTAACAGGTTTCTCTCCATTAGCTCCCCTAATAGTCCCTCTACACACTACAGAGGATGACAAGATGGAACTAAGTTGAATTATCACTTCCTGCAATTCTCAGTGTAGACCCAACCCTGCAGTCCTTATGTAGACAAAACTCACAGTTGATTTTATAGGACATCTTGTCTTAGTAAAGACTGCAAACTTGAGCCCTGAGTTTTCTTCCAGAATCACTAGAAAAATAACTCTACATCACTATTGCCATTGATACAAGATCATGCTTCTAGGGAATCTGAGATACTGTCCAAAAGGAACATGCAATTTCCATGGGCCTAATCCTGCAGACCTGTCACAAGGCAAAACTTAATTCATTTGGAATTTTGCCTTAGTGAAGACTGAAGATATTTTTTTCAACATTTGCTCTATGAAGAAATATATAGTTTTAAAATGTAGTAAAAGCCTTTTTATCTTCATCTGAAGCAAAATATATGGAAAATTACATCTGGCTTTTGTATATGTTTCTTTTAGTATGAACTGGGGAGCACACTTTGAATCATCTTTATATCCTTTTTCTCACCGTATTTGTATTACATTAATGGGAAAATACAGATCTGCAATGGCCAAAATAAAATGTCTAGATTCCTATGGCTATTATTATCTAATGACTTTGGAGCCTAATAGATAAAGAGCCTGTTTAGTAATTCAAAGAGATTAAGTTCAAATCCTGTTGTAAGGTTGTACTTTTATTAAAATTTCTATTAACTTTGGTTCCATCAGTGAGATTATAGATAAAGTAATTCTTACCTTGAAAAAGAAAAAGAGAAAGGGTACTTGATCCAAAATAGTTCACATATAATCTTTTTTTTTAAAGTTGACTTGGAAAAAGAACAGTTTGGCCACATAAACAGCCTTTTTTGCAAAAAGGGTACAGATTTGGAACTCTTCTATTTTTGCTACTCGATATAGTAGAGGATACACAAATATACCAGGGACCAAAAACAAATGCAGAAAAAATAGTTTTAATTTCTGCTGAACTCCACCAACAGTTACTGATAGATTTCCTACAGTTTTCTGTATGGTATACTAACAATCTTAAGAAAAGCAGTTTGGCTCTTTATATGATCCTAGTGTTTAAGGCCAAATGAAGGGATCACCAGATCCTATAATCTGCCTTCCTGCATATCACAGACCATCAACACACCCAGCACCCAAACACTTCTCTAACAGACTAAATGGTCAATTAAACAAGATACAGTTAGTAATAACTTGGCTTCCTTTCTGTCGTTCACCAATCTTGAGTATTAATGTTTAAAGAGAGTAAGTTACACCTAAATCCTGTTTCATTTAATTTGATAAATATGAATTACTAATCTTTTCTCTAAATAGACTGTGTTTAACACAAGACTTTTGAAACTGTTTAGAGATTTTTGGGTGACTCCATGTTTGGGTATCCAATCTGAGACATCTTAGAGAGACCTGATTTTCAGACCCAGTATTTCCCAGTTGTAAAGTTTTAGGGCTGAATGCTGGGGACTGGATAGGAACCAAGATTTTCTTTGAAGTTGCCTGCTTTTGATTATGTGTAGTACAGTTGTTACCCTTGCCTTTACATTTATTATATATTTTGGACCCAACCAGGGCAAGGTGTAAATCTCTGTGGTTGTGCTACTCCAGTCCTTCTACCCCTCATGTTCTGAAACAAATCTGTATTTTATGAGCCTCCCAGGCCCTGCTGCAGGATGTTCCTTACTGGGTGTCCTAACCAGTGTCAGCAGAAATGCTCATTAAGCACATCCCTATCTCAGCAAGTAGGCCAGGTCAGCAACTCTGCCAGCCACTGTCCTTGTTGGACTCTGCTAATTTAAGCACACAAAGGTTCTTCCAGTTCCAGGGACCGGCATGGAAAGAGCTAGCCAGTGGGTGTTTACATCCCTATTTTCTCCAACACACTGCCCATTTCCTTCCTCTTGAGCCCTGTGTGGAGAAAATGTGACTTGAGGTGGCAACTTGCAAGGTTGGTCCACCACTCAGAATAGGAGTGCAGCTCTGAGTGCCACAGTGTTGAAGATGTGCTCCTTTCATCCAGAACTTTTTCCACTTTCCCTCATCTTCTCTTCTCCTCCTTCAGAGGGATCTAAAATTATTATTTTTATTTATTTGTATGTGGTGCTACACAGTCTCTGCTAGCCCGTTGGGCTAGGCACCATATAAACTCATATTGTAGGAAATATTGTCCCTGCCCCAAAAGCCTACACTGAAAAGTCACAGTAATGGAGGAAAGGGATGCAATAAACAGTCAGCCGTTCCTGGCTTCTCGTAGCTCCCAATGGCTGGGAACGGCGAACCACAGCCACTGGGAGCTGCGAGTGGCCATACCTATGGACACTCAGGTAAACAAAGCATCTTGCGGCCTGCCAGGGGCTTACCCTGAGCAAGCCATGAACCACGTTTGGGAAACCCTGATCTAGCCCAGTATCCTGTCTTCCAACAGTGGCCAATGCCCGATGCTTCAGATGGAATACATAGAACAGGGTAAATATTATGTGATCTGTCCCCTGTCGTTCAGTCCCAGCATATGGCAGTCAGAAGGTTAGAGACACCCAGAGCATTGGGTTGCAATCCTGACCATCTTGGCTAATAGCCATTGATGCACCTATCCTCCATGAACTTATCTAATTCTTTTTTGAACCCAGTTATAATTCTGGCCTTCACAACATCCCCTGGCAATGTGTTCCACAGCTTAATAGTGCATTGTTTCCTTTTATTTGACCTGCTGCCCTATTCATTTTATTGGGTGACCCCTGGTTCTTATGTTATGTGAAGGGGTAAATAACACTTCCTAATGAATTTTCTACACAGAATTCATGATTTTCTAGACCACTGTCATATCGTCTCTTAGGCATCTCTTTTCTCAACAGTCCCATTCTTTTTAACTCTACTAATAAGGAAGCCATTGCATACCCCTAATCATTTTTGTTGCCCATCTCTTTACCATTTTTGTTACCTTCTCTTTACCTTCTAATATTTCTTTGAGATGTGGTGACCAGAACTGTACACAGTATTCCAGGTGTGTGTGTACCATGGCTTTATAGAGTGACATTACAATTTTTACTGTCTTATTCTCTATCCCCTTCTGCATGGCTCCTGACATTCAGCTAGCTTTTTTGATTGCTGCTGCAAACTAAGTGGATGTTTTCAGAGAAGTAGCCACATTGACCCCAAGATCTCTTTTTTGAGTAGTAGTAGTAGCTAACTTAGACCCCATCATTGTATATGTATAGTTCGGATTATGTTTTTCAGTGTGGATTACTCTGCATTTATCAACATAGGATTTAATCTTTTTCGTGTCCTGTCACCCAGGATTTTTTTAGATCTCTTTGTAACTCATCATGTTCTGCTTTGGCCTTAACTATCTTAAGTAATTTTGTATCATCTGTAAAATTTGCCACCTTACTATTTAACCCTTTTTCAAGATAAATTATGAATATGTTGAATAGATCTGGTCCCAGTAAAGATCCCTAGGGACCCTATTATTTACCTATCTCCATTCTGAAAACTGACCATTTATTCCTACCTTTGTTTTCTCTCTCTATCCAGTTACTGATCTATGAGAGGACCTTTTTTCTTATCCCATGAGTGCTTAATTGGCTTAAGAACCTTTTATGAGGAACATTGTAATAAATATAAAGGGAAGAGTAAACATCTTTAAAATCCCTCCTGGCCAGAGGAAAAACCCTTTCACCTGTAAAGGGTTAAGAAACTAGGATAATCTCGCTGGCACCTGACCAAAATGACCAATGAGGAGAAAAGATACTTTCAAAGCTGGAGGGGGGGAGAAACAAAGGTTCTCTCTGTCTGTGTGATGCTTTTACCTGGAACAGAAAAGGAATGGAGTCATGGAACTTAGTAAGTAATATAGCTAGATATGCGTTAGATTCTGTTTTGTTTAAATGGCTGAGAAAATAAGCTGTGCTGAATGGAATGTTGATTCCTGTTTGTGTGTCTTTTTGTAACTTAACGTTTTGCCTAGAGGATTCTCTATGTTTTGAATCTGTTTACCCTGTAAGATATTTACCATCCTGATTTTACAGAGGTGATTCTTTTACTTTTTCTTTAATTAAAATTCTTCTTTTAAGAACCTGATTGCTTTTTTATTGTTCTTAAGATCCAAGGGTTTGTGTTCACTTATGCAAATTGGAGAGGATTTTTATCAAGCCTTCCCCAGGAAAGGGGGGGTAGGGTTTGGGGAGGATTTTCGGGGGAAAGACGTTTCCAAGCGGGCTCTTTTCCTGTTATATATTTGTTAGACGCTTGGTGGTGGCAGCAATAAAGTCCAAGAGCAAAAGGTAAAATAGTTTTTACCTTGGGGAAGTTTTAACCTAAGATGGTAAAAATAAGCTTAGGGGGTTTTCATGCAGGTCTCTACATCTGTACCCTGTACTCCATCTGTGGGGAAGGAACCTTGACAGACATTGTCAAAGGCTTTCTGAAAGTCCAAGTACACTATATCCATTGGATTGCCCTTGTCCATGAGCTTGTTGACACCCTCAAAGAATTCTAATAGATTGGTGAGGCATGATTTGCCTTTACAAAACAACATCTATGTGTCTGATAATTCTGTTCTTTACTATAGTTTCAACCAATTTGCCTTGTACTGAAGTTATTTGGCTATATTAAAAGAAGGACAGGAGACACTTAATATGGTTTTAATGAGGCCAGAAGTTTATTATTAGATGTCTGGGACTACCCTGCAGATAAAGAGTACATACACCCATTTTCATTAAATAACTACCCAGGAGGATGTCTGCCAGGCCTCTTTCTTTTTCCATCTTGGTCTCCTCGCCAACACATTGCTCGGACTTTACTCACCTCCTTCCCCCCCATCACAAGTTGGAGGATTAAGGTGGCTAATCATCAACATAATCAAGGTGGTCAAGTGGTCGATATTATATCCCTACTGCAATACTCTTATTATTCAAACATGAAATTTCTATCCATAAAGATTCAGTAATACAGTTTGATTCCTTTAAGTTTTTTACTATATTTGATTCAATGCTTTCATTTGCTTATAGTGCAAATCCCGCACTACCATGACTTACTCTGTCATTCTTATATATTTTGTACCTGGTATTACCATGTCCCAGTGATTAGGATTCCTACGTGAGTTTTCATGATGTTTATTATATCAATATCGTCAGTTAATACCAGTAACTGAACTTCACCCATCTTAGTATTTAGTCTTCTTGTGCTTGTATACAAGCACTTATAAAATTTGTCAATATTTACTTGTCTTCCTTCATGTGATGTAATTGAATGGGACTCTTTTCATTGGACTGTTTCTCTTCAACTGCTGCATGGATTTTATCAACTTCTAGCTTCTCCTATTTACTAAGATATAGAGACTCTCCAATAATAGATCTTTCCCTAAGGAATGTCTCCATCCAAACTGTGACCTTCCGCTGTTGCCGGCTTTCCCCCAGCCCTTAGCTTGAAAATTCTTCTATCGCCTTTTTAATTTTACATTTGGTTCCATTTTGTTTTGTTTTATGTGTAGCCCATCCTTCCTGTATAAGCTCCTTCTTCCCAAAAGGTTCCCCAGTTCCTAATAAACTTAAATCCCTCTTCCCTACAGCATTGTCTCATCCATACATTTAGACCCTACAATTCTGCCTGTCTAATTGGCCCTAAATGTGGAACTGCAAGCATTTCAGAGAATGCTACCATGGAGGTCATGGACTTTAATCTCTTACCTAGCAGCCAAATGTAGCTTCCAGGGCCCATCTTCTACTTTTCCTTATGTCACTGGTACCTACATATACCACAACCACCAGGTCCTCCCCAGCACTGCACATAAATCTGTCTAGATGGCTCAAACGATCCACAACCTTCATACTAGGCAGTCAATTTACCATGCGGTACTCCTAGTCATCACAAACTCAATGATCTATATTTCTAATAATTGAATCCGTCATCATTACTACCCTCTCTCTTCCTACCAACTGGGGTATCCTCCCCTGAAGGGGTATCCTCAGTGTGAGAAGATCATCTGGAAGGAGGGTCCCAAGTATGGGATCATTTCCTCCACTCCAGTTTGATGTTCTCCTTCCTCATGAGACTTTTATCCTCCTCAACAGCACAGAAACTGTGAGACTAGGGGTGAAACTTCTCTACTGTGTCCCAGAAAGTCTCATTTATATTCCTCTTTGTCTCCCTTAGCTCCTCCAGTTCAGCCACTCAGGCCTCAAGGGCCATGAGCTGCTTGCACTGCGTGCACACGTATGCCACCTGACCACAAGCCTGGTAATTATACATGTTGCATTCAGTGAAACAAAGTGGATAGCCTCCATTCTGCTGCTGGACTTCTGCCTGCATTATTTTTACTTCTGCAGGTTTTGGTTAGGGTTTTTTTGGTTTAGTTTGGCAGTGGGCATTGGTTGGCCCAAGTTCAGAGAATGTTAGCTATTCTGGTTCTTATGCTTCCTCTTAACCTGCCTCTCAAAAGTCCTGTTTTCTGCTTCTGTTTGCTAGCTCCAATGAATATATTCAATGATTGACCAAATTTTCCATTGAGAAAGGTAACAAGAGGTCTATGGTTGGTTATCTGTTTAAAGGAGCCCAACCCACAGAGATATTTGTAGAAGTATTCACATGCCCATACATTTGTAAGATACTCCTTTTCAATGTGCACATATTGCTTTTCTGGTTCTATAAAGTGTATGAAAGCAGAAGCACATATAAAGTGTATGAAAGCAGCTGGCTTCCACTCAGATCCATGTAGATTCAGCAATGCAGCACCAAGGCCATAACTGCTGGCATAAGCATTGACCACTGTGAGTTTGTTTACATTGTAGAGCTTTCAAACTGGATCAGTTGAGACCATTTCTTTTACTGTTTTGAAAACAGTCTCCTAATTTGGCCACCATGGCCAGAATATACTGGACCCTAATAGTACACCCAGTGGTTTTGTCATTGTAGTAAGATCTTGCAGGCATCTACCAAAATAATTTACCAACCCTAGTGTGCATATCAATTCTGCTACATTTGTTGGTGCATTCAGTCCTCTAATTGCTCTTACTTTCTGAGAGCTGGGCCTAGATCCATCTTTGTTAATTATCTGTCCCAAAAATTCAATTTGGTGTTGTCAGAGAACAACTTTTTTTTTAATTTAGATTAAGTCAGGGCTCACTGATTAAGCTCAGAATTTCACTGAGGGTGTTCTTCTTGGCATTGTTCTTCTCCATTGACAACCTATGTACTAAAATATTGTCATTTTCTTAAGCAGCTCTACCATCTTTCTTTGGAACATTTTATAAGTGCTGGCAATCCTGAAATGTAATGTTTGATAGCAAAATCTCCCAGATGGTGTAAAGAATGAAGCAATCTCTTTGGCTCAAGGAATTTGCCAGAACCTCGTAAGGCATTGTTCCCTGGCCAATGGGAGCTGTGGATCCAGCACTCAGGGAGGGATGGGGGCAGTGCATGGAGCCTCTGTGGTTGTTCCTCTTCTTAGGAGCAGCAGGGACATGTAACCGCTTGCGGGAAGCCACCTGAGGTGACTGCTGCCTGGATCCAGCACTCCGAAACCTCTCCCTCACCCCAACCCTCTGCCCTGAGCCCCTTCCCACACCCAAACTCTGTCCCAGAGCCCACACCCTGCACCCAAACTCTGCCCCAGAGCCCACACCCTGCACCCCCTCCTGAAATACCCATTTCTAGAGCTTTCTGGTGCGTAAAGTGTTGAATAGCACAGCTTTTACAGTATCTGGTTTTTGGAGGATTTCTTAAGCAAGTCAACTTTTTTAAATGAAAAATTTCAACTTTTAAAAATAAACTTTAATGAAAAATATTAATTTATTTTTATTTTTTTTTTCAGTTATTCAAGTGAATAAATAAAAAATTGTTAGAAGTCAAAAACTGTAAACAATCACCATTCAAAAAATGCCCATGAAAAATGTTATGGAAGTTTTTTGTTTTTTTTTAGATTTTTTTAATTTAGAAAAAATATTGTTTATTTTTTACTCTTGCCTATTTTCTATTGTTAAATACATTTTATAATTTTATGAGTACCCATTTACAGAACTTTTGTCAATTTGTTTTATTAGTTTTTAATTGTCTTTGCTTCTTTACTTTTTTAAAACTATGATTTTTCACTGTTAACGTAGCAAAATAACACTCCAGTTCAGACAGATGAAAATGTGGCCCTTTTGCTTTATGTATCAAGACTAACATTTTCAAAAATATTTAGAATACACAGCTGAGAATGTAAAAATGGGAGGTTACTAGACAAATAGTTCGTAATTTCTTCTTGTTTAGGCACTATCTGGAGACATGCAGATGTAGATCGTTGATCACTTGAGTAGTTCCAGTTTAATGGAACTTTTCATGTGTGTAAAGTTACACGCTTCCATAAACATTTGCAGGATCAGGTCCTTAGTAATGCAACTTAGAGTAGATGCATATCATTGAAAATTTAGGCCCAAATGTAGGAGAAGTGCTCTCCTACTGACTTGCTCAGAGCTTCTTTTTAGTTTGCAGCTGCCTTTCTGTGTGTTTTACATTAGAAAACTTCAGCAGGCTAACTTGACTGACAGCCAGCTAGTTACCATAGAGTTGAGGAAACATCAGAAAAGACTAGTGGCTTAATTCAGTGATGTTTTAAAGCTGAAAAAGACTACTTTTTAGAATTTATACTATATTTAAATAGTTACCAGTTGTCACAAGGGCAAAACAATCTAGTAATGTCTGTGGGAGGAGTCACAGTCACACTTACATATTTATCTGGTAAAATGTAAGGGATAGCCAGTATTATTGATCAGTTTGATGAATTCAGCATAATCATATCTAATGGCTAAGCATTGCACAAAGATAAAATAAGAAAAAAATTATAAAAATACTACCTTAAATCCCAATCCCACAATAAACTCTGCATAGAAAGACCGCTCTGCTCAGGGAAACCTCACTGAAGGATCGTTAGTAATTGAACAACAGCTTCTGACTATAATTTGGAGGTTTTTTTTATGTTAATAAACATACAACAGATGTAGGATGTTTTGTGGCTAGCAATTCAAGAATGGTAGGTTACATAATTTGGTAAAATTCTCCTTTGTTTACTTAATCATCTTCTTAGATTTCAATTCCTTTTTTGTCCATTCTGTGGTTCTTCCTTTGATGTTTGTAAGTGGACATAGCATATGAAATAGCCCACTTGCTGTTAATTCTGACTGCACAGGGTTTTTAATGTGGATAATTATACAACTATTATGATTCAGAGACTATTTGTATTCCTGTTTAGCTATTGTAGTGTAAGTTATTGTCCAATTGTAAAATAATGGAATTTCACTAGCTTGCTGCACTAATTTCTCTCAAGTGTATAACAGTTTTCTTTGTTATTGGTTCTTATTCTTGTTTTATAAAATAATAATAATAATAATAAGCAATAAATAATAAATGAGGTTTATTCCTACTTCTCCCCAAAATATCCTCTCAAGTCTTTTGTTCAACCTTCTGCTAATGGAAACTTGTTTATGTAACTAAATTAACTTTCCCATTAGTTTTCAAACTATTGAAATTATTAACAAAATAAAACATGATGATAACAGTAAATGAAGCTACAAGCATAAAGAGATGAAACCAACTTAGTCTGATTTCACTTCTTTCACTTTAGTATGGTTGCTGCACTGAGCACATTAAAAAATGCAGCTCTTCTTCCTCTCTAGAGTATGATTATTGGGTTTAAATTTTATTCACAATCAGATAAGTCAAATCCCTCTTCCCTAAAGTGAGGAAGTTTTGCTCCCTTAAACAAATGTTCTGAGTACAAATATAGCAAAAGTCAGATTAAAAAGGGGTGTGTTTCTACCTGCACTGTTATGAGATGCTGTAATTGCTAAAAACAGCTCTCCATTCAAGCATGTGGGAAAAGACCAATTTTAAATTTCTTATTAAAAACAAAAATGCCATGAATTAGAGTCTGAGCAAATCAGTAACTACTCTTTGGGGGGCAGGGCAATATTAGTAGGATTTAATAGATCCTTCAGTTTCATCCAGAAGCAAAAGGTCAAAATGGCAGACTATATTTACAGAGCACTCTGCATAGGCCATGCTGCTTCTGACAAATTGGTGTCTCTTACTCCCTGTCAATAAAAGGGGTTAAACATCATAGTATTTGGGGAAAGAGAATGATAGATGCTTGAAGCAATTTAGCTGAAATAGCAAGCAAACACAGTACTGCTGTGACACAAAATTCAAGGTAAAAACATTTCTCTACATCAAATTAATAAGACAGAGGAGCATAGTATTGCTGCAGGAATGCTTCACCCTATCATTCATGGAAGCTGAATGACAATTTGCTGCCCCCTCCACATATAAATCATTAAAGGAATAAAGAACCTGTGCCAGCATTAAAAGCAGTGTAACCCAAACCTATTTGGAGATGAACCAGTAAGCAAAAATGACAGAGAAGAATTTACAAATCAATGAAAGTAACTTATGTATCACCCATATGGAAAAGATATCATATTCGTTCTTGGGTATGAAAGGTCAGAGTCATTCCTGTCAAGTACAGAAAGGTACAGACTAAGGGAGCCCAGATTTATCATGCTGATTTAAAGGATGAGTCATCCAAATCTAGTGACAGCAACAACATATTATAAACAATGGGAGAACAAGAAGTCCAGCAGTTTGATTCTGGGGAGAGTGATAGCTTCCAACAAGCAAGATGGATGGTAGATGCCTAAAACAAACCAAAGAAATATGGAAAAGCAATACAAAGTTTTTAAAAAGACAGTAGAAGATAACAGTAGCCTTTTAGGGTCCAATCATAAAAAAGGACAAAAAGCCTGGCAGTAAAGGAAACTGCATCTCAAGGGTGGCAATTTATTGTTGCCCTAATGACAATATCGAGCATTGTGTACTGAGTGTAAAATTCTTGTCAAGTAGAAATGTGCTGTATATCACAGTAATGCATAGGCTTTTAAAGAGAAACCATCAGCCAGACCTGTCATAGACAATACAGCTATAATGGGAAGCATGTCAATGTTACTTATTTTGTAGGAAAAATAAACTCTTGAGAGTTAAGGTCAAATTTCCAAGAGTGATACATTAGAAGGCAGATGGCGGCTGAAGTCACACAAAGATGCTTGCAGTTCTTTCATATCAGCTGGCACAAGACTCACATTGCACTTTGAATTAAAGTTAACAGTCAGTAATACCTTTATTGCTATTACCAATTCTTTATTGTGTGTCAAAAATCAACTGAAACAGCTAGAGTTCCAAAAGGGCAAGAGCAAAATAAACTCCTAAACAAAATAACTATGTGGTTGCTCAGCAACCAGGGCTAGCAGAACACAGGGCCTAAGTTCCCAAAAATGTAATGTGCTAATCATTTAACTGCACTGAGGATGTTTGTGCAGAGAAGTCCCACATGTGATGAGGAAGATATGGACTACAGTTCTGTGAGATGGATCCATGCCCTTCACAGATGATGAAAACCAGTGGTGAAATTTTATCTCCATTATTGAAAATATTGTTGATGATTCTCTACAGGAGGGGAGGATGCTCACCAACTTTAAACAATTAGTGGTTAGGCCTTTGCTTTAGATAGTACCTGTAAAGATTGTGCTCGATTCTACTGACATCTTGCATCTATATTAATCTTGTTTCATGTCTAGGTATGATATAGAAACAGATTTAGTATCCTTGGTCAAATAACAGGTGTCCCTATCTGCTTTATTAGTTCTGTTAGCAGTCTTTGATATGTTTGACCAGCAGGTGTTACTGACACACAGTTAAACTATCTGGTGGGCTAGTCAGGTTGTTCTACAATGGCCCATTCCTGTCTTTCCAAGATCTCTCACACAGTGGTGTTGGAGAACTGCTCATTTACTTCAATGTCTCTCTGTCATTTTCCCAATTTAAGGGACAATATTAGACTATTGATGTGACCAGCATAGGCACTGACTCCATGGGTGCTCCAGGGCTGGAGCAGCCACAGAAAAAAATTAGTGGGTGCTAAGCCCCCACCAGCAGCCAGCTCATCCCCTCCTGATCCAGTGTCTCCAGTTCGCTGGCAGCCCTGCTGATCAACTCTTTCCCCTCCCTCCTAGTGCCTCCTACCTGCTGTGATCAGCTGTTTTGCAGTATGCAGAGGTGCTGTGGGGACAGGGCAAGGAGCCGGGATGGGGGCGTGCTCAGGGGAGGGGCAGAACTGGGCTTGAAGAGGTGGAGCGGGGGTGGAGCGGCGGCAAGAAAAGGCAGGTGGGGGTAGAGGCTTTGTGAAAGGGGTGGGGTGGGGGTGGGGCCTGGGGTAGAGCGGGGGCAGGAAGAGGTAGGGAGGGATTTGGGGTTGCTGGGGGTGGGCCCAGGGTGGAAACGAGGGTTGAGCACCCTTGAGGTCCAGAGGAAGCTGACACCTGTGGTGTCCAGTGCTTTCCAGGACTGGGACCTAGAAGAGTATTATCTGGATGCAGCACATTCATCAGTGGCACTTGGCATTCTCTCATTTCCGCTTATTCACCTTTAGACAATTTGTTGAGTATTTAGGGAGCAATACCATAAAACTAATGGTAGTCTCTCCATTGAATTCAATGGACCCTAGATCAGGCCCTTAGTCAATTAACTGAAACAATCTCATGCAGCATAATTAAATTTAGCTACCTTGTAGTATAAAAGGGCCAGGATAAATCTGTTTTAGGCACAAAATAGGTTTATTTTTTACCCTTTATTTATTCCTTTAATTTCTTTTCCCTTTTAGCTGACCCCTATATTTAAGTGCTTTCTACAATTGCTAAAACAATTATTATGCTGTTGTTTTATGCTCTATCCAGTGAATGAGGGCTGATAAATATTGAACCCCTTTTACATCTTATGGTAGTATAACCATTTGTTGCATGTCTGATTTATTGACTCAAGATTGTCAAATAACTGGTCCAATTAGAATTATTTAATCAAAGGTTATCAGTTAGAGATTAGTACAGCACTATATAGAATACAGAAAGAACTAGATACATTGCCACCCTTTGTTGTCAGAACAAGAGCTGGCTCTTTGTTTATTCTTCAGTGTATCTGGAGGTCAGTGCATTTATCATTCCCCCAACAAATTTCCTATACCAGTTTCATTATATAGGGTTTTGAAACAAAGATCTCTTTACCAAGAATATTCTCCCAGACATATCTTCTGATGTCATTTCTATATTTTCTCAGTTTACCTGGTTTATGTGTAAAGACATGATTATTTACATCTGAGAGGACTAACAATTCTTCAAGATAACATCTCTCAGTGGTCCTTCTTACCTCAGACATTCTTCTTTATTGATTCTCCAACAGAAAGCATCTGCTGTAACATTTATCCCTTATTAGTTTCCCAAGTCTATATATGCTTATGTAAGCTGAGTGTGTGTGTGTTAAGGAGAGCATTTCCAAGAGTATCTGGAGTTTTATAGACATGAGGGCACCTAAGAATTATAAAATTCTGCAAAATGGATACAATTCCTGAATAGTTACACTCAGTCAAGGGCGAGTGTTCTGGGCCTTAGAATTAAGACATACTGTTGTTGAAGATACAGATTCTAAGGGATTGTTAATATATAAATGAACCAAATATACAGAAATAATTAAAAGTGTTGATATTTACTAACACATACTAACACATTTAATGTTTTGATTTTCAGTTACCTTTGTTGCTTATGGTAATACATTCAAGCATAGCAGTGTACTTTAAATGAAGTCAATACTGTATGTTTTACACATTATTATCCTATTTATAAACCTTTAAGATTATTTTACATTTTAGGTCCTCATTTCATATAAGTTTTAATATAGAATTATTCCAGAACTTGAAAATTAAACAAAATCTCACAGTTTATTGCAGCCTACCTAACCACTTCCCCCCTTTGTTTTTATCTTGCCTTGCTACATATCTTCATTGTTTACTTGCTTTAAAATAAATTTTTCACACATTTTATTTGTTCCATCAGTTTAACAGAAACAAAAAACAGCCAGCCGTAAATTGTACTTGCAGATAAAGGTTAATGATAAATAGGTTCTTGTGCTCTGCTGCTTCTAAAGATGAAAAGCTATTAACATTGAACTTTTTACTGTACTACTGTACATCCAATGAATAATAGTAATTGCTACCTAATCCTACACCAATTCATTTGACCTCATTCATATGCATCATTAGAAGAGTTTTCAGGTAAATTTTACTTTTTTCCAAGTAAAGAGTCTGACTCCACTAAACTCTGTTTTCCTTCCCCCTACGCATAAGTGATAACCTCTGAATATTACACTCAAGAGTTGCAGAAGTCAAAAGAAGGTAAGAGTCAAATGGAAAGTGGCATGCTCTGTTCAAACAGCAATTTAGATTATATATTCAGAAAAGAATGACCATTCTATTTGCAGTGGTAACTCCATCATCACAATGCATGCATATTGCATTTAATTTAAAACTCAGCACACATAATGTTGTTCCCTTTCTACTGAAAACATAATTCAGTGCATCATTCCCTTTTTATTCTGTTACTTCATTATTGTTTTCATAGAAGATAGTTATAGAAAAGGTAAGCTGGGGGACAACAGGCTTAGAAATCCACAACACCACTCATAAACAAGGAATGTGTCTGAAGACTATCAAATAAACCACGTCTGTCTGCCCAATATCTGGTATCTCAAAGGCATCATCTAATCTGTTACTACTTTCTGCCCTCCTTTGGGATGAATTCTTCTACAGCACTGGACAGTTAGTTTATACAAAGGAAATGCATTTCACTTCTCCATGCACCAGGTCAATCGAATCTGGTTCCAGGAACAGCAATATTATTGCAGAGATTCCTTTTAAAAAAAAAACATACACCACCTCAAGCTATTAAACTTTGTACCATTTGCAGCAACCAACTCAAATTTTCAGAGGGACATTTCAGGGGGGTTTTCTACCTGAATTCCTCTATAGACTGTTTTACTTAAGTCTTTTTGATGGTTCAAGTTTAACTCATATCACCCCAAATTTTATGAGCCTTTTTAAATCTTAATCATTTTAAGTTTTCAAAAACTACATCATGCAGAAGCTACACTTAGTGAGCACAGTCAAGATAATGTAAAATATGACAAAGCTGTGTAGGTAAAGTTACTACAATCCATTCTTCACAGAAAAGTGAATATGTTTTAGTGGTGAGGAAACGCAGTCTGCATAGTTTCATCAAGACCTGACCTGCTTTTTCAGCTCCTAATCAAAGTCAGAGTAATTATTTTGTCTGTTAATAGTTCTTTGAGACATCAATGCCAGAACTAGCCGGGAACAGGTTTTGTGGATGGGCCAGCAACACACATCCACTCTTTACCCTTATCTAACTACATGTCCCCTACAATCCTCATCCCACACCACTGGGATCCATCTACAGGCCCTCAAGATGCCTCACACTCAGCCTACAATATCCCCTAAACACCCCTTCTAATTAGAAGCCCCAGAGCTTCTAATTTACTTTTCATCTCTTGAAAGGGAAGTCCTAATT
The DNA here is from genome assembly GCF_009764565.3 of Dermochelys coriacea. Taxonomy (NCBI): domain Eukaryota; kingdom Metazoa; phylum Chordata; order Testudines; family Dermochelyidae; genus Dermochelys; species Dermochelys coriacea. The sequence continues at coordinate 90,436,440 of NC_050068.2, read as the reverse complement.
CCTTTTACACTGATTATCTCCTTGCACCCTCAGGGCACAGAGAGTGGCCAAATAGCAGGGGCAGGGCATGAAAACTCTTGCTCTTGAGCTAATACTTTAACTGCGTAAAGTCTGATTCTCCAAGAGCCCAAATGGAACTGGCTGATCTACTTAGACTTGCCATTCAGAGTTTCCTTTCGTATGAGATAGGGCCACCACTTCACTGCAGAGAGAACAGTAGTGGCATCAGATGGCATGCTCATCTATTGCCTTTGAAGTTTCTCTGCAGCATTTTTTCTGAAGATTTTGGTTCTGTTGAAGGGTTATTGGATTAACCAAATGGTCCCCTCCAAATTTCTTAATTGCTTGCAGGTAAAAAGAAAAGGAAAAGGGGAGGAATGATTGGAACACTGAGCCTTGGGGTGGCTCTGGAGGATCAGATTGTTGCTTTGGTGGGTGTGCATGAACACTGTGGGCATGGGGGAGGCAGTTACACCTTGTGTAAAATTAATATGGCTAATATAATGTTATGGAGGTTAAACTATATGGAAGGAATATGCATTTTCCCAGGATGTGTGCAGAGTATATTCGAGAAGGGGTTAAAAAAAAGCAAATAAAACATGGTACTTCATTAAAATCCTATTAGGGCTTCAAAAGGGGCCACAATAGGTTGTGCTTTCTTTTTCAGATCTCTGTGTGTTTTGGAGCAGGAGATGAAAGTGGAAAGTAATCAGAACTCTAGTGGAAGTGGAATGTTTCCCTTTTAAGACAGTCTCTGAGATGCTAACAGCTTTGGATCCAAAAGCAAGCTAGTAAGCCTCTATGTATAAATGCAAATTACCTAGCTGATGGGCACAAAGGAGCTGCAAATAATGAATACATTTGGTCAGCAAACAAGCTACTAGAAGACTCAGATTATGGCCCTCTGGGAAGGGAGGTGAAAAAAACAAGTCAAGCCTAAAAATAAGGGGAACAGGTTAACCCTAAGGGGTGTGTGTGTAAAGTGCTAAAATCTAAAGCTGTCTCTCAGCTATTACCTGAGAATAAACTTAATGCTTGGTACAGCAGAGAAACTATTGCAAACTTGGTCTGTTGTACAAGAGGGGAAACCTAGGTACCCCACCTCATGAATGTCATAAATGACCATTGAGTGGGATATTTCACTAGCCTGACTATAGAACAAAATAAGGACAGCCTGGAGGTAATTCTTCTGTTTTTCCTGCAATTAGCAAGGAAATTTGTAAAATAAAGTGATGTTATTATTACTATTATTAAGCAATAATCTGTCCCCACCATGGGAGTGGAAATTGTTTCTTTTGTTTTTCAGATACTCTACAAGCAAGCTGGCGCCAGCAGAAGAATAACTCAGAATACCATGGAATCTCTGTTTTGTGTTTGTCTGTGGTGTTTGTCTTGTTGCTAGCATTGTTGTGTTTTAATGAACAGAAAATTTCATGACATGGGTGGGGGATGGCTTCAAAAGGCTGACCTTGGGGGGAGGGGGAAGATGTGTATGGGAATGCAAAATGCTCAACTAGAAGGCCAGCACCTGTGTAATAGCTACCGTGGCACCTGGAAATGGAATGGCAACTAAGGTGGTCCCCACAAGCCCTATGGAAATAATGAGAAGGGGAGGAGCTTACTGGGAATCAATGGAGGGGTGTGTAAAATAGTGTAAATCAACAGAAGATGTTTGGATGTGTCTCTCTCTTATGACTATGGAGGAGCAGGATCAATGGCCTATGCAAGGGGTGGACAATTGGGTGTACTGTATATAAGGTGTTTTGCTGGGAATGTACATATTACTGGGGGCACAATTACCCCAGCCCAAAACCAAACTACACACATCTACATGCTGCTATCTGGACTTTGGTGCACAAATGGATCTGTGAATCTTATTGCTGTGAATAATCAAACCAGGGCATACTGCCTGATTCAATACCAAGTGATCAAGCTGATTTGGACAATATCCCATTTCTCTGTGAACATTCAATGGACTTATGATATGGACAAAAGCAAGCAAAACCTGCAGGCGCAGCTTGTTGCAACTGCCAGCACCGGACACATAAGATTGTGACCCTGTCGAAGGAGGAGAGGCAGTGTTTTGGGGGTGTCTCGGATGTTGGACCATACAGCAGTGGTCAGGACTCGTTGTTGCTGTGGATTTTGTATTATTAACTGTATTTGTGTTACGTTGCATATGGAGATAACCTATAAGTAATGTAGTAACCCCTCCAAACCCTACAGTGTACTAGACAACCCGGACCCAACCTTCCCGGGCCCACTATAATGGGAAGTCTGGAACACTAATTGGAATAGGTGTGGTATGCCCATACGAGAGAAGGTGCAGGGCACTATACTACACAAAGGGCAGTGGAACAAATGGAATATCAACACCTTCCACCTTGATGCCTGGCCCTATCAGGAAATGTGTCACCATATGTCCTATGCTTTTCCAGGGATACCTGGGAAGGAGGAACCCAAAAGAAAAAGAAAAAAAGGGGTGGAGTGTTAGGATATAGATATTCAGGCCTGTCTGTAAAGGCCTATGCTCTAACAATGTAGGTGTATTCTTATCACTTGGCTACTTAGAGGTATAAAAGAAAGAATCAAAATCACTGTCTGCCAGTGTAAGGTCCTTCTCTTACTGTGACAGTTTGAGGCCCTGTGCTTAGGCTAAGGCCTTTGGCTAAGCAACAGAGGCAGCCATAAGCTGGGAAGCGACTGGTCACATCCTTACATTCCAAATTAGTCACATTGAAATAAGATGCTATTGGGCTGTTAAGAATACAATCCTGTTCTGATAATGCCTAACGCCTCCAGAGAAAGGGAAGTGCCTAGAAAATGTAAAAGGAAACTTAGTTTGATAGCATCGTGTCTGGCAAGATTTCACTTATCAATAGCTGGAATGTGAAATCCTCACTTCTGTATTGTTTTGTCATTATAGTTCCCACTTTGCTATTGTTTTTCTGTATAATCTCTGTCTGGTTCTGTGATTGTTCCTGTCTGCTGTATAATTAATTTTGCTGGGTGTAAACTAATTAAGGTGGTGGTATATAATTGGTTACATAATCATGTTACAATATGCTAGGATTGCTTAGTTAAGTTTCAGTAAAATGATTGGTTACTGCACACAGTATTCCAGGTGGGGTCTCACCAGTGCCTGTATAATGGTACTAAAACCTCCTTATCCCTGCTGGAAATGCCTCTCCTGATGCATCCCAAAACCGCATTAGCTTTTTTCACAGCCATATCACATTGGCAGCTCATAGTCATCCATGATCAACCAATACTCCAAGGTCCTTCTCCTCTTCCATTACTTCTAATTGATGCGTCCCCAATTTATAACTAAAATTCTTGTTATTAATCCCTAAATGCATAACCTTACACTTCTCACTATTATATTTCATCCTATTACTATTACTCCAGTTTACAAGGTCATCCAGATCCTCCTGTATAATATCCCGATCATTCTCTGAATTGGCAATACCTCCCAGCTTTGTATCATCTGCAAACTTTATTAGCACACTCCCACTTTTTGTGCCAAGGTCACTAATAAAAAGATTAAATAAGATTGGTCCCAAAACCGATCCCTGAGGAACTCCACTGGTAACCTCCCTCCAGCCTGAAAGTTTGCCTTTCAGTAGCACCCATTGCAGTCTCCCCTTTAACCAATTCCTTATCCACCTTTTGATGTTCATATTGATCTCCATCTTCTCCAATTTAACTAATAATTCCCCATGTGGCACGGTATCAAATGCCTTACTGAAATCTAGGTAAATTAGATCCACTGCATTTCCTTTATCTAAAAAATCTGTTACTTCTTCAAAAAAAGGAGATTAGGTTGGTTTGGCACAATGTACCTTTTGTAAAACCATGTTGTATTTTGTCCCATTTACCATTGACTTCAATGTCCTTAACTAATTTCTCCTTCAAAATTTTTTCCAGGACCTTGCATACTACAGATGTCAAACTAACTGCCCTGTTGTTACCCGGATCACTTTTTTTTCCTTTCTTAAAAATAGGAACTATATTAGCAATTCTCCAATCATTCGGTACTACTCCTGAGTTTACAGATTCATTAAAATTTCTTGCTAATGGGCTTGCAATTTCAGGTGCCAATTCCTTTAATATTCTTGGATGAAGATTATCTGGGCCCCCCGATTTAGTCCCATTAAGCTGTTTGATTTTCGCTTCTACTTCAGATATGGTAATATCTACCTCCATATTTTCATTCCCATTTGTCATGCTACCATTATCCCTAAGATCCTCTTTAGCCTTATTAAAGACTGAGGCAAAGTATTTGTTTAGATATTGGACCATGCCCAGATTATCTTTAATCCTTCCATTCAGTTTGAACTGAATTAGCTCATGATCACTTGAGCCAAGATTGTCCCCTACAACCATTTCTTCTACGAGGTCCTCGCTACTCACCAAAATTAAATCTAAAATGGCATCCCCTCTAGTCGGTTCAGCAACTACTTGATGAAGGAATCCATCAGCTGTCGCATCTAGGAAAATCTGAGCCGTATTATTATTACTAGCACTGGTCGTCCAGTCTATAATTGGGAAGTTAAAGTCTCCCATGATCACACAGTTTCCATTAGTATTTACTTTATTAAAAACGTTAAAAAGGGCTCTATCCATATCCAAATTAGATCCCGGAGGTCTATAGCACACCTCAAGCACTATCGTAGGAGAGGTTTTACTAGTTATCTTCCCCAATGTAATTTTTGCCCAGATGGACTCTGTCTTATTCATTGCATCACTTCTTATTTCTTTACATTCTATCTCATCATTGATATACAATGCTACTCCACCAGCTTTACCTTTATTTCTGTCTTTCCTAAAGAACACATACCCTTCAATACCTGTAGTCCAGTCATGACTACTATTCCACCATGTTTCTGTTATCCCTTTAATATCTGCACCAGTACCTCTAGTTCCTCCATTTTGTTACCTAGGCTCCTTGCATTGGTGTACAAACATCTTCATTTTTGCTGTTTGGCCTCACTCACATTTTGTACCCTATTAGGCACAGCCATTCTACAGCCAGTATAACCTATTAGACTAGTATCCACGCTGCCCTCGCTCCTTATATACATTCTCCTACCCACGGCTGTATCCTTTCTTACTTCGTCTTCTTCCCTCTCAATGCTAAAATCTGGCGTGGAGATTACCTTGACATCTCCCAACCATCTCCCCCAAATTCCTAGTTTAAAGCTCTCTTTATCAGTTGTGCCAGCCTTGATCCTAGAAGTCTATTTCCTTCCCTACTCAGATGAAGTCCATCCCGAGAGAACTGTCCTCTGTCCGTGAATGCCTCCCAGTGGCCTTACATCCCAAAGACCTCCTTATAGCACCACTGCCTAAGCCATTTGTTGACAGTCATAATCTTGTCACACCTTTGTTGCCCTTCTCTAGGAACAGGCAGGATCCCACTAAAGATCACCTGAGCCTCAATTTCCTTATGCGTCTTCCCCAGCCTAGCATAGTCTCCCTTAATACTTTCCAGCAAGAATCTAGCCGTATCATTTGTTCCCACATGAAGGATAATTAGGGGATTCTTTCCCGCTCCCTTTAGGATCCTTTTCAACCTCAGGTCTACATCCGATATCTTAGCACCCGGAAGACAGCATACCCTTCTATTCTCTGGATCAGCTCTAGTTACAGGCCTGTCTACTCTTATCAAGAAAGAGTCCCCGATCACATAGACCTGCCTTTTCCTGGTGAGAGTGCTATTCTCCAGTCTCTCCCCGTTCCCTCTGGCTGCAAGTTCTTTCCATTCCTATTTTCCCTTATAATCCTCTTCAACCCATCCTATATCCTCCTGGGGCTCATATTTGGTGTAGTCTCCCTTGACTCTTCCCCTTTTCCTATAGGACTAGCCTCTCTTAGAATCATAGAATCATAGAATCATAGAATATCAGGGTTGGAAGGGACCCCAGAAGGTCATCTAGTCCAACCCCCTGCTCAAAGCAGGACCAAGTCCCAGTTAAATCATCCTAGCCAGGGCTTTGTCAAGCCTGACCTTAAAAACCTCTAAGGAAGGAGATTCTACCACCTCCCTAGGTAACACATTCCAGTGTTTCACCAACCTCTTAGTGAAAAAGTTTTTCCTAATATCCAATCTAAACCTCCCCCATTGCAACTTGAGACCATTACTCCTCGTTCTGTCATCTGCTACCATTGAGAACAGTCTAGAGCCATCCTCTTTGAAACCCCCTTTCAGGTAGTTGAAAGCAGCTATCAAATCCCCCCTCATTCTTCTCTTCTGCAGACTAAACAATCCCAGCTCCCTCAGCCTCTCCTCATAAGTCATGTGCTCTAGACCCCTAATCATTTTTGTTGCCCTTCGCTGTACTCTTTCCAATTTATCCACATCCTTCTTGTAGTGTGGGGCCCAAAACTGGACACAGTACTCCAGATGAGGCCTCACCAGTGTCAAATAGAGGGGAACGATCACGTCCCTCGATCTGCTCGCTATGCCCCTACTTATACATCCCAAAATGCCATTGGCCTTCTTGGCAACAAGGGCACACTGCTGACTCATATCCAGCTTCTCGTCCACTGCCACCCCTAGGTCCTTTTCCGCAGAACTGCTGCCGAGCCATTCGGTCCCTAGTCTGTAGCGGTGCATTGGATTCTTCCATCCTAAGTGCAGGACCCTGCACTTATCCTTATTGAACCTCATTAGATTTCTTTTGGCCCAATCTTCCAATTTGTCTAGGTCCTTCTGTATCCTATCCCTCCCCTCCAGCGTATCTACCACTCCTCCCAGTTTAGTATCATCCGCAAATTTGCTGAGAGTGCAATACACACCATCCTCCAGATCATTTATGAAGATATTGAACAAAACGGGCTCCAGGACCGACCCCTGGGGCACTCCACTTGACACCGGGTGCCAACTAGACATGGAGCCATTGATCACTACCCGTTGAGCCCGACAATCTAGCCAGCTTTCTACCCACCTTATAGTGCATTCATCCAGCCCATACTTCCTTAACTTGCTGACAAGAATGCTGTGGGAGACCGTGTCAAAAGCTTTGCTAAAGTCAAGAAACAATACATCCACTGCTTTCCCTTCATCCACAGAACCAGTAATCTCATCATAAAAGGCGATTAGATTAGTCAGGCATGACCTTCCCTTGGTGAATCCATGCTGAATCTTCTCCTCTTTCTTACCCTTCCACCTTCAGTAACTACCTGCTGAGCCCCTTCTTCATTTTCCAACTCTGCAAACCTGTTCCTAAGCTCTATTTCTCCTTCACTAGCCTGTCTTTTCCTCTGCCTAGTTGTTTTAGTCACATGCTTTCACTGACCACTTTCCTCACCCAGTCTCCCCTCAAAATTCCCCAGCCCTGCTTCCATCTGTAAGTCTGAGCTTTTCCCTTCAGATACCTCATATCTTTGCTCCATCATCAGCTCAAACCCCTTCCTAAACTCAACCAGACTTTCCACCTGCATCTCCAAACCTCGGATCTTTTCCTCCATCAGCTCTATCAGACGGCATTTCATGCAGAAAAAACTCTTACCAGGTCCCCCCTCCAGGATCATGTACCACATTCACATACCACAGCTTCCACATCCAGTCATCCTCATTGTGTCTTCCACTACAGGAGTCATTCCCACAGCTGCCTCCGTATCCATCATACCCTTCCCACCTAAGTCCTGTTAATCTGGGAAACACAAGCCACACCAAAAAGTCCACCCCCCCCAGCAAAAGCAAACCCCAAACAAGCACCACAATAAAAACTCCTCTTTCAAACTCCCACTCAAACTCCCCTGTTTACAGCTCTGTTTGCTAGCTCCTGTGCCACTGCAGCTGTCTGTATCTACCTCTCCTCCCAGTTTAGTCTCATCTGCAAACTTGCTGAGGGTGCAATCCACACCATCCTCCAGATCATTTATGAAGATACTGAATAAAACCAGCCCTAGAACCGACCCTTGGGGACTCCATTTGATAGCGGCTGCCAACTAGACATGGAACCATTGATCACTACCCGTTGAGCCCGACAATCTAGCCAACTTTCTATCCACTTTAGAGTCCATTCATCCAGCCCCATTCTCCTTTAACTTGCTGGCAAGAATACCATGGTAGACCGTGTCAAAAGCTTTGCTAAAGTCAAGGAACAACACGTCCACTGCTTTCACCTCATCCACAGAACCAGTTATCTCGTCACAGAAGGCAATTAGATTAGTCAAGCATGACTTTCCCTTGGTGAATCCATGCTGACTTTTCCTGATCATTTTCTCTGCTCTAAGTGCTTCAGAATTGATTTCTTGAGGACCTGCTCCATGACATTTCTAGAGATTGAGGTGAGGCTGACTGGCCTGTAGTTCCCAGGATCCTCCTTCTTCCCTTTTTTAAAGATGGGTACTACATTAGCCTTTTTCCAGTCGTCCGGGACTTCCCCCGATCGCCATGAGTTTTCAAAGATAATGGCCAATGACTCTGCAATCACATCTGCCAACTCCTTTAGCACTCTCAGATGCAGTGCATCCAGCCCCATGGACTTGTGCTTGTCCAGCTTTTCTAAATAGTCCCGAACCACTTCATTCTCCACAGAGGGCTGGTCACCTCCTCCCCATGCTGTGCTGCCAAGGGCAATAGTCTGGGAGCTGACCTTGTTCATGAATACAGAGGTAAAAAAAGCATTGAGTACATTAGCTTTTTCCACATCCTCTGTCACTAGGTTGCCTCCCTCATTCACTAAGGGGATTTGTCTCTGTAACCTCAATAAGTATGCTTTAAAATACAGCCAGCTCTCCTGGACTTCTTTCCCCCTAATGTTATTCTTCCAGGGGATCCTGCCCATCAGTTCCCTGAGGGAGTCATAGTCTGCTTTTCTGAAGTCCAGGGTCTGTATTCTGCTGCTCTCCTTTCTTCCCTGTGTCAGTATCCTGAACACAAGCATCTCATGGTCACTGCCTCCCAGGTTCCCATCCACTTTTGCTTTCCCCACTAATTCTTCCTGGTTTGTTAGCAGCAGGTCAAGAAGAGCTCTGCCCCTAGTCAGTTCCTCCAGCACTTGCACCAGGAAATTGTCCCCTACACTTTTCAAAAATTTCCTGGATTGTCTGTGCACCACTGTATTGCTCTCCTAGGAGATATCAGGGTGATTGAAGTCTCCCATGAAAACCATGGCCTGTGATCTAGTAACTTCCGTGAGTTGCTGGAAGAAAGCCTCGTCCACCTCATCCTGTGTTTACCTATGCAAATTGATGAGGACTTTTTATCAAGGCTTCCCCAGGAAAGGGGGTGTACGGTTTGGGAGGATTATTTGCAGGAAAGTCCTTTTCTAGTGGGCTGTTTCCCTCTTATATATTTGTTAGATGCTTGGTGGTGGCAGCAATAAAGTCCAGGGCAAAAGGTAAAATAGTTTGTACCTTGGGGAAGTTTTAACCTAAGCTGGTTAAAATAACCTTTGGGGGTTTTTCATGCAGGTATCCACATTTGTACCCTAGAGTTCAGAGAGGGAAGGAACTTTGACACCTCCCTATAACTTTTGTTTCATGAATGTCTATGAATTGCCAGTATGAATGAAAATGAATAGTCACTGGTCCAGGGAATGTGTGTAAGAATGCCTTTATAGCCTGATGGTTTGAGTATTCCTTCTAAAGATGGGAGGCTCCAGTTCAAGTCCCTGTGCTAACAGCTATTTAATTATTTCTAAAAAGTGGAACAGCTTCACCAGGAGAGACCAAAGAAATATGTCAAGGATATCCCTCAGTCTAGTGGCTAGGCCACCTCATACAGGAGACCCAAGTTAAAATCCCTTCTGTATTTCAGGTGGAAGGGGGAATTGAACCTGGGTTTCCTACAGCTTGGGTGGGTGCTCTAACCACCGGGCTAAAGACTACACAAAAGGCTGCTACCTGGCAGCTAAGTCATAACAAAAATGTTCAAAACTATTTAGGAAATCCATGTCAAATTTGCCAATAGTTGCAGGTTTACTGAAGTGGCATTTTTTGGCAAATAAACAATTTGTCCAAAAAATTTGCCCATCTATATCTGTGGAGCTCTATATCTGTTCACCATACTGCATAAGTACCTAGAAATCACAGAATTTCACAGAAAAGAAAGTTGAACCTGAGTCATAGGGTTTGGACCTGGAGACGTGTCTTCCCCTCCCACCCCACCCCCACCCCCCCAAAAAAGCTTGTACAGTCTCAGAGCCAGTGTTTCAGGACACTCTATTAAATGAAATTTTCAGTTAGATGATTCACCAGGAAGTCTACAGTGGAACTGAAATTTCACAAATGATTGTAGAAGACAATCAATAATCTTTTTATGTATGTTCTTGTCAACCAACATTCACTGATTAAAAGTAAAAAAAAAACAAACCACAAAAACTTGATGTTCTGTGGACAATGCCTAATTCAGCAGTTGTTATAGATCAGGTCAAAATGAATTATCCTGCCAGTATATGGTCATTGATTTTACTATGATTGCTTTTTTTAAAAAAATGAAATTCCCTCTTTCCCTCCTTTTCTCTTTTTGACTGGTCTCTGAAATTCTTGGTAAATACTGTCTATGTTGTTTAATTGTTTTAGAGATATCCAAGCCTAATTGGCTTAATAGTGACTGTCTGTCAGAATCTGATGAAGTGAGCAGTAGCTCACAAAAGCTTATGCTCAAATAAATTTGTTAGTCTCTAAGGTGCCACAAGTACTCCTTTTCTCTTTGCGAGTACAGACTAATACGGCTGCTACTCTGAAACCTGTCAGAATAAGAGAACTCTAGCTGCTATCAGAAGTTTACATCTGAACTGAGCATTAATAGACATATTCAATGTATATCCATCATAAGGAGGATATAGATTTGGGACTGAACTGAGTGAATTAGAAGTGCTACTGTTAAGAATATAAAGATATCTTTTCTTCTCAGCCAGGAGTGGACTCTGGAAGTGCCAAGCAATAGGATTCCACAGTCTTCTCATCTGAAACCCTTGGAAAGTAATCCAATTTACTTTTTGACCAGATCTAGACTACCAGATCACTTACAGAAGGAATGATCACTTACAGAGGAATGACTTACAGAAACTAATGGTAGGTAACAAAAGCTTATTTCTTCTGCTTCTTGATTAGACCATTTGTTGCATGTTCATTGTATCAACAAATCTATTTGTGTGTGTATGGAATTGCATAAACACATAAGGAAAGTGCAAGGAAAATCAATAAGCCCTAACTGTCAAAGTTTCTTGAATGTGGATATTTCAGGATCAAGCTCAAGAATGCGCAAAGGGATGGGAAAGGGAATTAAAAAAGAAGTAGATATTGTGGATTGCTTAGGTTGGGTAGGCTTCTTGTTTTCTCCAGGACTGAGTTAATTATCTTTATAATTTTAATAATAGGTTTTAAACTACTAAAGAGTACATACTGAATGAAAACTCAGAGGTGCAACAAAAAACACACAGAGTCCTTGCCTCCACTAAATCATGGAATCTTAGATATGTAGGACTGGAAGGGGCCTAAGTAGGTCAGCTAGTTCAGTCTCCTACACTCAAGGCAGGACTAAAAAAACCTAGATCAAGTGGGTGTGTTGTTCAAGCATATAATAAAAGAGCTCTACATTCCGTAGGGGCTAATTGTGTTCCAACTATAATTGAATGTGTTTGTTCTACAAAACTGTGCCTGGTCTGAGAAGATTATTGAAAAGATTGCCTTTTCTTATGCCATGTTGGGTTGATTAGAATATACTGAGATACTTTTAATGTTAGCATATGGGAGTTAAAGACTCCAGAACTGATAGTAAGGCATTCTCAGTAGTGGATCTGTACTTTTGAAATCTACTTCATCAGGCAGTCCAACAAAGCTTTTGATTGGTGAGTTGAAGAATGTGGTATAAGCTGCATCAGTTTGGTCAAACTTAGCATCTAGAGCATTTTGGAGAAGAGTTTGCAAAACTTTGCAGACAGAATGTTTTAACCCTGTATATTCTAAATTTTGTATTTTTAAATTCATGTAAAGCATCCAGGTACTGAGATGAAGGATGCCATTTACAAATTAACAAGCATAATCCATGCACTGTAGAAGAGGTGACTATGAAGTCAGTGATGACAGTTCTGTTTATATCAAACATACAGCCCAAGATATACATGATCAGCATTTACATTTAGATAGATATTTTGAATAGCATGATTTTAGAGGATCACTGTATGCTATTGTGTCTCTATACCTAAAAGAAAATTAGCACATTGAAAAATATTGAGAGGGATGGCATGGTAGAGGTAGACTTGCAGTAAACATGAATATTAAAAGATTAACAATGACATTAGAACAAATTTGTTGTAATCTCTCTCCTTTACTGTTCATAGGACTTTTTTTTTATTTTTAGCTACAGAAAGTAAAAATTGTCCAAATAGTCAAAACTTCCAGCAATAGGTGATAAAATCTTAATGAGCCCCAGAGTTCAAATGTTGAAGTTATGTCCACTTATGTTATTTTGACACTAAAAAACTGTAGTAATTATGTTACAATCTTACAGAAATTGATTCTATGGTAATATTTATAGAAATGTATTTGAATTATATTATGGTCATCATTAGTAGCCCTTTATATTATGTAATTCTCAGTTTCTGATAATGTATCTCATTATATGAAAATAGCCTAGTTTCACTAGAGTATCACAGGAAGCCAATAAGAAGTTCCAATAGTGCATTCTTAAAACAGATTCCAGATTCTACCAGGAAGGAGACGTTAACGTCCAATATTTCTGGAATAAATTCAGATTTGGTTTGAAAACCTGAAGGGACACAGCTGCACTAATTTTCTTCCTTCAAATATGGCTATTACATTCTGTAACTTGCAGATTAAGTGACATGTTTATAAACTGATGTTTTGGCATCAGTATAAAATAGACAAATATTAAAGAGAAAATTGAAGACACAATTCCAGCAGGTTCAAGTTGAATGAAGTGTGTAACATGGTTTGGAATATCTCACAGCTGTGAGCGCCTACCTCAGGGTAGACTGTCAGAAAACAAGGGCAAACACCCCAAACTAGTGGTATATTCTTTTGTCAGATTTCACCAAGCCAGTAACAAATGTGAACTCCTTGATCACTATATCAGTCTTACCATGGAGTCACAGACCTCTCCAGTAACAAAACTGATTTTTGTGATAAAAGTTATAAAACCTGTCATAAATATAAAGGGAAGGGTAAACACCTTTACATCCCTCCTGGCCAGAGGAAAAACCCTTTCACCTGTAAAGGGTTAAGAAGCCAGGATAACCTTGCTGGCACCTGACCAAAATGATCAGTGAAGAGACAAGATACTTTCAAAGCTGGAGGGGGGGAGAAACAAAGGCTCTCTCTGTCTGTGTGAGGCTTTTCGGGGGAACAGAACAGGAATGGGGTTTTAGAACTTAGTAAGTAATCTAACTAGATATGCATTAGATTCTGTTTTATTTAAATGGCTGAGAAAATAAGCTGTGCTGAATGGAATGTAGATTCCTGTTTTTGTGTCTTTTTGTAACTTAAGGTTTTGCCTAGAGGGATTCTCTATGTTTTCAAACTGATTATCCTGTAAGGTATTTACCATCCTGATTTTACAGAGATGATTCTTTTATTTTTTCTTCAATTAAAATTCTTCTAAGATTCTAAATTCTAAGAACCTGATTGCTTTTTTCATTGTTCTTAAGATCCAAGGGTTTGGGTCTTTGTTCAGCTATGCAAATTGGTGAGGATTTTTATCAAGCCTTCCCCAGGAAAGGGGGTGTAGGGTTTGGTGAGGATTTTTGGGGGAAAGACGTTTCCAAGCAGACTCTTTCCCTGTTTTATATCTGTTAGACGCTTGGTGGTGGCAGCAATAAAGTCCAAGGACAAAAGATAAAATAGTTTGGATTTTGGGGAATTTTTAACCTAAGCTGGTATAAATAAGCTTAGGGGTTTTTCATGCAGGTCACCACATCTGTACCCTAGAGCTCACAGTGAGGAAGGAACCTTGACAAAACCAAAAACCATATCACATCAGGTTTCTCTCAGTCCCAAGAGACCAATGACTTACACAAAATCAATTGGCATTCCAGATCTTACACCAAAGATGATGCTGGAATCCAATTATATAGTAAACTAACTATTGGTTTATTAGCTAAGTAAAACAGAATGAGAGTTATTGAGAGGTTAAAACAGGAAAAATATAATAGATGACTCAAATTTATAAATCCAAAATGTTAGCAGAGGTGAAGTAATTTGCCAGTTCCCAAAACGCCTTTTCAGGGCTACTCGGAATAACTCTTTGGATCTCTGTCTTCTTGTTCAATTATTTTACCCTGTTAGAAACCAAACTGTCTAGAGATAATCAGTACTTATAACTTCTTTTCACCTACAATAATCTGTCAAGTGACTCTACCCACACATAAAGGCCAATTGCTTTGAATTTAGCACTCTTCTTCGTTTGCATTTGATGAGTTATTTAGGGATATACATAATGTAAATGCTGCCATTACATTATAATAGGAATAGATAAGTGAAAACAATAAAAGTAACATTCCATTAGTTTTAATGAAGTTTTAACACCTGAATACACTCTTACATTAACACATAATTTGATCTCGGGTTATTTAATTACTGGGCATGTATAATGCTAATATAGTGTAACCGTAAACAACAGGCTATAGATAGGTGAAAAAACTAATATTAACATTTCCTTTGATTTTTATAAACACCCAGTAAATTGGCCTGAACATATAATAATATATTTAACCCCTTTGATATTCACACACAAGAAAATTGGCCTATGGCTCTGGTCTGAGCTGGTCTGTCAGCATCACAAAAGGAAAAGAGTGAACAAGTAGTATAACTGATGAAAAGTGACTGTCCTGTTGTGCATCTGACATATGATCCATCACTTGAGTTTTAATTTAATTTAATTAATTTAACTTAATTATTTTTTAAAAAATCTTTAGTTAATTGTGTGAATTAACTAATTTAATTAACTAATTTAAATCATGACATATTCCATGTGAAACTTATCTATATATGAAATCCTATTTCCATAGTCAATTTGACTGACTTTATATATAGGTCCAACTCATGTGCCCAAAGATGTCAGCGGGAGCAGAATCAAGTGCATAATGAGTACTTATATGATATGAATTCATCCTGGATGAAGAGGTCATACATAGAACATACCTATTAAAAGATCATCCAGTCCATCTCTCTGCAAATGAAGGGTTGTTCCCCATAGTGCATTTTCATGTGCTTTGCCCGATCTAGTTTTAAATGTTCAATTCAATAGGATTTCCTGAACTTCTTTTGTGAGACTGTCCCCCTAGCATAATAGATCTGACAGCATAATAGAATGTGGTGTAAGTTAAAGTGCTACCACAAAACCTAATTCATAGCATGGGCTGGAATCGCTGTAACAGGAGTAATACAACACGGCAATTGAAAGAAAGTGTTCATCCAACTTGCAAAAGAATTGAAACAATTTGTAGAACATTTAGAATGTTTTATAGCTTTTTGTATAGGAGAGCTGGCCATGCTGTTCATAAAGCAGATTTAGCAGACTATTCATACAGACATGAAAGAACAGAAGTAGCCTGTGCTCACTAATGATTTCAGCAAAAAGAAGCAAATAAAGATGTGCTACATTGATAGTCATGTGTTAGAAACCAGTGACTTCTGTTTTGTTTAAACATGCTAAACAACAAGGGTATGCTAAACATGGATTTCTACTACCTCTGAAAATGTTTGCTTTAGAGCTTGTTTGTGATTTTAATCTGTTGCTCTGCCTCCAAGTTTAAAAATATTTAAATCTACTGCAAGAATGTAATTTCAGTTCCAGAAAATCCTTATCTAAATGTGGTTTTATCCTGAACAAGTACCAGGTTTATTTATGGTGATTTTCAAAATTTCAATCCGTAAGCCTCTAATTTTTAACCCAGGGTCTGAGAGGTAGACTATTATTTTTCTCCTTGCTCATCAGCCCTACTAATAAAGGTTCTGCAGACCATAGGCTGCTCGAAGTGACACCTGCATAAACCAATTGCTTTCAGGGAATTTATACAGATGTAACTGCTTGGAATATAGTAAACAATTCTGCTGATGATGCACAAAGAGAAATAAAATCCAGTTGTTTTAGCTGCATTGGCTCTGCAGGAGTAACAGGTATAAAAACAGTAAGAAAATCTTTCACTTACTAAAATATTCTGAATTTACACAACAAGCAGGTCTGTTAAATAAGAAGGTACCTTTTCTTCACTGTCATTTGTCAAAATGGAACCATACTATAAACAAAAATGCTCCTTCATTAAAACTATTATTAAAGCAACTATGCTGAATATAGTGAGATCTCCATTTTAACAGTATTTTTTTAACTTTTTAAAGCTTCTTACGTTAAGACAAGCTTCATCAAATTATGCTGATGTCGGCATCATCCAAAATTCAGAATTTGACATTAATTTTCATTTTAACTGGCTAGGCAAATTTCATAGAATCATAGACTTTAAGGTCAGAAGGGACCATTATGATCATCTAGTCTGACTTTCTGCGCAATGCAGGCCAACGAATCTCACCCACCCACTCCTATAACAAACCGCTAACCTATGTCTGAGCTACTGAAAGTCTCAAATCGTGGTTTAAAGACTTCAAGGTGCAGAGAAATCTCTAGCAAGTGACCCATGCCCCATGCTGCAGAGGAAGGCAAAAAAACCCCAGGGATTCTGCCAATCTGCCCTGGAGGAAAATTCCTTCCCGATCCCATCTAACATCCCATCACAGGCCATTGGACCTATTTATCACGAATAGTCAAAGATCAATTAATTTCCAATATTAGGCTATCCCATCATCCCATCCCCTCCATAAATTTATCAAGCTTAGTCTTGAAGCCAGATATGTCTTTTGTTCCGACTGCTTCCCTCGGAAGGCTGTTCCAGAACTTCACTCCTCTGATGATTAGAAACCTTCATCCAATTTTAAGTCTAAACTTCCTGATGGCCAGTTTATATCCATTTCTTCTTGTGTCCACATTGGTACTGAGCTTAAATAATTCCTCTCCCTCTCTGGAATTTATCCCTCTGATATATTTATAAAGAGCAATCATATCTCCTCTCAGCCTTCTTTTGGTTAGGCTAAACAAGCCAAGCTCTTTCAGTCTCCTTTCATAAGACAGGTTTTTCATTCCTCGGATCATCCTAGCAGCCCTTCTCTGTATCTGTTCCAGTTTGAATTTATCCTTCTTAAACATGGGAGACCAGAACTGTACACAATATCCCAGATGAGGTCTCACCAGTGCCTTGTATAAAACAGTAGTACACCTCCTTATCTCTACTGGAAATACCTTGCCTGATGCATCCGAAGACCACTTTAGCTTTTTTCATGGCCATATCACATTGGCGACACATAGTCATCCTGTGATCAACCAATATTCTGAGGTCCTTCTCCTCTGTTACTTCCAATTGATGCGTTCCCAGCTTATAACCAAAATTCTTGTTATTAATCACTAAATGCATGACCTTGCATTTTTCACTATTACATTTCATCCTATTATTATTACTCCAGTTTACAAGGTCATCCAGATCTTCCTGTATGATATCCTGACCCTTCTCTGTATTCGCAATACCTCCCAGCTTTGTGTCATCTGAAAACTTTATTAGCACATTCCCACTTTTTGTGCCAAGGTCAGTAATAAAAAGATTAAATAAGATTGGTCCCAAAACCCGATCCCTGAGGAACTCCACTAGTAACCTCCTTCCAGCCTGACAGTTCACCTTTCAATGTGACTCACTTTAGTCTCCCCTTTAACCAGTTCCTTATCCACCTTTCAATTTTCATATTGATCCCCATCTTTTCCAATTTAGCTAATAATTCCCCATATGGAACCATATCAAATGCCTTACTGAAATCAAAGTAAATTAGATCCACTGCATTTCCTTTATCTAAAAAAATCTACCTTTTGTAAAACCTTGTTGTATTTTGTCCCAATTATCATTGACCTCAATGTCCTTAATTACTTTCTCCTTCAAATTTTTTTCTAAGACCTTGCATACTACAGATGTCAAACAGGAACAAGTTAGATTCACAAGTTTTTCAGTCCAATCCACTTCCCTAACTAATTTCCTTATCTTTTTAAAGTTAGCCCTTTTGAAATCAAAAACCCTAGTCACAGATCTATTTTTTTTTTATCCTTCCATTTAGTTTGAACTGAATTAGCTCATGATCTCTTGAACCAAGGTTGTCCTCTACAACCATTTCTTCTATGAGGTCCTCACTACTCACCAAAACCAAATCTAAAATGGCATCCCCTCTTGTTGGTTCAGCAACTACTTGGTGAAGGAATCCATCAGCTATTGTGTCCAGGAAAATCTGACCCCTATTATTATTACTAGCACTTGTCCTCCAGTCTATATCTGGGAAGTTACAGTCTCCCATGATCACACAATTCCCATTAGTATTTACTTCATTAAAAACATTAAAGAGGGCTCTATCCATATCCAAATTAGATCCCAGCGGTCTATAGCATAACCCCAAGCACTATCTCAAGGGAGGCTCTATTAGTTTTCTTTCCTAATGTAATTTTTGCCCAGATGGACTCTGTCTTATCCATTGCATCGGTTCTTATTTCTTTATATTCTACCTCATCATTGTTATACAATGCTACTCGAACACCTTTGCCTTTATTTCTGTCTTTCCTAAACAGCACATACCCTTCAATACCTGTACTCCAGTCATGACTACTATTCCACCATGTTTCTGTTATCCCTATAATATCTGGTTTCACTTCCTGCACCAGTAGCTATAGTTCCTCCATTTTGTTACCTAGACTTCTTGCATTAGTGCACAAACATTTTTTGCTGTTTGGCTTTGCTCACATTCTTCACCCGATTAGGCACAGACATTCTACCACCAGTATCACCTATTAGACTTGAATCTACACTACCCTTCCCCCTTATGTCCTTTCTCCTACCCACAGCTGTATCCATTCTTACTTTGTTTTCTTCCCTCTCAATGTTAAAAGCCAACATGGAGATTACCTGGATATCTCCCAACCATCTCCCCCAAATTCCTAGTTTAAAGCTCTCTTGATCAGTTGTGCAAGCCTCCATCCTAGAAGTCTATTTCCCTCCCTACTCAGGTGAAGTCCATCCTGAGAGAACAGTCTTCTGTCCATGAATGCTTTCCAGTGGCCATATATCCCAAAGCCCTCCTTATAGCACCACTGCCTGAGCCATCTATTGATCATCATAATCTTGTTACTCCTTTGTTGCTCTTCTCTGGAACAGGCAGAATCTCACTGAAGATCACCTGAGTCTTGATTTCCTTAAGCATCTTCCGCAACCTAGCATAGTCTCCCTTTATATGTTCCTGCAAGAATCTAGCTGTATCATTTCTTCCCATATGAAGGACAATCTGTGGATTCTTTCCCGCTCCCATTAGGATCCTCTTCAGCCTCAGGTCCACATCCCATATCTTAGCAACTGGCAGAGAGCACCCCCTTCTGTTCTCTGAATCAGCTCTGGTTACAGGCCTGTCTATTCTTCTCAGTAAGGAGTCCCCAATCATGTAGACCTGCCTTTTCCTGGTGGTGGTCTGATTCTCCAGTCTATCCCCTGTTCCTTCTGGCTGCAAGTCCTCTCGATTCCTAATCTCCCTTGCAATCCTCTGCAACCCATCCCATATCCTCCTGGGGCTCATATTTGCTGTTGTTATCACCATTAACTCTTCCTATAGGACTAGCTGCTCTTCTCTTCTTCCTTGCCCTCTCACCTTCAGTGAGCACCTGTTGTGCCCCTTCTTCATTTTCCAACTCCACAAACCTGTTCCTAAGCTCTTTTTCTCCTTCACTAGCCCGTCTTTTCCTTTGCCTGGTTCTCTTAGTTACATGCTTCCACTTTCCACTTTCCACCCCTCAGAGTTCTTTGGTCCTGCTTCCATCTGCAAGTCTGAGCTTTTCCCTTCTGCCTCCTCCTGTCTTTGCTCCATCATCTGCTCAAACACCATTCTAAACTCAACCAGAGTTTCCACCTGCATCTCCAATCCTCGCATCTTTTCTTCCATCTTTCTTCTTCAGCTCTACCAGGTGGCACTTCATGCATACAAAACTTTTAAGGTACCCCCTCCAGGATCATGTACATGCCGCACTTCCACATCCAGTCATCTTCATTGTGTTTTCCACATTGTGCATTGTTTTCCACATTCCACATTCTTCATTGTGCTTGGGTCACTAACACTGCTGCCTCTGTATCTGCCATAGCCTTCTCACCTAAGTCAAAAACCTTCTCCTCCAACATAACTCCCACTCAAACTCCCCTGTTTAGAGGTCTGTTTTCTGGCTCCTGTGCCAAGTAATGTTTTGGCAGGCAAATAAAATATCACTAGGTGTTTGATTTTTTTTCTCCCCATTATCATAAATCATCATGAGAAACAATAGGAATGTAAATTTTGTGCCTGGACTGATAATTTTTATGACATTTGTAGTAGAGTCAATCTAACTGAAATACCAAATATTTTTCTTTATTTAAAAATGCTTGTATCATGTCCCCAGAGTTCAGACAGGCTTAGATTCATGATCAGACAACATGAATAGGTCAACCACTACAGTATGCCTTTTAATCAGAGATCCCCTTTTTCCTCTAGGCTCCTGAAGAGATCTAGAAGATGGTTTTTCTTATTATTATTATTGAACTTCTATATATCTGTAATACATAGTACAATCCAATATTTTTTTTTGCATAATTTATTATAGTGCTTAGTAGTCCCAGTCATGAACTGGACCTCTTGTGCTAAGCACTGTGTAAACATGGAACCAAAAGAGAATGCCTGCCCCAAAGAGTTTACAATCCAAGAATAAGAAAAGGGGGAGTACAAGGAAACATTAAAACAATATGCTCAGCACTGTAGGCTGTGATCTCTGCACACAAATAGCCAACCCATTGTCAGTGTTTTTGTTGGCCTCATGACAGAGGAGAGTTTTAAGGAAAATGAGTGAGTTTTGTGGATGTTTAGAGGGAGGTTGTTCCATGCACGAGGGGTACCATGGGAGAAAGTATAATTCCCATGCGTATGTGTGATGCAATGTATTTTAACCATTTTAATGGTCCAATCATATTTTCCTGTGTGTGTCTGATGTGCTGGCCGCCGCTTCCTACAGTCCCCATTGGCTTGGAACGTGAACCGCGGCCAGTGGGAGCTGCGATCGGCCGAACCTGTGGATGCGGCAGGTAAACAAACTGGCCTGGCCTGGCCTGCCCCAACAGAAGAAATAAACAGAAGAAAGGCTGGGAAGAAGCAATAATGGGAGTAGGAGGAAATAGGAGTGGTTATGGAACGACCACCCTGCACCTTTAAGCGGGAGTGTGCGTGGGAAGGCTGGCCAAATGAAGAGAATGGTGCTTGATACCTGGGGTGGTGGGGGGCAGGGAGATGAAAACTGCTGCAAAAAAGGGGCAGCGTGGTCAAAGTGGGCTGGGTTTAATGGAGGTTTTACCCACTTTATGTAAAATAATTATAATTAAAGTCAGGGGTTTGGCCATGTTGTTAAGACAATAATTCCACAAGAATGAATTTGGGGTACAGTGGCAGGGCCATCGAACCAATTGTCTATGGACAACTTGTTTTCCCCCAAGGTTTGGCCTCTAGAAAGGCTCCAGGGAATTACATTTCTTCATAACCTCTCTGGGGTTGACAATGGCATAACACACATGGTGTCTCATTTTCAGGTCCACAAATTTCTGGAGTTGGCAACAGGAAACAGCCGGGGACCCAGACAGATGCCACTAGTGCTATGGCATTTAATGGTTGTCATTGTGGTGTAGAGATCAGTTGCTCTGCACACATGGCAGAGCTATGAGAGAAGTTTTAATGATTTCATGATCATGAGGCCAGTCAACAGTATGGCCCATTACAGAGGAACAGGTTCTGTGATACATGTTGTTATTAGCAACCCATCAGTACCAATGTGGACACAAGAACAAATGCATATAAACTGGTCATTGGGAAGTTTAGACTTGAAATTAGATGAAGGTTTCTAACCATCAGAGGAGGGAACTTTTGGAATAGCCTTCCAAGGAAAGCAGTGGGGGTAAAAAACCTTTGGGGGGCTTTAAGATTAAACTCAATAAATTTATGGAGGAGATGGTATGATGGGATAACATGATTATGGTAATTAATTGATCTTTCACTATTCACGGAAAATAGGACAATGGCCTGTGATGGGATGTTAGATGGGGTGGGATCTGAGTTACTACAGAGAATTCTTTCCTGGGTATCTGGCTGGTGAATCTTGCCCATATGCTCAGGGTTTAGCTGATCGCCATAATTGGGGTTGGGAAGGAATTTTCCTCCAGGGCAGATTGGAAGAGGCCCTAGAGGTTTTTCGCCTTCCTCTGTAGCATGGGGCATGGGTCACTTTCTGGAGGATTCTCTGCTCCTTGAAGTCTTTAAACCACAATTTGAGGACTTCAATAGCTCAGACATAGGTGAGAGATTTTTTGCAGGAGTGGGTGGGTGAGATTCTGTGGCCTGCATTGTGCAGGAGGTCAGACTAGATGATCACAATGGCCCCTTCTGAGCTTAGTATCTATGAATCTATGATGTCCTCCACAATCTCGAATCGCCTTTCTGCCATTACATTCATCAGTAGGTTAAATGGTTATCCTGATCCTTGCAGTGTTTTTTTAGTTTGAAGGGTTTTGGCTGGGTGGTCGCATACCGGTTGCCAGAGGGTGGATTCCCGTCATCCCATCATGGTTTACATATTCAGGCATCTTGGGCAGATCGTTGGCGCTGTATATCATAGTGGACAGGAAGCAGCCTTGTTCAGGGCATTCTTGACAGCATTTTGAGGTGCTTTCAGGATCAGTGAGCTAGTACCTGGGTTTGGTAGGGGCTCTACAGGAAGGGCTGTGCAACTGTGTGATATACAGTGGCATGAACATTCAGTGATATTACACTTGCAACGGTCAAAGACGGATCAAGTCAGCTGGGTTGAATCTGTTATCTGTGGGCACAGTATTGTCTTTTGGGAGAATAGGCACATGTCGAGGTTGCCCAAGGGTTCGCAGCTGGGCTTCAGTGATGAAGCAATACTCAGATGGCATGGAAGGAGGGGCATGTTATGGGATCCACTAATACCCCTGATGTATGCTGTGTGGGTTTGTCAGCGGACCCAGATATAATTGTGGTGCATCTTGGGTAACACAATTTCGGATGTTTAAGGGGGTGGAACTAATGCTCAGAACACGGGGCTGAACTTGGGGCTGATCCTGGAAAAAGTTCAAGGAGTTAATATTATTTGGTCATACATGCTTCAGCACAGCGTCTGGCGGGGAGCCGTGAACTCCTCCTTCCTCCCCCAGAGTGGACAAGGCAAGGAGATATGTGAACAGGGAAGAGGCCAAATTCCTTGGGACCATAGAAGGGGCAGTAATTTCACAACCTGGGGTTCACCTGACTGACTTAGGTATTGTCATGTTTTTAACTGATATAAAAGATGGCATTAGAAGATGTCTGGGAACCCAACTGGGTGTGAGAAGGAGACAGCCAAGCTAATTTCTGGTGCCCCCTTGTAGCAGATGTCCAGTTCGGGTACTCCATAGAAAAGGTATACAGTGACCAGGTAAATGGCTTGGAAAAAGACATGGAAAAAGAGGTGTAAATTAAAGGAACACTTGGGGGTGGTTGGGGACTCCTATGATTGGTATGGTAGGGAGCGAAACCCCCATTCTAAGAGCCCACCTTAACCCTCTTATGAGGGGAATGGGGGTGGATGATAAAATCCTGGCAATGAATTTGTTGGAGGAACCAGGAGGGAAAAAAGAGGGGAAGCTGGTAAAAGCCCCATAGGTAATTATGGAATAAACATGGGGTTATCAGCACTGTACACTGTTATCTGCCGGGTAGTCCCAGATATCTAATAATAAAATTGTGACCTGATTAAATGCATGTCACATGTCTCCTGACCTTCTTCTGGCATAGCCAGACAATGAATTATGGAGAACTTTGGTGCTGAGAATGAAAAATTTGTAGTTCAGATGGAAGGCAATGATGGGATTTTGGGGAAGAAAATGAAATGGCCTGAGAAGTGAAAGGGGAAGATGATTTCAGCTGTGATGTATTAGATCTGCTACATAAAGGAGGGAAAAAAGAACAAATAGATGCATTGGCCAGATTCAACAGAATTTCATTGGAGTTAAATTTATCCCTTTAACATCATCTTACTCCCCTGACAACGACATCTGTCTATTTAATCAGTAACTGTCAGTTTGTAGTGCATACCTAATAACCTCACGCTCTTCTCATAAGTAGGAGAAAATAGGTAAAAACAAAATGCAGAAATAACGTATGATCCTACATGTTTAAAAACTACATAACAATCTCTTGCTTAAATTTAAACACTTGCTTTAGTATGCTTAAGCTCTCCTTTTTACCAACCTACTCACACACTTACTTTTTCTTTTTCTATAATATTTTTTAAAAAATATTTTAAAACATATAGGGTATTTATAATTAAAAGAAAACAAACCAAACAAAATAACCCTCCCCAATTTAACTTAAGTTCATTAACCAGTATCAGACAAGTCTAAGTAAATCAATAACATATACAAAAAGTTTACCATTGTATAGGATTCAACTTAATTATACCGTTATCAAGTAAAATAAATTATCACACTGTGAATACTCAGTAGCAACATCCAGTTTGCAAGTAGTTACTGAAGAGACTTTGAATATGGAAAATCACTTTTGTTTTTGAAAATCACTGAGTTGCCATTTTTTTACAATATGGCAGGGAGATGTGAGTTTCTTCACATTCCAAATTTGTTATGATTTTTGGTCATTTTATTCCAAATAAATATTAACACATGAGACATTCTCTGTAGGGCTGCTTCATTAATGTACATTTCAGGCTTAAAACCTAAAAGTAAGCTAGCGCTTTTACCAGGTTTCAACACAGAGAGATCAAGAGGATAAATGTAAACTTTTGCCAGTTTTGAGGTCCATCATCACAAAATTATTTAAACCAGTAACATTAGCAGTGACATGCTTTTTCCTGGCATACTCAAGAAGTGAACATTATATATCACTCTCATCTTTGATGTATTTATAATACTGTTATTCATGTTTTATATTCTAATCATATGACTGATCTTCATGTATAAGCACAATTATGCTTTAGAAGTACAGAATTTCAAATCTGTAATATTTCTGCAGGTGAAGTGATGGGGAAAAACTGCTTGCCACTTCTGTCATGTTGTATGGAAGCATATATTTCAAATCTCATTTCTGCATAGTAAATGTTTTAAAATGGGATTAGCTGACAACATTCAGTGTAATGGATTTTAATTTACACATTGCTGGTGGAACTGCAATAACTCCAGAGAGTTGAAGGAAACAAAGGAGTATACATATTAGTAGTTAAAGCAATCAATGTTTAAATCAATCCCTCCTTTCCCTATCACTATCTCAGAATAATAGAAAAAATGACAGTTATATTTTTCTCTGAATTCATAATTACTTGTCATCTAAAAAGTCTTCTATAAATCAGTCTTCTATAAATCATGAAAACACGGTATACTAGTTGCACAGAGCAATTCTGGTATCAAAAGAAGACATTTCAGACAGAAAATAAAGTATGTAAAACATTAATGGAAAATAGAATGTTTAATATTATCCATTGGATGAACATATTTCATGGACATTTTAAAGGCCTAATATTGTGAGATGCTATTACTGAATGCCTGAGTTGAAAGGAGTCAGTACAGCACAGAAGATGCTCAGAATCCCACAAGATCAACCCTTAATATTTTAGTGTGAGTATGTAAAAACAAAGACACACAACTTCTTTGCAAGTAAGATATTACACAATCGAATTTTAGAATTCAGCAGACTGCCAATTCTAACAGTAGCAAGGTAATTGATGTCTGGAAAATGATACAGTATGTCAGATAAGGGCAGATTGTTGATTTATCGCTATGTACATAAAAGGTAAGTAGCACAAGGACACATTGTGAAAAGGTGTGAGTAGAAGGCCTCTGAAAGCACACTCAGAAGCTGCATCTGAAAAATGGGATAACGACATTGATCATGGTTGTAAGGCTCTTTGAGATCTATTGAAGAATAGCCTAATATAAGAGCTAGGCATTATTATTACTATCTACTATACTCTGTCGAAAAGTCCAGTGCTGGACTGTGGAATTGTATAAAACTGTGGGAATACTCTTGGCAAGAAGTTGTCTTTATGACACTAATTCTGCATCAGATGGTGCAATAGGTGGCCTGCCTCTGCTAATGATGTAGGACACTAGCTAAGTATAGGATAGGGCTTCTACCTACAAAAATGAAAGCAAGCAAATAAAGAATCATAGAAGGCCCCCAAACATTTAAAATGAGTATTAAATATAGGCCTAGACTGTCCGTTTACTCATTCTGAAAGGTACTTTTTCAAAATGCTGAGCTATACTTCAAAGTGAACTGCTCTGATATGATGGCCCATTTCACCAAAATGAATTTCCTAAGGACACATGTGCAGTCAGACCCAGATCCACAATGGGACTTAGGTGTTGTGATGCTGAGCAACAAAACATCTAACTTTTAGGCACCTAGAAAAATCACAGGAACAATGCTATGATTCACAAAGCCTGAGTCAGATGATTAGGTTCCCTATACAATGAATGGAGAGACATATATGCCTAAGAATGTGATCCACAAAATCCAGAAAACTAGGCAGGACATGCTTACCAATGGGAGATGCTGACAAGAGGAGAGATAAGTGCCTATCAATGGCTGAGAACCCTTGACCTGGAGTCAGGTGGCTTAGGCCTCTACATTGTTTCTTATGAGAAAAATTCTGTACAAACTGGTTGGAGAAGTAGGTGGTGGAGGCACCCACCTTTATAAATTTTAGCCCACTGGTTAGAGCATTCACCTGGAAAATGTGAGACCCAGATTCAATTCCCCTAATCTCTCCAGCTCCAGTAATTCCACTATGAATATAGTCATTGGAGCAGGGGGACTGGACCCTGGGTCTCCCAGATGGGTGCCCTAACCTCCAACCTATAACATAATTTTCACACTGTCTCTCTCTGGCCCAATGATTCTAAGGATAGGTCCCTACTTAAAACACTGCATCAGTTAAGTTAAGACCAAAGTATACTGTTTTTCAAAATTACTGTGACTCCAGTCTTAGTGTCTTATAAGGTAACTAAACTGGGCACAATTGTTTAAGAGTAATAATAGCAATATAGCCAGGGGTAGCATGGGTGGCAACTTGGGTTAGCCACCCAAGTACATATCCAGGGGACTAGGTGGGTTTGTCTGTCTACCTGTGTTGGGAAGCATGTTCCCAGCTGCAGGGTAGATGTACCCTTAGTTTAACTTTCTCACTAATTCATGTTGAAATCTTGGGAGGGTGTTTCCTTGGGTTGGTAACTTCTTGAGTCTTCTCTGTTCTTAGCTATCTGTGACAGCTTGCATGTAGAGATGGTCAAGATGAGTTCCGTTGACTTCTGTGTTTGAGCAGGGTAGCAGGATATATGTGAGATGGATGCTCACTTCACAGTTTCATACTCTTCTTCTTCCTATTTTCTCATCATTATAGGAAAACACACCTCTTTCACACCTCTTTCAGGCTTTTTATATTGAAAGTTGGCTTCTGTCATCCTTTTATTGGCTCGGCACCTTAATGGGTTGTTCTTAGGAGTCTCTTCATCTTATGAATAGTAATAGTTTGTTAATACATATATGTGTTAGGGTTGTAGTTCTTTCTTGACAGTTATATTTCCATTTGTTGTGGTGGTGGGAGATTCTCAGTACATCTTTAAAGTTAGTGTTTTAACGTTGGGATTTTTTTCAGTCTATTTTCTGATATTTTATTTTTTCAGTTTAATCTGAGTTTAACAGGAAATTAAATTTTGCTTTCAAATAGTCCAAATACTCTTGTACTTTATACTGCATATTATATTAATGAAAAATTTGTCATTAATATAAATATACCATATTAAATAGCTTATTACATTAGTAATTAGTTTACCAAGATTAATATATTCTATGTTGGTACATAAAGTATTTTATAATTTATATAGGGAATTTAGATAAGAAGCTATGTGTTTTGTTAGCATATTGACATACATATATATTTCACAAAGGTAGCTATTTCAACAGTTAAGAAATAAACAAAATGTTTAAAACATTTCCAGATATACATGTTTTCCAACAAGGCTTTTCTGGATGCAGTTTTTAGAGTGATCATTTAAAAACAAAAATATTTCAACAAGGACATTTCTAGAATTATTTCCATGGTTTTACTTGGAAATTTTTCTTGGGAGGGTAAAAAAAGCCCAGTTTACAATCTAGATTTATTGTTCTTATAACACAACCCTATGTTCCTTTTCACAATCAGGACTTTTCCTAAATCATGATGTTCTACATGGTTTGTTTTCTTGAAATAAGGATAATATTTGTATCAGACTGCAATCTTATACAAAAGGGGATGTCCTAATCTAGATAGCACACACTTGACCCAAGCTTCTTAGAGTTACCATCTGTTTGTATAGCAATTAAATATTTTGTACAAAGCACAAGTTTCAATAACCAATACATCTTATAAACATAGCCCAAAGACAATTGTAAAAAATTAAACAGGAATGGAAAAAAGTCTTTTAGAATTTGTATAAACACACTTATGAGTAATAGACAAAGTTTTATGGCTAAGGAAAGGTTTTCTTCCTGTCATTTGTCTTGCCTTAGAGTAACAGAAAGTAGAATTATAAGAAGAAGAAGAAGAATGGCGAATTTTAACTATCCCCATATTGACTGGGTACATGTCACTTCAGGATGGGATGCAGAGACAAAGTTTCTCAACACGATGCTTCTTGAAATAGCTAGCCCTAGAACCCACAAGAGGAGAGGCAATTCTTGACTTAGTCTGAAATGGAGCACTGGATCACGTCTAAGAGGTGAGTATGGCTTAACCACTTGATAATAGTGAACAAAATACAGTTAAATGTAACATCCCCGAGAGGAGGAGAGAAACACCAAAGAAGTTGACCACACTAGCATTTAACTTAAGAAAGGAGAACTACACAAAATTAGGAGGCTAATTGAATGGAAATTAAAATGAAGTCCCCAAAATGAAATGCCTGCAAGCTGAATGGAAACTTTTAAAAAAACTTCATAATAGAAGTTCAAATTACCCCAAATTTAAAACAAACAAACAAACAAAACATAGTAAGAGGACCATAAAAAGTGCCACTATGGCTAAACAACAAAGTAAAAGAAGTGGTTAGAGACCAAAAAGCATCCTTTAAATATTGGAAGTTAAATCCTACTGTGGAAAATAGAAAAGAACATAAACTCTGACAAGTCATGTGTAAAAATGTAATTAGGCAGGCCAAAAAAGAATGTGAAGAGCAACTAGCCAAAGACTCAAAAACTAACAGCAATTTCTTTTAGGTACATCAGAGGCAGGAAGCCTGTCTAAACAATCGGTGGAGTCACTGGACAATTGAGATGCTAAAGGAGCACTCAAGAAAAAGAAGGCTAAATTAATTTTTTCAATTGGTCTTCACTGCTTAGTGAAGGTGGATTCCCACATCTGAGCATGCTCTAGCTTTCATCCAGACCACATCACATGATCCATTGTTTACAGCCAACCTCTGAGATATAACCGCATTTGCTCCAATCCCTCAGACAGAGACAAACACCTGCAGGATCTCTATCAAGCATTCTTCAAACTACATTACCCACCTGCTGAAGTGAAGAAACAGATTGACAGAGCCAGAAGAGTACCCAGAAGTCACCTACTACAGGACAGGCCCCCCAAAAAGAAAGTAACAGAACCCCACTAGCCGTCAGCTTCAGCCCCCAACTAAAACCTCTCCAGCGCATCCTCAAGAATCTACAACCTATCCTGAAGGACGATCCCTCATTCTCACAGATCTTGGGAGACAGGCCAGTCCTTGCTTACAGACAGTCCCCCAACCTGAAGCAAATACTCACTAGCAACCACACACCATTCAACAAAAATACTAACCCAGGAACCTATCCTTGCAACCCCTGTTGCCAACTTTGTCCACATATCTATTCAAGGGACACCATCATAGGACCTAATCACATCAGTCACGCCATCAGGGGCTCGTTCACCTGAACATCTACCAATGTGATATATACCATCATGCCAGCAATGCCCGTCTGCCATGTACATTGGCAAACTGGACAGTCTCTATGCAAAAGAATAAATAGACACAAATCAGATGTCAAGAATTATAACATTCAAAAACCAGTCAGAGAACACTTCAACCTCCCTGGACACTTAATAACAGACCTAAAAGTGGCAATTCTTCAACAACAAAAAACTTGAAAAACAGACTCCAACAAGAAACTACAGAACTGGAATTAATTTGCAAACTTGACACCATCAAATTAGGCTTAAATAAAGACTGAGAGTGGACAGGTCATTACACAAACTAAAAACTATTTCCCCATGCTAATTTTCTCCATACTGTTACTCATACCTTCTTGTCAACTGTTTGAAATGGGACATCCTGATTATCACTACAAAAGGTTTTTTTTCTCCTGCTGATAATAGCCCACCTTAATTAATTAGTCTCATTAGAGTTGGTATGGCAACCCCCATCTTTTCGTGTTCTCTGCATATATCCATATCTATATCTACCTTCCTACTGTATTTTCCACTCCATGCATCTGATGAAGTGGGTTTTAGCCCATGAAAGCTTATGCCCCAATAAATTTGTTAGTCTCCAAGGTGCCAGAAGTACTCCTCATTCTTTTAACTGTAATTTGTAATTTATCATTTAAATTAGCTTCTGTACCACATGACTGGGGGATAGCTAATGGGATGTCAATTTAAAAAAAAAACTCCAGAGGCCAGCCTGGCAATTAAAAGCTGATAAGCCAAACTTCAGTACCAGGCAAAGTGGTTGAAACTATAGTAAAGAACACAATCATCAGACACATAGATTAACATTTGTTGGGGAAGAGTCAATGTGGCTTTTATAAAGTGAAATCATTCCTCACCAATCTATTAGAATTTTTTGAGTGGGTCAACAAACATTTGGACAAGGGTGATCCAATGGATATAGTGTACTTAGACTTTCAGAAAGCCTTTGACAAGCAAAGTTATCAAAATAAGCAGTAATGCGGTAGGAGGGAAGGTCCTCTGATGGTTCAGTAACTAGCAAAAAAGATAAGAATAAACGTTCAGTTTTCAGAATGGAGAGAGGTAAATAGTGTTGTCCTCAGGGGTCTGTACTGAGACCAGTGCTGTTCAGTTTATTCATAAATCATCTAGAAAAAGGGGTAAACAGTGAGGTGGCAAAGTTTGCAGACAATACAAAATTACTCAAGATAATTAAGTCCAAAACAGACTGTGAAGAGTTACAAAGGGATCTCACAAAACTGGATTACTGGGCAACAAAATGGAAGATGAAATTCCATATTGAAAAATGCAAAGTTATACACATTGGAAAATATAATCCCAACATATACCTACAAAATGATGGGGGTCTAAATTAGCTCTTACCACTCGAGAAAGAGATCTGGGAGTCATTGAAGATAGTTCTCTGTAAACATCCATTCATTGCGCATTGGCAATCAAAAAAGCTAACAGAAATGTTCGGAACCATTCGGAAAGGGATAGATAATAAGAGATAAAATGTCATAATGCCTCTATAATCCATTGTACACCACATCTTGAATATTGTGTACAGATCTGGTTGCCCCATCTCAAAAATATATATTGAATTGGAAAAGATACAGTGAAGGGCAGCAAAAATGATTAGGGGTATGGAAGAGCTTCCTGCCCAAGAACCAGGGGTCTCCCAATGAAATTAATAGGTGTCAAGTTTAAAACAAATAAAATGAAGAATTTCTTCACAAAACATAGAATCAACCTGTAGAACTTTTTGGTAGGGGATGTTATGAAGGCCAAAACTATCATGGGGTTCAATAAAGAACTAGGAAAGTTCCTGGAGGGTAGGTCTGTCAATGGTTGTTAGACAGGATGGACAGGGATGGAACAGCATGTTCTGAGTGTCCCTACTGTCTGTTTGCCAGAAGCTGGGAGTGGACAACAAGGGATGGATCACTTGATAATTGCCTGTTCTGTTCACTCCCGCTGAAGCACCTGGCATTGGCCACTGTTGGAAGACAGGATACTTGGCTAGATGGACCATTGATCTGACACAGTATAGCCATTCTTGTGTTCTTACATTCTTAAGGCTTTTGCAAGTTCTTTGATCAGTTTGAACATTTTATAACATAACTAACTAAACATATGCATATGTTTTTTATATTTTAAGGAATCCTGACTATGCATATTCGTAGCTATATCTTAATATTAAATAAAGATCACACAAGTTTAATGACCTAACATTAAAAATATTAATATTATTTTTGCACCAAAATTGAGGATTTCCCCCTAAAGATCACTCTCCTGAGAGACAAAATCCCCTATTCATATCCTTTCTCCCTATTACAGCAAAGGGGGAATTGAAACTTGGACTCCTATATCGCAGGTTTCAGAGTAGCAGCCGTGTTAGTCTGTATCCACAAAAGGAAAAGGAGTACTTGTGGCATGTTAGAGAATGTAACAAATTTATTTGAGCAAAAGCTTTCGTGAGCTACAACTCATTTCATCGGTTGCATGCAGTAGAAAATATAGTAGGGAGATGTTATATACATAGAGAACATGAAACAATGGGTGTTACCATACACACTGTAACTAGAGTGATCGGATAAGGTGAGCTATTACCAGGAGGAGAGGAAAAAAACCGTTTTGTAGTGATAACCAAGATGGGCCATTTCCAGCAGTTGACAAGAACATGTGAGGAACAGTAGCTACAATCACTGGGCTAAAAGAGACAACTTGGGCACCACCACCTCCTCCTATTCCAACAGGGTTTTGAATGGAACCCAACCCCTTTTGGGGGGCAGTCTCTGAGCACATTTACGAGATTGGGTCCAGTGTGATCATTGGGACAAAAAAATTACCCTAATTGTGAGTTGAAATGCAAAAAGTGTGCTAACATTCATAAGAGATCACCATAAACTGTAATAACAAATTTTGATGGGGTTGGATACAAAAGGAAGACAGCATAACTGGATTAGTCTAAACAAAAAAGCCTACTCAAGGACTGTATTGAGATCCTGCTTAGTAAACAAGAAAATGTTGGTCTGGAAATTAATCAACCAAAATTGGTGCGTCAGAATCTAGCCCTAATTGGTGGACAAACTGATGATGACAGGATGGGCTATTCCACTCATCACTCCCTTTTTGGGTCCTTAAAGAAAGAAGAACAGATGGAGGTTACTGGAGTGAGCTTCACTCTCATTGCTGCCACCCCCACTATTTGCTGGGACCCTCAGCCTTTGTCATCTTGATCCTGACCAAACCAGGCCAGAGAGAGGGACCCAGATGACATTGTCACCCCTAGCAGCTCCAGCTGAAACCCAAACACCTTCTGAGATGAAATGGGGTCAGATTTTAACAACAACAGCAACTGCAGCAGCTCCAGCCCATCTTGACAGGCTTCTTTTCTTTCCCCTGAAAGGACAGTTATTACCATCTTTGATGACATCTAAGAGACTATGAGCCGTGGGTAGGTGGGGATATTCCTTCTAAAACTCTTTTTCCTGTGAAAGGGAAAGGGAACAAGAAATGTTGTTAAAATGAAAGCCTTACTTAATAATTTATATTTTGAATGCTTTTCCTTCTTTTTTGCATCTTTAATAAAAGGTTAAAATGATTTTAATGGTGATTTTCCCTGGTAATAAGTCAGCTGCTGTCTCTTTATATCAAACTCTGAACACTGTTTAATACTGTTTAATATTGGACAGTGATTGGGTTATGTCAACACCTTTAATACCTTTCAGATCCTACATTATATCTAAATTGGGCCCCATAAATGAGATAGGCCCATCTATCTTTCCCTGTTTGTGGATCACAGTGAGGTTTATGTGGAAGATAGGCATGCAAATGCCTAGAGTGAGGGAGCAGCAAAACCTCAAAATAGAAACTTAGCCTTGTGAGGAGCTTCTACAGCTGAATTTTAGGTGCCATAGGGTCTTAGGCACCTACAAGGTTACGTAGCAAATGACTGGGATTTTGTGGATTGCAGTGGTGTTGAAAACAAGGACTTAAGTGTCTAAGTAACTTTGTGAATCTGAGTCTCTGTCTTTAACATGGTTTCTCTTTGTCAATTTAGGCTGGGATCCTGGGAGTTGATCAACAACATCCTATGCTGTACTTAAAGAAAATAATATATGTATGATGATGATTTGTTATGAAAAACACATTCCTAAAGTATGAGATTACTTTCTGAGAAGAAATACATCAACATGGCAATATAAATTGATTGGAAGATTTGCAAATTTTAATAACATACATCATGATGAAATTGATAAGTGTTTGAATTCGTGTTTTCGGCCCCAATTTAGAACGTATCAGGATAATCTATCAACAGATTTGCCAAGAGCCAACAATAAAAGACTGACATTTACTAGAATTATACTATTGATCTTTTGAAATTGAAATGATTTTAGGTATAACTCATTCTGTTTCTTTTTCAGTTGCCCCAATTTGCTAATTATCATACATATTCATAAAAAGCCCAGGTAACTCATTGCTTTTGCTGTGGAAGCAAAGCAGATACTAAGAGCTGCTCCTAATGTTCAAACGCTACATAATATATTTAATAATTATAAAGAGATAACCAGAATCTCCCTTGCCTAAAGTGATGTTATTAGAAAAAGTAGCTCAACTTGGCAGAAACACGGTCCCCTCCATTAGTCAGTGACATATCTGTCAAGTGAGAGCTAGCATTCTTCATGTGATTCTGTTATTTTTCATTGTAAACCATAGTACACCAGGAATAGTATAGCTGTAAGGTTTAACTTGATTAAACAGTTTGTATGTGCAACCATTAGAAGATATATGATAACTTGAGAAATCTTCTGTATTTGGGTAGTTGTGCAATGAAATATTTTCTCCAGTGTCTATATTTTAGTCATTTATATTTGAATATAGACAGTTGACTTTAGTGGAGAAGGAGGGGGCAATATACAAAGATAATTTAAACACTGCTTTTCCTGTAAATTATTGGGCAAACAATGATAAAGGAGAGTCCTGACATGATTATGTAAAAATATAAGATAAAGAGGAGCCCAATGGCAATAAATAATAAGTTCTGAGACTGCGTAAGAGTTAATTATGGGGAAAGGGAAAAGAAAAAGCAATATATTACACCAATGATACAATGAAAGAAATAATAAAATTCAGAGTTTGTATACTGCTAAAAGTTCTCTGTGTTGGGGGTGAGGAGTTTAGTGATTAGAAAAAGTGATGAAGTGGTATAAATGAAGATAATCATCCCTGATGATAAAATTTCAAATAAAAACAATGCTAACTGTTTTATTAAATTATGAAATCTATCTTGAAACTGAACACTTTAATTATTGGAGATGTTTGTATGTAGCACAGCTTATAATAAAGGTTGCTCCACACTTGCCATTATAAGACCATTTTCAATTACTTGCCAAATTCTTAACCATTTGGGCTTAAATTTTCCAGGCTAGATGCCTGCCTGAGACTGAATATTTTGGGAAACTTTCAGCCAAAATGGTTCAGCTATTTCTGAGGAACTTAGGGAAAATTGTTGCTTTTTTCATGTTTAATTCTGGTGACCTTTTTGAGAAGCTCTAGTGACTCCATGAGCAGAAGGCACTTGGATGGAGATGGATTTTTTTGCGGAGATACGCCTTTTGCAGTCACTGAAAATCCACTCAAATTAGGCCAAGTTATAAACTTTTGAATAATCGCATATGCTCAGTAGAGACTTTCTAGAGCTTTGCAGCTAAAATCTCTGGAGAGTCCATGCATATTGGGCACGTTCCAACCCAGGGCTTCAACAGACTTTCCCTGTGAATGTCAGTCTGGGTAGCTGTGGGTGGGAACAGTAACTGGAACTAAGAGCAGGACGACTGTCTCTCCTGTGGTTTTGACCTCCCTGTTGAACCCCTTCAACTGCTACTTGATGTAAATATCAAGAGGACAAGACCTGGACCTAGGAATGGTGAGAGGAGTAGATTGAGACAAGATTGAGACCTAGGATTGTGAAGACTAGTGCTTGCTGAACTAGAAGACTGGAACTGGGCATGCAAGGAAAGTGTGACTGGGATGAGGAGCCATGGGTGGGGAAGAGACAGGACTGATACAGAAACAGGTTTCAAGTAGGGGTCAGGTTTTGGAGAAATAGGTACATTACAGAACATTCCCCTCCAGAAACCAAGTCTCTGCATTCCTCTGCTATCAGCAAATGTCTGTGAAACTCCCTGGGAGTGTGGGTCTCATCCCCCTCTAGTGGTGGTAAACACAGAGAATGACAACCTACTATTGGTATTGGTTATTCCATTAATTCAAGTGTCAAAGTTTTGTGTGTGTTCCAACCCTGCTGATAATCTATGTGGTTTTCAATATGGTGTCAAATGATGGAATTTCTGATTATCTCAGTTTACTTTATTACAATAACACACTTCAAAATCATGTTAAAAACATTATCAGGGTAGCAAAATCAAGCACAGAAAAGTTAGGAAACAACAGAATTAAGGATGCCTGTGCAACATTAATTTGTCCCCATTGTGAGTATGCATTAAGAAGGTCTTTAATTAAAAGATCAAATATTTTTTCCACAGCTCTGCTTCATTCAGTACACAGGATAAACCTTCTATGTGTATAAATCAAAGTTTTGTAATGAAGGATACTGTTGTCTGTAGGACTCCTGTTTTATTTGTTGCATAAATTGGAAGGTGTGTACTATTTGGGGGGTACTGGGATGGGTGAGTCTAGGCCCACCCAAAAGTAAAGGCCCTCACCCTCAACTAAGAGGATGGGGAACTATTAGGCCCACGCCACAAGTGAGTATGTGGGACAAGGAATAAGAGAACAGGAATGGGAGTGAGGCCAAAGGTTAAAAATCAGGGAAACAGAGGGTGACACTGAGCAGAGAACCCTGGACAGGACTCACATCCCATCAATAATACCTAGGGAGTCAGTGGACACTGCACAGAGGAACTCTCTTCAGAGACATGATTGCATAAAGGAGTAGAAATAGGCCCCACATTCCCAGAATGCCCTCTCCCAGCTTCCTCCTTCTGGTATGTTGGATGGCCATCTTGTCCAGGGCCAGGGGGAAGAGGACGTTGAGAGGGTCACACAAATTTGTGGGGCTGCACATGGTCTGTGCAAGAATTAGGAGGTGCTGGGAGAAGTGCAGCTAGAACCTCAGTAAAAGGTTCTGGAGGATCTGTAAGAAAGGCTGTGATCTGACACACTCTAGATAGATGTATGTCAGGGTCTCCCTCTCACCCCAAAAGGGACCAAGGGACTGCTATCTGGGGAGTTTGTGAATTGTGCCAGGTACACACCCATGCATATAGTTCTATGGAGAAACCACCAACTAATATTCCCAGTGGACCATGGAACCAGAGTAGAGTTGGAAGATGTGTAGTGAATAAGGATGCAACTACAGGAAGAGAAAGGGTAATTGCATAATTAAGGCAGTTGAATGCCAGTCTGGATAATTGGATTCTATCTCTGTATCTACCACACAGTATCTGTGTGATATCAGTCAAGTCACTTAATCCATGCTTTTCATAGGTGATCACTAATTATGTATTCCTCATTTTTGGGTACCTGAGACCTTTGGGTCTGATTTATAGCAATCACAGCTGCTACTGAGGTCAATGAGATCTGTGCTTTGAACATATAAAGTGGCATCAATAAGCTGTTTAATTGTACCCTAAGCTGTCCATTTTTGAAATTGGCAAGGAAGAAATTAAATCACTTGAACAATCACCTTTCAGTCTCAGAAACATATAGGAGTACATTTTAACACTTTGCTGTTGAATTCACTTAATGAGAGTTTCAAGTACCCAGCTTTCTACCCACAATTCAAAGACAAAGTGGCAAATAAATCTACAAATTTCACCCTCAAAAGGAAGGCTGTCCCATTGAATAGTTAGTCCACACTATGAGCTCTTTTTTAATGGTGCTTTTTATGCTATTCATGCTGTTATTACTGTTGCCTATAGTATTTGCTCTATTGTTCTTTATTGTCTTTGTTTCTTTTTTCCTGTTATAAATGATAATACAATTTTATTAAATTACAGAAACTTAAATTTCATCTGGTACAGCAATAGGCAGCATAGCAGCTTAATTATGCCCTGTCTGTTTCATCTTAAGACTTTCTACACAACTCTTAGAGATAGATATTTCATAAATAGGCCCCTAGAGATTTTTTTAGCAGCTAACTGCAACACATTGAGCCAGGAAATGTGCAGAAAACCACATAAAATATATTACTGCCTTGGCATTGCTAAGAAAACTTCTTATAGTTTTGAAAAGATATTGACTTATAAAGTCATCAACTTTATCTGAGCTTCAGAAGAGACCATAAGGATAACTTCATGAACAGATTCATTTTAGGCACTTTGCAAACATGAACAAAAGATAATTATATTTTAATAACACTAAAAATGATTGCAAGTAAACTGCACAGGGATGCTCTTAATGCAATGTAAATGATTTGCTGACAGAATGAACTGTTTCCCAAAGGCACTATAAAAATTGAGTCAGCAAAATCTTACCTTGGTGGGTAAGAAGTTGGAAATTTTCTGATAAAGGTTCTGTAGCTCCTTGTGTTACTATATAAGAGCTAATTCCTTCCACTATGAGACATAAAATGGTAAAAAAAAACCCGAAAAAGCTAAAAAAAATAAAAAAAGAGAAAAATCCTACTACAATAAATCAATTGTTCTACTGTACTTATATATTCATACGTGTATATGGAATGAATGTTAGTTAATTTTTCTTTAATTGCATTTTATAAGTGTAGTAGTATTGATAGCTTAGAGATTGAAATCATGTATCCACAGAACAAATACATCAAAGCATATCTTAAAACTGAACTGGAGTGATTGCATTTAGGAGTTAGAAGGTAGCTCAGTTTCCATGTTCTGTCATCCTTGGTCCTTCCTTTGCTGAGGTGTCCAACAGGTCTACAAATTAGTGGTGTCCGTGATGGTGATCATTTTTGTGATGCAGAAATCGTTCCTTAGAAATTGGAATGAGATCACCAACTCACTTTTTCATGTTTCATGTTCTCTGTGTGTGTGTGTATATAAATCTCTCCTCTGTTTTTTCCACCAAATGCATCCGATGAAGTGAGCTGTAGCTCACGAAAGCTTATGCTCTAATAAATTTGTTAGTCTCTAAGGTGCCACAAGTACTCCTTTTCTTTTTGCGAATACAGACTAACACGGCTGCTACTCTGAAACCTGTCATTATGCAAGGCACTGAATTTAGCCGTATAGAGTGGAAATCTGTCAACTTCATGAAAAAACTCGCACAGATACAGACAGACATCATCTTCCTCTCCAAATGCAAACAGATGGACATCATACCGAAAGGACTGAAGGTAAAAAATCCATTACAATCTACATACCACACAGACTATGCTGACAGCTTGTGCCACACACTCTCAAGGAAACTGCGGAACCACCTGATTAACATCCTCTACAGCAAACAGGGAAAGATTAAGAATGAGCTCTCAAAACTGGATACTCTCATAAAGAACCAACCTTCCACGCAAACTTCCTCGTGGCTGGACTTTACAAAAACTAGACAAGCCATTTACAAAATACACTTTGATTCTCTACAAAAGAAAAAGGACACTAAGCTATCTAAACTACTATATGCCACAAGGGGCCACAACAATGGTTCCCGTAACCCACCCAGCAATATTGTTAATCTATCCAACTATACTCTTAGCCCAGCGGAAGAATCTGTCCTATCTCGGGGCCTCTCCTTTTGCCCCTCCACCCCCACGAACATGATACAGTTCTGTGGTGACCTAGAATCCTATTTTCGACGTCTCAGACTCAAGGAATATTTCCAACACACCTCTGACCAACATATTAACCCACAGAGACCTTCCTGCCAACACTACAAAAAGAAGGATTCTGGGTGGACTCCTCCTGAAGGTCGAAACAGCAGCCTGGATTTCTACATAGACTGCTTCCGCCGACGTGCACGAGCTGAAATTGTGGAAAAGCAGCATCGCTTACCCCATAACCTCAGCCATGCAGAACACAGTGCCATCCACAGCCTCAGAAACAACTCTGACATCATAATCAAAAAGGCTGACAAAGGAGGTGCTGTCGTCATCATGAATAGGTCGGAGTATGAACAAGAGGCTACTAGGCAGCTCTCCAACACCACTTTCTACAAGCCATTACCCTCTGATCCCACTGAGAGTTACCAAAAGAAACTACAGCATTTGCTCAAGAAACTCCCTGAAAAAGCACAAGAACAAATCCGCACAGACACACCCCTGGAGCCCCGACCTGGGGTATTCTATCTGCTACCCAAGATCCATAAACCTGGAAATCCTGGACGCCCCATCATCTCAGGCATTGGCACCCTGACAGCAGGATTGTCTGGCTATGTAGACTCCCTCCTCAGGCCCTTCGTTACCTGCACTCCCAGCTATCTTCGAGACACCACCGATTTCCTGAGGAAACTACAGTCCATTGGTGATCTTCCTAAAAACACCATCCTAGCCACTATGGATGTAGAAGCCCTCTACACCAACATTCCACACAAAGATGGACTACAAGCCGTCAGGAACAGTATCCCCGATACTGTCACGGCTAACCTGGTGGCAGAACTTTGTGACTTTGTCCTGACCCATAACTATTTCACATTTGGTGACAATATATACCTTCAAATCAGCGGCACTGCGATGGGTACCCGCATGGCCCCACAGTATGCCAACATTTTTATGGCTGACTTAGAACAACGCTTCCTCAGCTCTCGTCCCCTAATGCCCCTACTCTACTTGCGCTACATTGATGACATCTTCATCATCTGGACCCATGGAAAAGAAGCTCTTGAGGAATTCCACCATGATTTCAACAATTTCCATCCCACCATCAACCTCAGCCTGGACCAGTCCACACAAGAGATCCACTTCCTGGACACTACGGTGCTAATAAGCGATGGTCACATAAACACCACCCTATATCGGAAACCTACTGACCGCTATTCCTACCTACATGCCTCTAGCTTTCATCCAGATCATACCACTCGATCCATTGTCTACAGCCAAGCGCTACGATATAACCGCATTTGCTCCAACCCCTCAGACAGAGACAAACACCTACAAGATCTCTATCATGCATTCCTACAACTACAATACCCACCTGCTGAAGTGAAGAAACAGATTGACAGAGCCAGAAGAGTACCCAGAAGTCACCTACTACAGGACAGGCCCAACAAAGAAAACAACAGAACGCCACTAGCCATCACCTTCAGCCCCCAACTAAAACC
This sequence comes from Dermochelys coriacea, assembly GCF_009764565.3. Taxonomy (NCBI): domain Eukaryota; kingdom Metazoa; phylum Chordata; order Testudines; family Dermochelyidae; genus Dermochelys; species Dermochelys coriacea. The sequence continues at coordinate 90,395,114 of NC_050068.2, read as the reverse complement.
TCTCCAACGCATCATCAAGGATCTACAACCTATCCTGAAGGACGAGCCATCGCTCTCTCAGATCTTGGGAGATAGACCAGTCCTTGCTTACAGACAGCCCCCCAATCTGAAGCAAATACTCACCAGCAACCACACACCACACAACAGAACCACTAACCCAGGAACCTATCCTTGCAACAAAGCCCGTTGCCAACTCTGTCCACATATCTATTCAGGGGATACCATCATAGGGCCTAATCACATCAGCCACACTATCAGAGGCTCCTTCACCTGCGCATCTACCAATGTGATATATGCCATCATGTGCCAGCAATGCCCCTCTGCCATGTACATTGGCCAAACTGGACAGTCTCTACGTAAAAGAATGAATGGACACAAATCAGACGTCAAGAATTATAACATTCAAAAACCAGTTGGAGAACACTTCAATCTCTCTGGTCACTCGATCACAGACCTAAGAGTGGCTATACTTCAACAAAAAAGCTTCAAAAACAGACTCCAACGAGAGACTGCTGAATTGGAATTAATTTGCAAACTGGATACAATTAACTTAGGCTTGAATAGAGACTGGGAATGGATGAGTCATTACACAAAGTAAAACTATTTCCCCATGGTATTTCTCCCCCCCACCGCACCCCCCACTGTTCCTCTGATATTCTTGTTAACTGCTGAAATTAGCCTACCTTGCTTGTCACCATGGAAGGTTTTCCTCCTTTCCCCCCACTGCTGTGGGTGATGGCTTATCTTAAGTGATCACTCTCCTTACAGTGTGTATGATAAACCCATTGTTTCATGTTCTCTGTGTGTGTGTATATAAATCTCTCCTCTGTTTTTTCCACCAAATGCATCCGATGAAGTGAGCTGTAGCTCACGAAAGCTTATGCTCTAATAAATTTGTTAGTCTCTAAGGTGCCACAAGTACTCCTTTTCTTTTTGCGAACTCACTTTTAGAATTAGTCAACATTTCTTGTTTTTTGAATTTTTGATAATTTTCTCATCAATATTTGATATTCGATATAAAACAAAATATTAGAGGATAATTTTTGAAGGGTTGACCAGCTTTCGAGCTGCTCAAGAGTTTTTGATGATCAAAATTTTTAATTAAATAGGGACATTTTTCATTTTTTTAAAGAAGTAGAAAAATCAGAACATCAATGCTGCTTTTATTTTATGTTTATTTTTATTTTTTACCTTTACTAGCTCTTATCATCCCAGACAAGACACCCAACACGATTAGGTAATAACTCTTGGTTATACCTAACCTTGAGTTGCATTGGACTTTGAGGTTACAGCCTATATATCTCTTCATCTACATCCTGAGTCATATCTTCCCCAAAGAATGAAAATTGATTATGGGATTTTTAAATCTATTTCTGCCTCAAAGACATCTATGCCTGTCTCTTTAACTCCCTATAAACATTAGTTCTAAAACCTTCCAAGGTTTATTCTGATATGCACAAATTTTTGTTCAAATTTATGCAACATACGTCTGTTATAATAAACCACCATACTAGCCACACTACCAGAAATATATGTAGCTTGAAAAAATTAGATAATAAGTGCCACGCATCTGCCAGGTGAGGGGACTTTATGGAGCCAGTGGTGAGAGGTCTGATTGGCTAGCATTCCCCAGCTCCCAGAATTTAACTGGGAGTGGGGGCTATGTGGAGACTCTTTTGGCTATGTTCTAGTAGCCCTACTCTACATGCTGTACTAGGAATGGGAGCCAGGCCTGATAGATACTTCAGGAGTAGCTGATCACCCATTTTGGGGTCAGGATGGAATTTTTTCTCTCATTGGCCAATTGGCAGTCCAGGAAGTTTTTTCCTTCCTCACAGCACTTTCAAGCCATAGTGGATTAAGAAGGGAGGAACTTAGGTTGAGTTATTTATTTGTGGCAACTTTCCAGTGTGTTAAAAAGATAAAATGAATAGTCCCCAGATGTAAAAGACCTGGGATTTTGGTGGTGGGCTTTGGGCTTATGTGTGGGAGCATTTGGGCTTTGAGGGCTGAGGTCCTTACCCTTCTGCACTATCTGTCTTCCTCATGGAGGGGAGGATGTTAGGATTCAGAGAGAGCTGAGTCTTGGGGCATAGGCTAAGGAGCGCCTGCCCCAAATTATAGGTTGACACCATACTCACCCTGTGTAAGCGATAAAATTCTGTTTTTTTGTTTTGTTTTTTTTTCCAAAAAGAAAAGATTAGTAGAATCCTGTAATGTAAATAACAAAAGTTTCTTCAACATTAATGCACCATAGTCAGATTTTATGACATTCTTAAAATATGTTTCCTTACAGCACAAAAATGTCCATGGGAACATACACAAATTCTGAAATTCATATAGAGTCAACATGTCAAAATATTCCCTCCACCTCCAAAAGTACTGGCATGACCACTGGTATGAAATGGAGAGAGCTGGAATCAGCAAAAACTAAGGAGGCTGGAGTGGCCCCCATTCTCAAGGCTGTCCAACCAGCCATCTGGATGATCTTTTCCACCAGATTGGCAGTGCTGAAAAGTTAGCAGCTATGTTGATACAGGTTTTTAGCTCATGACTAAGCTCTCTAATAGGCAATCTGAGATAATGCTTCTCCAAGAAAGTATCAATTTTTATTCTTATGAAGGGAACCAGTTAGTCCAGCTCCTCCCACGCACTCCTAGCCAGGATTCCTGTTTCAGCCAGCAATACAGCTGCAAGGAGTTTTTGCAGATGGCAAAAGGAGGCCACAGGGAGTCACATCTATACATGACCTGCCAATGGTGTTTTGCTCCTCTCTACAACGTGCACTTGACAGGGAGTTTGCAAATCATAGACTACTAATCACTTGAAGACACAGACTTGCCCAAACTTAAATGCATATCTTGTAAAGTACAACTTGCCTCATTTACTATGCACGCATATACACTTTTAAATTTCTGGCTTTGCAAAAGTGTGACCACATAAGTAGCCCCACCTTGCAAAATCTCTCTCTCTCTCTCTCTCTCTCTCTCTCTCTCTCTCTCTCTCTCTCTCATTAGATCATGCACATTTCTGAGACACACAGAGAGAGAGAGAGAGAGGGAGAGAGAGAGAGAATGTCACTTAGTTGATGAGATTTGGATTTGCGAAAGCAGGCTAGAATTCTAGTCACAACTCTGCCACAGCTCTGTTGTAACTTTGAGCCATTTTTCTGGTCCAGAGTTTGCAAAAAATGAGGTGGGGATAAGATATTTGCCCCCTGTGGTGTAAGTCCTGGTTAAATATGTGAAGTATAGAGCCAATCAGTGGAAAAAGCTGGATTGTGACTCAAGGTATAAAAAACTGAAGAAATAAACATACAACAAGTATGCCCCTGGTAAGTGATCAAGTAGAATTTGATAAGACTGTAGTATTTATGTGATATAGAGCAGAGACAAAACAAAGTGAATGAGACAATTCTATATTAGTATGAAATATATTCTCTGATTTTTAATTTGATTATTGTTTAGTTGAATTATCTAAAAATGTAGAGATAGGAAAAAGTCTTATATCCCAGTATGCTTGTGCCTTCCTATTTTAAGATATTATATTTTTTTGCCCGAAGAAACATTAGGTTTACAAGTGTGGACATCAGTACCAACCATCTGCTGTTAATTTTGTCAAAGAAATGAGATATTTAGAGTAGTCACCATATAAAATGTCACTATTTACTCAGTTACCACATGGTATTTCCTCCTCTAGGTACAATTTATCACTTTTTATCATGATTAACATTGACTTTATAATAACTAACTGTACTAATGTGAGGAGGAGTTGGATAAACAAAAACAGTATGACTCACCATAGGAAAACAAGATTCCCTCTCAGGACACAAATTAGAAGAGAATATTTAACTACAGAAAGAAAAATTGGCGAATTATGCTTCTCTTTGAAATACACCCCTCCGTTTATGCAATCAAGTCTTCATTTAAAGTGATTCATTTTTTTAAAAAAAATGAAGCTGTAACACTTCAGTATTGATGGGTTCATCTCTTTTCTTTTGTAACAGAAGGTTGTTCTTAAATATAAGGAAGTAATAGGAAAAAATAGTCTGAATTTACAGTTCCTCCAAAATTCTTGATTTGTTTTTCATTAGCTTGATTTTTTTTTTAAATATTTAATCTATTTGAAGTAGGAATTAAATTTATTCTACAATTCCTTTAAAAATCCTAATGTCCTGTTTAACCTAACAAATCATTACAATCATATTTGGAGCTCTCATTTCTTAAACTATAGCCCATACCTAACTTGAGTAATGAGGTGTGAGAGATAAAGCTATTAATTTAGGACAAAGCCAAGTAGCTTTGTGTTACCTTTGGAAGGACCTTTTCATCTTTAACCTTTAACCCTAGTTGAAGCTATTATACCCTTCCACAGTTTTGTAAGAAGGACCATCTTTTTTACTTTTATGGGTTTTTTTTAAATAAAAAGTATGGTTTTGCCTCAGAAATAACTATTACAAATGTTATTATCTATGAATTAGCAATATAATCATCAAATCAGAGTTTCAACTGGAACTAAGTTTAGAAATCAACAAATATACAATAATGTGGCTGGCTTTAACAATGGAAAAAATAATTAAATAAACAATCAAATCACCACAATATTAGCATAACATGTGATCAACTTTTATATAAAATATCCCTGAAAACACAGGGGCATCATCTACTTCCCAGCTCTTGGAAATAGTACTGAAACCCTTCAAAGTTGTCACATTACCAGGTGACTTTCACCTTTGCTCTTTCTATGCCTAATGTATTCACTTGATACAAGTGTATGACGGAGTATACAAACTCCACATTAGAGAGAAAGGGGTTATGGAACAGCTCTGGGCCAAGGCAGCCCCACCTGCAGGGTCTGCACAAGATGGAAGCGGGGTTTAAAAAGGGAAGCAGAGCAGCTCAGAAGGAGGCAGGGAGCGGAAAGGAGCAGATGGCTTCTCTGAGGGGCAAAGTGATGCCCAGAAACTCATTGCCTGAGAGATGACAATGCAGACCTGTGCAAACCTACAAAGGAGACACAGGTGACTGAGTGTGCAGGTGAGAGACTAGACTGAAGATTCTGTGATGCTTAAGGAGACTTGGGAAAGCTGTTTGTGGCAGCTGCTTAGCATCCCAAGGTGCTGCCCGCTGTTGGGTTCCTGCCTGGGGCCTGGTGGAAAGAGCAGGCCTGAGCTTCCCTCACTCCGAAGGAGGACATTACAACAACAAAAGCATTCACTTCAGGTGAAAACGCAGCTGGAAAAGATTGTGACCATTCAAGGGCACATGACCCAGAGTCCCCATGCAAAAAAGGGAAGGACTTTAAACCCTTGAGGGGAAAGGGAGCTAAAGGATAGGATTGTGTTTTGAATGGGGAGATGACTTTGAATGGACTTCAGAAAAGCAGACTTTGACAACCTCAGGGAACTGATGGGCAGGATCCCCTGGGAGAACAACATGAGGGGGAAAAGGAGTCCAGGAGAATTGGTTGTATGCTAAAGAATCCTTATTGAGGTTACAGGGACAAACCATCCCAATGTGTAGAAAGAATAGTAAATATGGCAGGCGACCAGCTTGGCTTCACAGTGAAATCCACAAAAAAGAAGCTTACAAGAAGTGGAAGATTGGACAAATGACCAGGGAAGAGTATAAAAATATTGCTCAGGCATGCAGGAGTGAGATCAGGAAAGCCAAATCACACCTGGAATTGCAGCTAGCAAGAGATGTTAAGAGTAGCAAGAAGGGTTTCTTCAGAAGAAAGTCAAGTGGGCCCCTTACTGAATGAGAGAGGCAACCTAGTGACAGAGGATGTGGAAAAAGCTAATGTACTCAATGCTTTTTTTGCCTCTGTCTTCACAAACAAGGTCAACTCCCAGACTACTGCACTGGGCAGCACAGCAGGGGAGGAGGTGATCAGCCCTCTGTGGAGAAAGAAGTGGTTCGGGACTATTTAGAAAAGCTGGACAAGCACAAGTCCATGGGGCCAGATGCGCTGCATCCAAGAGTGCTAAAGGAGGTGGCGGATGTGATTGCAGAGCCATTGGCCATTATCTTTGAAAACTCATGGCGATCGGGGGAGGTCCTGGACGACTGGAAAAAGGCTAATGTAGTGCCCATTTTTAAAAAAGGGAAGAAGGAGGATCCTGGGAACTATAGGCCAGTCAGCCTCACCTCAGTCCCTGGAAAAATCATGGAGCAGGTCCTCAAGGAATCAATTCTGAAGCACTTGGAGAGAAAATGATCAGGAATAGTCAGCATGGATCCACCAAGGGCAAGTCAGGCCTGACTAATCTAATTGCCTTCTATGATGAGATAAATGGCTCTGTGGATGAGGGTAAAGCAGTGGATGTGTTGTTCCTTGACTTTAGCAAAGATTTGACATGGTCTCCCACAGTATTCTTGCCAGTAAGTTAAAGAAGTATGGGCTGGATGAATGGACTATAAGGTGATAGAAAGTTGGCTAGATTGTCAGGCTCAATGGGTAGTGATCAATGGCTCCATGTCAAGTTGGCAGCCGGTATCAAGTGGAGTGCCCCAAGGGTTGGTCCTGTGGCCGTTTTTGTTCAATATCTTCATTAATGATCTGCAGGATGGTGTGGATTGCACCCTCAGCAAGTTTGCAGATGACACTAAACTGGGAGGAGAGGTAGATACGCTGGAGGGTAAGGATAGGATACAGAGGAACCTAGACAAATTAGAGGATTGGACCAAAGAAATCTGGTGAGGTTCAACAAGGACAAGTGCAGAGTCCTACACTTAGGATGGAAGAATCCCAAGCACTGCTACAGACTAGGGACCAAAAAGAAAAGGAGTACAATAAGTTGGTTGGGATGTCTAAATATGGCTTGTAATAAAACTGTCAGTGCTCCTTTACAATAGATTCTTACCCAACATCTCTACAATCACAGATACATTTACCTTCTGGTTCCATTTTCTGCTATGTAATAACCAACCGAGCTTCAAGTTGATTCTCCAGTTCCTGGTCATTTTGTTAAGCAACTGAGGGATCTCTACCTATGACTCTTTTTTCTTCTTTCTTTTCTTCTTTAAACCAACAGTATTTTTTTTGGAAAGTCACAGCCTAATATTGTCTCAATCATATCCATAAGAAAGGCCCAATGTCTCATGGAGCCCCTATGTTATTTATTGCATTCCTTCAGGCATTTTCCTTGTCTCTGCAGAGAAATTATTTTTAGGCCACATCTCTCCTCCAGCTGATAAACCTGTTGTAGGGGAGACTGGTGGACACCAGAAGATCAGGGATAAAAACTGCACAAAGATCTCATTGTAAACTTACTCTCCAAAAGATCTATCAGGGCTTCACTGTTTATAGAGTAGGTCAGGGGTTGGCAACCTTTGGCACACAGCCCATCAGGGTAATCTGCTGGCAGGCCACAAGACATTTTGTTTATGTTGACTGTCCACAGTCCTGGCCCCCCCACAGCTCTCAGTGGCCACGGTTCACCGTTCCCAGCAAATGGGAGCTGTGGGAAGTGACGCAGGGCATGAGGACATGCTGGCTGCTGCTTCCCACAGCTCCCATTGGCTGGGAACAGTGAGCCACGGCTGCAGGGGGCCAGGCCTGTGGACGTAAACAAAGTCAACGTAAACAAAATGTGTCATGGCCCACCAGCGGACTATCCTGATGGGCCGTGTGCAGAAGGTTGCCAACCCCTGAAGTAGGTCTTATGACATGCCTCCAAGTCTGGTAAATTAGCTAGCACATTCGTTTTTCTTTGCTGACTATCACTGAGCAATTTCTACATTAGTGATACACCCAACCCCTAAGCATAGTCTAATGCTGTTTTGCTGCAAGCTGTTTCTAAGTTATATATCTAGAAAAGCTTTATAAAACTCTACTCTACTCCACCAGTTTAACTCACATTGAATAATACCTTACTCTGCAAGTAGTCCTGTTGAAATGAAGGAAACTGCTTGCAAATTAAAAGCTATATTGGGATTTTAAAACAAGCCCTGAGTAAGGAGGCAGCATGTTCTTGCACTCCCCCCACCCTCGGGAGCTAATCATGGGCCACATTGTGCTTCAGGTGCCTTGGCCACTCCATTGTCAGGAGAGGGAAATCATGGCTCTAACTGCTCCAGGACCCTTCTGATAAACTCCCCAACCACTTGAGTGCAATGGGGAGAAGTGGCTCCTCACTCTTCCCTGAAGTGTGATCAACTATGCAGGTACCCCGCATAGAGTATTAAGAAGGTAATTTGTTCCCTTTATATCACCATTAAGAGACAGAATACAGGTGTCATGCTGTCTGGCATGGCTTACAGCTGACAGCACCAGTTTCAGGTCAACAGAAATCTCAGAAAACAGGGCAGACAGCACAAGCTAGTGATATATCCTATAATTAGACTTCACCAAGCCAGTAACAAATGTGAACTCCTGGACTAGTATATTAGCCTTAACATGGAGCCATGGACAGGCAGACTACCCCTTAAGCCCTCCAGTCCCTCTTCACCATCCACACAAACTGGACTTTATGATGAAAGGTTAAAACCAAAATTCACCACAAATTAGGTTAATCCCATCCTCAAGGACCACAGTCAATGGATACTCTTGATCTCACCAAAGTCAATGCTGTAGCCAATTTCTCTAATAAACTAAAGATTTATTAGCTAAGAAAAAGAAATGAGAGTTATTGAGAAGTTAAACTAGGTAAAATACATTAAAGGTGAGTCTAAGATTGTAGTTTGAATGATAGTAGAGAGATCATTTCTATTAGTTTCCATAAGTCTCTCAGGATTACCCAAAATGGCTTTGAGGACCTCTTTACAATTGCTCAGGATTCCTCATCAGAATCCAGCAGTCCAGCGATGCAGAATTGCTCCCAGGGATCCTTCTTAGAGTTGAAAACAGCCTGGCAAGTGTTTTGAGCACAGCATGGGCTCTTGATTTTTTTGACTAACTGTAGACAAAGTTTGTGGATTTTCCATTGTTGAACACAAAGACCCATGCTTTGAAGTTAACAGGCTCCTTCATACATAGTTCTGAGGTTCCCATCTGATTTATTGAGAATTTAGAGATAATGTATTTAGTTATAGCCATCAAAAAAATCTTTCATTAGTTTACAGGAACAATGTGATAGCCAAAAACAGTCCTTCATTAGATTTCAGGAACTCACATCTAAATGCTAATACATCTGTTTTATCTAGGGCTCACTCAGTACAGTGTAAATCAACACATTTCAGATGAGTGAAGACAATAACATTATCATTTCAAAAAGAATGAGGATTACTTGTGGCACCTTAGAGACTAACAAATTTATTTGAGCATAAGCTTTCATGGGCTAAAACCCTCTTCATCGGATGCTGTGGAAAATACAGTAGGAATTATATATATATATATATATATATATATATATATATATATATATATATATATATATACACACACACACACACACACACACACACATCATGAAAAAAATGGGTGTTGCCATACACACTATAATGACAGTGATCAATTAAGGTGAGCTATTATCAGCAGGAGAAAAAAAAATTTGTAGTGATAATCAGGATGGCCCACTTCCAACAGTTGACAAGAACATGAGAGTAACAGTGTGTGTGAGGGGCAAATAAGCATGGGGAAATAGTTTTACTTTGTGTAATGACCCATCCACTCCCAGTCTTTATTCAAGCCTAATTTAATGGTGTTCAGTTTGCAAATTTATTCCAATTCAGCAGTCTCTCATTGGAGTCTGTTTTTAAAGTTTTTTTGTTATAATATTGTGACTTAGGTCTGTAATCGAGTCACCAGGGAGATTGACGTGTTCTCCAACTGATTTTTAAATGTTATAATTCTTGACATCTGATCTGTGAAATTATCATTTCACTAGTGTTTAAGCATTTAGGGCAAATGTAATTATCAGGCATATGACATGTACTTGTAATGTGATAACATGCCCCTTTGTTCTATTCTAACAAGTGAATTGGCTTGAACACACTATGACCTTTTAACATTTTGTTGGTTGCAATTAACATGCCAGTGAATTAGCCCCTGCTGCCTCAGTTTGAGCTGGCAGCCTGCTGGGCAGCATCACAATAGGTCAAAGGTGTAGTTTAAGCCGTTACTCAACATGAGCAATGGTGAAGGAATCAGACCACAAAAAAAATGGTATGTTTGTACAGAACAATGTATTATTCTTTAGGAGCTAAGCTTTAATATTGATGCACAAATTGTTACTAATAAAATATAATACTTTATTCTTATGCTAGGTTGTTACCCATATGCCTGTACCTTCACTAACTGTAAAAATAAGACTTATATATGGTACTTGAAGAATAATAGTTTATATATTTATATTTCTGGATGTAGTTTTATTAGCTGAAATGTGCAGGCTAAGTAAATAAATTCCTAGAACATTTCTGCTTTCTCCCACTAAGGGTAGATCTAACATTTTGAGCTGAGGTGTAATTCTCAGCTTGAAGAGACATATCTGTGCTATTCCTGATTGAGGTATCACACTAAAAATAGAATACAGCCACAGTAGTTCGAGCAACGGGAAGGTTTAGCCACCCTGAGTACAGACCTATCATAGATGCTAGGTGTGTGTTGAGAGAGCAAAAGGGTAACAGCAACTAATATTTAAATCCAGCCAAGCACAAAAAGAGGTGTGTTTTATTCTTTCAATGAATCTCTGAAAGAAGCGTAAAAAGAAAAGAAGTACTTGTGGCACCTTAGAGACTAACAAATTTGAGCATAAGCTTTCGTGAGCTACAACTCACTTCATCGGATATAGACTAACATGGCTGTTACTCTGAAACCTGAAAGAAGAGTGTAACTCTCTCCAAATTAAGTATAAAGAAAAGGAGTACTTGTGGCACCTTAGAGACTAACAAATTTATTAGAGCATAAGCTTTCGTGAGCTACAGCTCACTTCTGTAGCTCACGAAAGCTTATGCTCTAATAAATTTGTTAGTCTCTAAGGTGCCACAAGTACTCCTTTTCTTTTTGCGAATACAGACTAACACGGCTGCTACTCTGAAACCTGTCAAATTAAGTATGCATCACTCTCTCTCATCTCTCAATTTCAACATTCCTGTCTCCACATTCTCATCTCAGTCTGTGCATCTCATCCCTTCCAACCAAGTAAATTAGAGCAACGAGACCAAGGAGCCAATGTATGGCATCAAGAAGAAGCAGTAAAGCACTACTTCTGTACATAATGACACCATCGAGACTTCAACATCATGAGTGAGAGGAAGTTTGCCAAAGCACTGCCGAGGAATATGATTTATTATTTTTCTTATCATAATTTAGGGGATATTTGAATGCTATTGCATGCATCTGATGAAGTGGGTATTCACCCACAAAAGCTTATACTCCAATAAGTCTGTTAGTCTATAAAGGTGCCACAGGATTCTTTGTCGCTTTTACAGATCCAGACTAACAGGGCTACCCCTCTGATACATTGTAATTTAAGATAGTAACAGCTTCTCCTGTTAAACACAAAAATGATTTAGACAATGTATTACTTGGTAAACATATAAATATTCAAACTGAAATTAATATTCTTAATATTTATTTACCTTTAATAAAACAGTTCCTTTCATAGTTTTTAGGTAATTGAATTTGAATACTTTATTTTGGATTCATAAGACTTAGTTAGGATTACTCACCTTTGCTGATTTATAAAAATGGTGTTGTTATCTAGGGTACATTAATACAGGATTCATAACTAATTTTGGAAATCATATATTTTGCTCTTAACTCCAGAAGGAAGCCTCACCTGAAGTTGATCCACTCTCAAAGGTGTAATCTCAGTTAAAAATTCTTCACAAAGAAACATACAATATGGTTACTTGAGTTAATATTACACATTGTTTGGTTTCTTTTTTTTTCCCAAAAACAGTCATGCTTAACTGTAGTTATTTTAGTTATTTTTAAGTATGAACTCTTCTAAGATAGGGTAGAGAACCTGATGGAAGTTAAACTGTGGGTCACATCCCTGATTAAAATAAATTATTATTAAGGTTTTGCCCACCCTACCTTGTTTTTATAGACTATGTATTTTAGTAATTTGGGGAATAAAATGATTTGTCACTCAACAGTTTGAAACAGCTCTTTGTAGGAAACAATTCTGGCAACAAATAATTCTCCCCATACTCCATGGTAAATATATACAGTTATTTTGGTCTTGTGGTTTTTTTTAATAATATTGATTTATGGTAATTAGGACTGCATGTATGTGGAGATTTGCTGGTCATAAAGTTCCAGAAATCAGAAATAGGGCAACAGAGAAAAACAAATAAAAATATTCAATAGTGCTTTTCATCTTCTAGCATGTACACATTAATTAATTAATCCTCACCACAGCACTCAGAAGTAAGTTTTATTTTTAAAAAATCAGTAGCTTTTCCTAAGAATTGAATAAGCAAAAGTATTCAAAATACTATAAACTAGGCATTAGCCAGACAAAACTTTGTGTGTAATATAGCAAAGGAACATACATATACTGAAATAGATGTACTAAAATACTGTTTGAAGAACAGTTTATAGGTGATCAAAAGTGAACTTTCTTCTTGATTGTGTGACCTTTCACAGCCTTGAACTTCTTTCATTTCTCCTAGTACCTGGACGGATTCTTCTAGTTCTTTGGTAATCTGTGTGGAAGAGGCAGGTTTATGGACAAATGATTCTCGATCACCAATATTTTTTGGAAAATGTAGAGGAGTTCTGAGATGACTCACGGAGAAAGTTTTCTCTTGTCCCTGTTCTCCCCCACGCCAACGTTTGTCAGTGTTTCAGGATTAGATGAATGGAACATAGGGCCATCACTCAAGCCAATACAATTCCAACTCATAAACATACAAATGTTGTAGTTCTGAAAATGTTCAGAGTTTTCAAAGTTCAGAAATTTTGTAGCATTCTCTGCCTCTGGCATAAAAATAATAAAACTCCAAACTAGATTACTTTATGTGTTATCAGACTGGAGTCCTGAATGTTTTCTTTCAGCTCTAACAATAGCTCATGCTTGCTATTGGTTGAAAGGCTGTGGTAACCATTCACAGGACTTGCAAAGTCAACAAACTGACAGATTACAGCATTTAAAAATTAACTGCTTTTACCTTTCATCTTTTAGTCTCAAGTCATCAGAAAAAAAGTTGTATTGGTCATTGCCATCATGGGATTAAAAAAAAAAAGAGGTATTTTCTTCAAAAGCTACTCCAGTCCTTCAACTAGAAGCTTCTGCTTGATCAAATTAATTTTTATGATAATATTTTAAAGAGTTTTTGGTTCCTGAACTACATCAACTGGTCAGTATCTTGGTCCTTCTGTACCAAAACACTCCCATACAATAGTAAGTACCGTGACAAAGCTCTGTCCTTTTCTCAGTGGGTCCTGTGCTTCGGCTCACTGTGACTCTCAACATAGCCCTTCTCTCTCTCTAAGGGCAAGGGCTAAAGACTACTGAGCCATTTTCATCATAAGCCAGCAAAGGAGGTCAGGAGAAGCCTCCCTCCCTCACACAGTCTCTGTTGTCTCCCAGTCTCAGTGATTAATCAGGGAGGGGTGGGGGCAGCCCGGGACCACACTCTACTCCAGGCTTCAGCCCAGGGACCCTAATAGTAGCAGCTATGGTAGCTGACTTTTTGGAAATAGAAAGTGTACAATTCCCTGAGCCACTTCCCCACATCAGACCCCACTCAATATCTCCTTCTCTGTTACCTCAGGGCCTCCTTCCTTGTGCCTGATATGGTTTGTACTGTTTAGTTCCTCCAACAGCACAGCTTCCTCCTACAGATCCTGACACATGCACCCAGCTGACTAACTGGGAGGCTTTTAACTAGTTTCAGCCAGCCCCTAATTGGTTTCAGGTGTCCCAATCAACCTAACTATCTTCCGTGCCTTCTGGAAAGATTTTAATTGGACCCAGGTGTCTTAACTGACCTGGAGCAGCTGCCATTTACTTATCCTGGTAACAAGGATTTGTTTAGCTTGGGGCTAATATATCTCTCTCCCACTACTTTTCTATAGTCATCTGGCCTTTCCCCGTCACAGTACACATTAATGCAGTATTAGGTACATAACTTGGAAGAGGTGGAGGATTCCTGTCACATCTTGTTCCTTTCAACATGACTACAGGGTTCAGATGGTGGATTTTCAGGGATCTCTGTTTTTCCAGCAACTTCTCTGTCTGGTATGGCAATGAAGCTATTGTTTCCCCCATAAAAACATGCACGGAATGTATTTAGTTATTTCCTCCAGTGTTGCTGGGAGCTTGATTTTTGCTAATCCTAATTGCATTCTTTCAAAGAGGTCTTTTTTTAACAGAGCTGTAAAGGCAGAATTTCTCTGGTAGGCTTCTTTTTTGCCCCCAGCATTTTCTGGTGTGTCTTGTGGTCCATATTTCAATTTTTGTAAATATACGCTATTATCTTTTTTCAAGTATGCAGTCTGTTTATTTTAACTCTATCTTTTATTTCATTTTCACTTAATAAACATGAGATGATACAAGCAGAAATCTTAAGGAAAAGGATCCTTTTTTTTCCTGTGATGGGAACACATAATTCCTACCAATATAAATGGAAATTACTCATGTGTATTGAAGAAAGAATGCAGCCTAATATTTCTAGTTCAATTATATACTATGCTTACTACTTGGCCTGCCATTTTTTTCATGCCACCTCTCTGTGCCTTTTTATCTTTCCTTCTTTTCAATGCATTGTATTATGGAGGTGAGAGGGGGCGGGGAAACTTAACCAAAAGATCTATACAATAACAAACCCCTTTGAAAACTCTACAGTATATGACTGATGAGCAAGTCAACAATGATATGGAGTCATAAAATTGAGTCATTATTTTTGTCCCTGTGGAGAGTGGCCATTAGACTGTGGAAGCTACTCCATTCATTAGATTAGAGTTGCCTCTGTAGACTAGCTTTGCTACCACTTTGTAGTTTATCACACCTTTCTGTCATGGAGAACCACATTCCCAAGCCAAGTAACTCAGGCCCATCACTTGGGACAATCTCTTTCCAAGGGAATTAATGGCAGTTCCTTCAAAAACATCAGGAAAATTGAGCACTAGGTGTTGAAGAGCACTTAGTTTACCTGATCAGAATTGAAGTTTAGGGACAGATTTTCAAGAGTTCATCACTCATATATGGAGCCAGATTTTCCAGACAGATCAACTTTCAGTCAGGTATCTCAATACGGACCAGATTTTCTGTTTTCCAACTAGCTGTGGTTCTGAACAAGTTTCAAAATTCTGGCTTAAGTGATCTTGTCCATGGTTTGATACCATAGGTGTCTCCTTTAAATGTTTCATTAATTTTATATTAAGTAGTAATATTCAATACTATCAAAATCCTCCACACCTTAGACTGGCAGGAAACAACTTAAAAAGTGCTATTTTTAAAATATTTTCTATGTCAAAGTAGACTTTCCCAGACTTTTCATCAACAGAGCATGATAGAAAGGTCAAGTGACCTGTGAAGAGAGTGTGTATGACATTTGAAAATTGTAAAGAAACAAAATTTTAGTCTGGCAAAAGTGATTACAGTTTTAACTATGGAGCTGCTAGGGGACCTTCATAATAACTTTTCTTTCTTCAGTTCAATTACTGGAAAATATAAATTAACACAAAATGTTCTTAGCTTGTTCCCCCCTCCCCGCCAATATATATATATATAAATAAAATCAAGACATGGAACCAAAACCATTATATATAGACTAGTCAAACAGATGAAGAACAAAGCCCTAATTCTGCAAGGTCCATAAGCACATACCTACTTTAATCATCTGAATAATCCCATCAAATTTAGGCTTGTGCTTATGGACCTTTCTGAAACACAGATTAAAAGAGCATTTTAAAGATAATGGTTAATTTATCATTTTACTTGAGTTTTATATGGATGTAATTTCATTGAGTAAGACTGTAGTCAATCTGACCGAAAATTGGCATATGTTTTATACACATTATGAAAGTCACATCCTATCAAATTGGCCTGTATGTTATGGCATGGAATTGGCTTCTGTATTTATTGGTGAAATTAACAAATATGGTACATCAAATAGTAACAATTGTGTTTTGATGGGGAGAGAATTGCCTCACTGAAGATAGAAATGCAATCATTGTGGTCTGTCTCCTATCCATAGAGACAGTTTCCTCTTTGACAACCAGGAATATATAATGCTTCCCAAAGCAAGCTAAATGAAACTTTGGGCTAATTACTTAATTATTTAATGGGTTATATGTTAAAATGCAGCAGATAATTTGCTCTCTTAACTTCCAAAGGATGCAGTCTATTATGTGACTTCCAATTGACTAAAATGTAATGGTCTGGGCAAAAAAATATGCTGCCAATTATCTTGAATATTTTTATGTTCAGGAGATATACATTTATTTTTGTCTTATGTTTATCTTCAAAAATAAATAAAAAATAAATACCAGAGCCTGGTATTAGTTTGTAAAATAATATATGCATGTCACAAATTGATATTATTTCTTTCATTAGGCAGTTAATACCTTAATTAATCAGACCTTAAATGTAATAGTGATAGTATTAAGGTAATTATAGAAAACAGTTTTATAAAGCTCTTTATTTATTTTTTTCACGTATTTAAAAACACACTTCTGAACATATGCAGAATATATGTCTGTTAATTTATTGAGAGAAAACAGACTTACACAAACAACAACTAATATTATGTGAATAAATAATTTAGAATTGGACTGTCTCTGGAGAAAAGTAGTATCTAGTTAGAAGCCTGTTTAAATATCATATACTGTTACTGGAAGAAATATGAGAAAATGTTAACATGTAAACCAATAAAATGTTAGTTCTACAGCCAAGCAGACATGATATGGCAGCAGAGATGCACACAGGCACGCCAGTCTATGATGCTGGCTGCTTACAGTATGCAAAGGCATCATTTCACAAACCAAGCAAGCTGATAGTCCCTGAGTATGCCACATTGAGAAAGATAGCACCTAAGATAAAATTTTATGCATCTCACTACCAGAAAGAGGTCAACAAATTGGACGAAGTTCAGAAAAGAGCAGCAAAAAATGATTTAAAGCTGTGTGAGAGCAGTGTAGAGGAGAGTTTGCTGTGGAATGAAACAGCAACCAAAGTAACTCAGAACCAAAAGGAAGTTCCGCGTGTAAGATTCAGCCAAATAAAAAACAGTGTTTGGGGGCAAATAAGGCATAAGTAAACACATTATTGAAACAATCAAAGGCCTAATGTTACAAATGATTAAGATATTGTGTCTTTTAGGTATGTTCAAAGATAGATAATTTAAGTAATGGTATAGAGAACCTAGAAATATTTGCATTAGTAGCCACTGAGGTGAATGTAAATCTTTTAAAATCTATTACATATCTTGAGTCAATATATAAAAGGACAAGTGATAATGAACAGAAAAATGAGAAAATAACTCCACATAAAGGAATTTGAGAAGCAGATTTTTGCTCTCGCAGATTCATAGGTTTTATTGTTGGATAAGAATTGTATCAGAAAGAATATCTATCCTACTAAAGTGTGTATATTATCACATTAGGTACAAGGGTATTATTTGTCTTTAAGTTAAGCTATTATATTGGATCAATGAACAGAATCTGTGGAATTAATATCTGACATATATTTTACTCCAAAATACTTTTTTTCCTTTGGAGTCCATTTTGTGGGAGCAGATTAGAAAGGGCTGCAGAGATTAATTTGAGCATAGATAAAAATACATATTGCTTAACTAAGGAACAACTAAGGTTGGTTATGGAAACAATCCGTGTCTGATGAAGAATAGAAGTTACACAGTGTGATGCAGAGGAGCTAACTAGAAGAAATGGTATAAAATTTAAAAGTGGAAAATATAGGGTAAGGGCCTGATTCTCCACTGCTTTTCAGTTTATGTAACCATTGGTAGGTATGCAAAATACTACCATTCTGATGCACTAGTGTTTTATACTCATTTTGCATGGATCTGCCACACAAGACTGCACACACTGCAGAACCGTGAAGAATTAGGATAAAATCAATCTTGTCAATGAGATCCATTGCCAAAATGAGCAAAACAGTCTCCCAAGGGAAGTGGTGAGAGTGCCATTGTGTCACAAATTTAAGGTGATATTGGACATAACAGGCAGCTGCAGTGACACAGGAGCTAGCAAACAGAGCTGTAAACAGGGGAGTTTGAGTGGGAGTTTGTGTTGTGGTGCTTGTTTGGGGTTTGCTTTTGCTGGGGGGGGGTGGTCTTTTTGGTGTGACTTGTGTTTCCCAGATTAACAGGACTTAGGTGGAAAGGCGATGACAGATACGGAGGCAGCTGTGGGAGTGACTCCTGTAGTGAAAGACACGTTGAGGATGACTGGATGTGGAAGCTGTGGTATGTACATGATCCTGGAGGGGGAACCTGGTAAGAGTTTTTTCTGCATGAAATGCTGTCTGATAGAGCTGATGGAGGAAAAGATCCGATGCAGGTGGAAAGTCTCGCTGAGTTTAGAAAGAGGTTTGAGCAGATAATGGAGCAAAGATATGAGGTATCTGAAGGGAAAAGCTCAGACTCACAGATGGAAGCAGGGCTGGGGAATTTTGAGGGGAGATTGGGTGAGGAAAGTGGTCAGTGAAAGCATGTGACTAAAGGAACCAGGCAGAGGAAAAGACGGGCTAGTGAAGGAGAAATAGAGCTTAGGAACAGGTTTGCAGAGTTGGAAAATGAAGAAGGGGCTCAGCAGGTAGTTACTGAAGGTGGAAGGGTAAGAAAGAGGAGAAGAGAGGCTAGTCCTATAGGAAAAGGGGAAGAGTCAAGGGAGACTACACCAAATATGAGCCCCAGGAGGATATAGGATGGGTTGAAGAGGATTATAAGGGAAAATAGGAATGGAAAGAACTTGCAGCCAGACGGAACAGGGGAGAGAATGGAGAATAACACTGACATCAGGAAAAGGCAGGTCTATGTGATAAGGGACTCTTTATTGAGAAGAATAGACAGGCCTGTAACGAGAGCTGATCCAGAGAATAGAAGGGTGTGCTCTCTTCTGGGTGCTAAGATATGGGATGTAGACCTGAGGTTGAAAAGGATCCTAAAGGGAGCAGGAAAGAATCCCCTAATTATCCTTCATGTGGGAACAAATGATATGACTAGATTCTTGCTGGAAAGTATTAAGGGAGACTATGCTAGGCTGGGGAAGACGCATAAGGAAATTGAGGCTCAGGTGATCTTTAGTGGGATCTTGCCTGTTCCTAGAGAAGGGCAACAAAGGTGTGACAAGATTATGACTTTCAACAAATGGCTTAGGCAGTGGTGCTATAAGGAGGGCTTTGGGATGTATGGCCACTGGGAGGCATTCACAGACAGAGGACAGTTCTCTCGGGATGGACTTCATCTGAGGAGGGAAGGAAATAGACTTCTAGGATCAAGGCTGGCACAACTGATAAAGAGAGCTTTAAACTAGGAATTAGGGGGAGATGGATGGGAGATGTCCAGGTAATCTCCACGCCAGATTTTAGCATTGAGAGGGAAGAAGACGAAGTAAGAAAGGATACAGCCGTGGGTAGGAGAATGTATATAAGGAGCGAGGGCGGTGTGGATACTAGTCTAATAGGTTATACTGGCTGTAGAATGGCTGTGCCTAATAGGGTACAAAATGTGAGCGAAGCCAAACAGCAAAAAATAAGATGTTTGTACACCAATGCGAGGAGCCTAGGTAACAAAATGGAGGAACTAGAGCTACTGGTGCAGGAAGTGAAACCAGATATTATAGGGATAACAGAAAGATGGTGGAATAGTAGTCATGACTGGACTACAGGTATTGAAGGGTATGTGCTGTTTACGAAAGACAGAAATAAAGGTAAAGGTGGTGGAGTAGCATTGTATATCAATGATGAGGTAGAATGTAAAGAAATAAGAAGCGATGCAATGGATAAGAAAGAGTCCGTCTGGGCAAAAATTACATTGGGGAAGATAACTAGTAAAGCCTCTCCTACGATAGCACTTGGGGTGTGCTATAGACCTTCGGGATCTAATTTGGATATGGATAGAGCCCTTTTTAATGTTTTAATAAAGTAAATACTAATGGAAACTGTGTGATCATGGGAGACTTTAACTTCCCAGATATAGACTGGAGGACCAGTGCCAGTAATAATAATAGGGCTCAGATTTTCCTAGATGCGATAGCTGATGGATTCCTTCATCAAGTAGTTGCTGAACCGACTAGAGGGGATGCCATTTTAGATTTAATTTTGGTGAGTAGCGAGGACCTCATAGAAGAAATGGTTGTAGGGGACAATCTTGGCTCAAGTGATCATGAGCTAATACAGTTCAAACTAAATGGAATGATTAACAAAAATAAATCTGCAACTAGGGTTTTTGATTTCAAAAGGGCTGACTTTCAAAAATTAAGGAAATTAGTTAGGGAAGTGGATTGGACTGAAGAATTTATGGATCTAAAGGCAGAGGAGGCCTGGGATTACTTTAAATCAAAGCTGCAGAAGCTATCGGAAACCTGTATCCCAAGAAAGGGGAAAAAATTCATAGGAAGGAGTTGTAAACCAAGCTGGATGAGCAAGCATCTTAGAGAGGTGATTAAGAAGAAGCAGAAAGCATACAGGGAGTGGAAGATGGGAGAGATCAGCAAAGAAAGCTACCTAATTGAGGTCAGAACATGTAGGGATAAAGTGAGACAGGCTAAAAGTCGAGTAGAGTTGAACCTTGCAAAGGGAATTAAAACCAATAGTAAAAGGTTCTATAGCCATATAAATAAGAAGAAAACTAAGAAAGAAGAAGTGGGGTCGCTAAACACTGAGGATGGAATGGAGGTTAAAGATAATCTAGGCATGGCCCAATATCTAAACAAATACTTTGCCTAAGTCTTTAATAAGGCTAAAGAGGATCTTAGGGATAATGTTAGCATGACAAATGGGGATGAGGATATGGAGGTAGATATTACCATATCTGAGGTAGAAGTGAAACTCAAACAGCTTAATGGGACTAAATCGGGGGGCCCAGGTAATCTTCATCCAAGAATATTAAAGGAATTGGCACCTGAAATTGCAAGCCCATTAGCAAGAATTTTTAATGAATCTGTAATCTCAGGAGTAGTACCGAATGATTGGAGAATTGCTAATATAGTTCCTATTTTTAAGAAAGGAAAACAAAGTGATCCGGGTAACTACAGGCCAGTTAGTTTGACATCTGTAGTATGCAAGTTCTTGGAAAAAATTTTGAAGGAGAAATTAGTTAAGGACATTGAAGTCAATGGTAAATGGGACAAAATACAACATTGTTTTACAAAAGGTAGATCATGCCAAACCAACCTAATCTCCTTTTTTGAAAAAGTAACAGATTTTTTTAGATAAAGGAAATGCAGTGGATCTAATTTACCTAGATTTCAGTAAGGCATTTGATACTGTCCCACATGGGGAATTGTTAGTTAAATTGGAGAAGATGGGGATCAATATGAACATCAAAAGGTGGATAAGGAATTGGTTAAAGGGGAATTGGTTAAAGGGTGCTACTGAAAGGAGAACAGTCAGGTTGGAGGGAGGTTACCAGTGGAGTTCCTCAGTGATCGGTTTTGGGACCAATCATATTTAATCTTTTTATTACTGACCTTGGCACAAAAAGTGGGAGTGTGCTAATAAAGTTTGCAGATGATACAAAGGTATTGCCAATTCAGAGAAGGATCGGGATATTATACAGGAGGATTTGGATGACCTTGTAAACTGGAGTATTAGTAATAGGATGAAATTTAATAGTGAGAAGTGTAAGGTTATGCATTTAGGGATTAATAACAAGAATTTTAGTTATAAATTGGGGACGCATCAATTAGAAGTCACGGAAGAGGAGAAGGACCTTGGAATATTGGTTGATCATAGGATGACTATGAGCTGCCAATGTGATATGGCTGTGAAAAAAGCTAATGCGGTTTTGGGATGCATCAGGAGAGGCATTTCCAGTAGGGATAAGGAGGTTTTAGTACCATTATACAGGCACTGGTGAGACCCCCACATGGAATACCGTGTGCAGTTATGGTCTCCCATGTTTAAAAAGGATGAATTAAAACTGGAGCAGGTACAGAGAAGGGCTACTAGGATGAATCGAGGAATGGAAAACTTGCCTTATGAAAGGAAACTTAAGGAGCTTGGCTTGTTTAGCCTACCTAAAAGAAGCTTGAGGGGAGATATGATTGCTCTCTATAAATATATCAGAGGGATAAATACAGGAGAGGGAGAGGAATTATTTCAGCTCAGGACCAATGTGGATACAAGAACAAAGGGGTATAAACTGGCCACCAGGAAGTTTAGACTTGAAATTAGATGAAGGTTTCTAACCATCAGAGGAGTGAAGTTTTGGAATAGCCTTCCAAGGGAAGCAGTGGGGGCAAAAGATCTATCTGGTTTTAAGATTCTACTTGATAAGTTTATGGAGGAGGTGGTATGATGGGATAATGGGATTTTGGTAAGTAATTGATCTTTAAATATTCAGGGTAAATAGGACTAATCCCCTGAGATGGGATATTAGATGGATGGGATCTGATTTACTACAGAAAATTCTTTCCTGGGTATCTGGCTGGTGAATCTTGCCCATATGCTCAGGGTTTAGCTGATCGCCATATTTGGGGTCGGGAAGGAATTTTCGTCCAGGGCAGATTGGAGAGGCCCTGGAGGTTTTTTGCCTTCCTCTGTAGCATGGGGCATGGGTGACTTGAGGGAGGCTTCTCTGCTTCTTGAAGTCTTTAAACCATGATTTAAGGACTTAAATAGCTCAGACATAGGTGAGGTTTTTTGTAGGAATGGGTGGGTGAGATTCTGTGGCCTGCGCTGTGCAGGAGGTCAGACTAGATGATCAGAATTGTCCCTTCTGACCTTAGTATCTATGAATCTATAACATTAGTAAATATTGCAAAAAATGGAGAACTGATACATTTGAAGGAGGAAATATCTGGTGACAAAATAACCTTTCCCAGTGCTAATCTCTATGATTCTGTGAAGGACCTTAAGGTATTAAAGTTTAAGGATGTCTGAAAGAATTAATATGTATACCTTAGCCAAATGGTGGCTCAGGAGGGGATATCTACAAGTATCATACATATGTAAATACTAAAGGGAGAGTAGAATTTTTAGGGTGGTAGAAGAGAGTGAAACTAATAATAATGGTATGTAAGTATAAAAGGGAAAAAATATCCTAACAGTGAAATTCAAGATGAAGGCTTCCCCCCAACCCCCCCACAATGAAGTTGATAGACTGGACACTGCATTATATATTATATACCTTAAACTTTCACTGGTAAAAGATGAACTAGATCCATGGGTCTCAACCTCATCCATATCAGGGTCCCTTCTTCCCACTAATTCTCTCTCATCTAGCTGGTATCAACCTCACATATATGTGAGGGAGCAGTATGTGGAGGTCATGGTATCATGAGCTAACAGAGCGTTTTCATGTCCATGCTTCCTACACTTGGCAGTAGCAGAAACTATTAGTATTAAAGGGAAATGGGAAGTAAATGGGGAAGAATGGCCACAGAGCTGGTTCATCTGCATAAACTAGGGATGGAACAAGTGGAAGAGGAACAAGCTCTCTGGCCCCAAGCAGAAGTATGGCCATGGAGGTACCTTAATTTTCTTTAGTTTTCTACCCAGAATTCTTCCACTGACACTTTGTGAGTCACCATAACTGTACATAAACTTGGAATTGGTTGGGTGGTGAAATTGAAGTGAGTGAGGGGGAAGGGGCTCCTATGAGATAGTGGGAAGCAGCTTGTACTCTGTTCCAGGGTGTTATGCGTCACTCCTTCCCTTCTACTAAGTATCCTATGCTAATGAGAGGTCTCTTTGCTGCACCTGCAGAGGACAGAAACAAAGCTGAGAACTCCAGTGAGGGTCCTCCTAACCAGCCCTTAATAAAGCTGGAATTGCAATAGCTGGATGCACCAGGAAACACATTATAACGGCCTGTAAATAGGCCTTACCAAGTGTACCTTGTATCTCTGGAAAAGAGACATTTACTATCGAAAGTTCACACTGGTAGGGGCAGAACAAAGTTAAAATCACTGTGGGACAATGTTTTACTTATCATTCATAAGGATATATTGTTGCTGTGTTTTGCCAAGTTGAAGCTATATTCCTTTATTCCCTAATGAAGTTTTCCTTGTTTTATAAAGAGACTAAGTGATTTTGAGAAAGAAAGTAAGTATTGCCTATTAGGGGTCCCTTGTAAGGTTTTTACCCAGAATTGTAGGATAGTTAATAGCTTAATTTAAAAACAAATACTCTTGTACCTAGTGTGGAGGGAAAGCTTAGAACTAATAAAAATGTTCATCACTTCTCAGATAATATACATATATCAATAGGATAGAAATTGTCTTTCTGATCTAATAAAACCAATGAATCTGTGAGGAAAAAAACCCTGCTTCTCAAATTCTTTTATATAGATTTAATTTTCTTATTTTTTTTTCATTATCTATTGTCCTTTTATATATCGACTCAAGATATATAATTGATTTTAAAAGATCTACACTCATCTCAGTGGGTATTAATGCAAATATCGTGTGGGTGGGGACTTGAGCTGGTGTTTTTGTTAGCTTGTACCCAGCCCTCAAAGCTACCTGGCTAAAGGCTTTTACATATTTAGGCACTTGCATCATTTTAAAAAGTGTTGAGCCACCCAACAGCTCCCACTGTTAACTACTAAGGGAGCTGGAAACCCTACTTATGCCCAAACTCCCACATTGCAAGTCCTTCCCACTCCTGCATCTATCATCTGTTATTGATTTATTCCTAAGAAACCAAGGATTAAGTGCAGAACAAAACAGTTTATTAAAGAACCCCCAACAATTATACCCAAATAACAAGCAGGGAAAACCACTCAAGTGTTAACAATACAAACAGGCTTTAAGCCAAAGCCCTCAAACCATATAACACCAGGAGTGGATAAGACAAAATAAAAGGGTTAACACATCACCATTCTTCTCACTGTTTACACAGGCCACTGGATGCTCAGGAACCAAGGACACACCAGGATCACAGGACATCAAGTGACAGGAACCACAAACACCAGGATACTCAGGACAAGAAGAGGTAAGCAATCTTCTATCTTCTCAACTCTTGCCATGTTGTCTCAGCAGATAATAGATGTTAGCATTGGATTGTCTCTATGATGGACACCCCCATCACAGGATGCTGCAACCTTTTATCACCTCTACTTGCTGGTTAGAACTTCCCAAGTCACATGACCCTTTACCACCCAAACTTTAAAACAGGTGCCAACATTTCTCACCAAACTATTGTTACTTGGCAGAATTACATTCACAGGGGGAACAAGAAGAGAACACAAAATGGAGGGTGAAGAACTACTAACAGAAAACAAGATGGTGAATTGCAGTCACCTTATACCACTGACCTCAATAAGTCATAACTATTTTAAATAATTTAATTTTGAGAGCCATTACATTCAGAAGTTACCACTTATATTTTCCATTTTGATATATTAATGCAAATAAGATATTCAGAATTGCATAATTTAACTAGAAACATTAATAATCTATATGTTACAGGTAAAAACTGAAGTTACAGTTCAGTGTAATCTCTTAATTTATTTGAACCCAAATTTCTCCCTGGGTGTGACATAAATCCATATGTTATTCTTGAGTTATAGACCCTGTATATAGATCACTGATTTTGTTGAAAGATATGTAAAACCACATAGCCGGACAACTCCCTACTGGCTCTACCTGTGGCTGTATGAGAGCATAAATTGTTCCTTGGAAAGATAATTCAGTTATACTGACTAAACTGGCTTAAGGACTGCAGATTTCTGAAATCTGTACTAGCCATTTTTTCCCCTGAAAAATACTAATTTTGCTTCAACAATGCCCCCTCTTGGAGATCTGACCTCATGACCAGGGAGGGCCAGGGACTGTGGAGAACCACACTGTCTAGTTCAATGATTTTTGTAAAAAAAAATAATGGTAATGGTTGATGTAAAGAAGAGAAAGAAGAAAATGTCAAAAGAATGGAGAAAGTCCATACTGATACCCATATACAAACAAAAAAGTGACATACATGACAGGTCCAAGTATTGCAGAATTAAATTGCTGTCCCACTGCAAGAAAGTGTTAGAGAGAATCATAGATAGTCATATGCATTGACTAGTGGAGCCCATTTTAGGAAAGGAACAGTCTGGTTTTAGAAAAGGAAGAGACAACAGATGGTATGTTCATTTCTAGACAGTGGAGAAGAAGCAGGAGGGAAATGTCAAGCATGGATGTATTTTTTCCCTTGATTTGGAAAAAATGTTTGACAAAGAATCAGTGTGACTGCTAGTGACTCCATTCTAATTCTATGGGGTACCCAGCAGATCTTGTCCAACTAGTGGTAGGTTTGTATGACAGTTCCATGACAAAGGTCTGGACATTCTTTGGTGTAACAGAGGGTTTTGAGGTGAAGGTTGAGCTCCACAAAAGATCACCGTTTAGTCCATTACTGTTCATAATTGTGATGGACTTCATAAGAAAGCAAATCCAAATGGAAGGTGGTACAAAGTTGGATCTGTAAAGATTTGTAAAGATGATATTGCGCTAATGGCTGATAGCAAGGAAGATTTGGTCCAGATGGCTGATAACTAGAACAGGAAAACTAACTAATTAAGGCCACAAAATAATTTTAAAAGTCATGGGATGGACTCAGACCAATCCAACACATGAATATCAACATCAAGGGCCAGAGCCTAAATCAGGTATCTGCTTTTAAGTACCTGGTTAGCAGCAAAAGGAGAACTTAACAGAGAACTGAAAACAAGGCTGCTGAGGACTGGGAATTCCGGTGCAATATAAGTAGAATGATTTATGTTAAACAGATACTCAGATTACTTAAGGGACAACTATAAAAAAAAAACACATGGTGAGACCAGCTCTTCTGTATAGAGATAAACTTGAGAAGATCTGAAGCCATTGAAATGAGATGTTTGAGGACAGTGAGAAGGAATTCTATGTTTTCTTTTTTATAGTTTGGGAATTCACAAATGGGTCTCCCTGTCTTCTATTTCAGAAGTCATTAATACTAGCAGCATTTTAGGTTTATATATAGTTAGGGCTATGATTATGTCATGGAGGTCACGGAAGTCATAGAATCTGTGACTTCCAGAGAAATTGTGACATTTTCTGCCCCGGGGCTGGACTGCTGTCAGCAGACAGCCCTGTAACTCTCAGCCACAGCTGGCAGAGGCCCCTAGCAGCTCCTAGCCACTGGGCAGCAGGGGGACCCCGGAGATCCTTGAGGGTCTCCCAGAGCTCCCACTTGCCTCAGGCACTTGGGCTCCCCACAGCAGCCCAATTGCAGTGGGCAGCAGGAGCCTCTGCTAGCTGCCCAGCCATGGAGGGTGGTGGGGGTGGGCAGGGGGAACCCTCCTTAGCCCAGACATAGCAGACAGTGGGGGGACCCATCCCCCTCACTGCAGCAGACCAGATATGGTGGGTGGCAGGGGGAATGCACAGGGAGCCCGCAGCAGTCCAGCCATGGCAGGCAATGGGGAACCCCCCCAGCAGTCCAGCCATGGCGGTCAATAGGAGCCCCCACACAGAAACCCCGTCCAGCCCCGGGGGATGGTGGGAGACCTCCCACAGCAGCCCAGCCCAGGGGAGCAGCGGGAGCCCTGCGCATCTGCCCAGCAGCTGTGGGTGCTGGACCCTCTTCCCTCCGCATTTTGTCAGGAATATTTTTAGTAAAATTCATGGACAAGTCATGGACTTCCATTAATTTTTATTTATTGCCCATGACCTGCCTGGATATGAAAAATATCCATTACAAAATCTGATCCTTATATAGTAAAAGCACTTATCTGGCACTTCACCAACCGCCATGGTCTATAAACCAGCATTTTTGATCTGTACTGATAGTATGGATTATAGTGTGGTTGGTGCAGGGTCAGCAGGGGTCTGGGGTATGGGAGAGGCTGCGAGGTGCACTCTGGAAGGGAGTTTGAGTCTGGGATGGGGCTTGGGGCAGGGAGTTGGGGCACAGGAAGGGCTCAGGGTGTGGGATGTGGGGGGGCGTGATCACCTCCGGCAGCTGCCCGTTCCTGCTGTTGCTGGCAAGGCGTGGCCAGGCGGCTCTGCAGGCACTCTGCCTCCGTCCCTCCTCCTCAAGCACTAGCTCCATGGTTTCAAGCCCATTAGCTGGGAACCACGGCCAATGGGAGCGATGGGGAATGGTGCCTGCCGATGGAGGCAACATGCAAGACACGTCAAACTCGCGGAAAAAAATGCAGAAATTGGACTTGTTTTTGGCTTAATTGGCTTGAGTTGCTTGTTGGCTAGTTTTTGGTTTGTAGTTTATTGCTTGGTTGGCTTGTAGCTTCTTTTTTTTTGATTGGCTCCTGGCAAGCAGAGATGAGGGGTGGCAAGCAGGGACAAGGGGGCGGAGAGAGTGTGAGGGCTTATCTACATTGCAGTGCTGTAAATTGCCAACTTTCTGGCTCAGGGGTGTGAAACAATACCCCCCTGAGCGAAGCAAGTTTCAGCACTGTAAAGTGCCAGTGTAAACAATGCACCAGAGCTCGGAGCCGCACTCTCAGCACTGGTAGCTATTCCCCTCATGGGGATGGTTGTTTTAGAGCACTGGGAGAGCTCTCTTCCAGCGCTGCACTGTGACCACACAGCCATGTTAAAGTGCTGCTGCAGCAGTGCTGCTGTGGCAGCACTTTAGCGTTGCCAGTGTAGACAAGACCTCAGAGGTGCACAGCAGGCCCACCTCAGTCCCAGACTGCATGCTGGGAGGATCTAGTCACATAGAGTGTTGCAGTTCTTAGGATCGGCTTGTTTTGCCCTAGTTTTGAAATTTGATTAGCTTGATTTTTGGCTGATTGTGAAAGTCGGGGTGCTTATTTATCACATGAAAGTTGGCAGCTGTCCAGTATGCCTGCTTGCAGAGCCGCTTGGCTGTGCCACCGACAGGAGCAGCAGGGATGGGTAGCCGCTTGCAGGGAGCCACCGGAAGTGAGGGACCCCCATCCAGCACCCCAAGCCCCCTTCTATGCCCAAACCCCCTTCGAGACCCAAATTCCCTCCAAGAGTGTATCCTGCAGCCCCTCCCATGCCCCTGCCCCTCATCCGCCTCCCACTACAAAGCCCTCCCTCTGAGTTAACCAGCACTTTTAATTTACCAGTACTTCCGTCCCCCTAACATGCCAGTGAAAAAAGCTTTTATTGTATATAGTTATTAAAAGCAGTTATTTTATACTCACCTGTGTCTGTGTGGTTTCCTTATTTTCTTAATATTGTGTGGAGTAGAAAACAGAACACTACCCTTCCTGTTGTATGTATTTATAGAATTGTAATAAATATGTATATTGACTTTTCTCAGAATTCATATACTATCCTAACTGTGCAATATGTATTTTCCCTGGCATTTTATCAAAAACAATAAAAAGTTACATTTAAAAAACAAGACAATGCATAATTTGATTCTATGACACACAGTATTTGTCTTGCATTGGTTTAGAGAAGAAATCTATACGAATTTAGCTGTCATATTACCTAAAAATACCTTTTGTATTGAATAATAAACTGCACAGTTATAGTTTTAAAATATCAAACCTTTATTGAATTTTCTCCTCAGAAATACCCAGGGGGAAATAGCACACTTATGCAGGCTGTGCTTTTGGAACATGGAGTATATACCATACAATGGCACTAAAAAGGGTTAACTAGAGCTGGAGAGCTCAGTTAGTGCACCTGGAGATTGGGTAGGCCCCACAGCTGAGCTGAAATAGGAGTTGGGTGTTGAGCATAAAGGGAGGAAACCCTGATGAGAAGGATGCTAAGGTCTGTGAATCACATGTGTGATTACTCTGATATCATTGGGTGTGATATAAGTATCTATCAGAGAAATGCTTATTAATTTAAGGATGAAATTGTTAGATTTAACTTTAGGATATGGTTAATAGAAACAGTGGAGATAATAATAAACAATACACAAGGACTGTTGGGAATTAAATAAGCAAGATGTAACTGGACAGCATAAACTTCCACATGCTAACAGAGATAAAAGGTGGGTAAAAGTCTTAAGTGGAAAGGAAGGATTGGAAGAGATTAAAATCTTTAGTAATACAAAATCAGATGATAGCTGGATGGTTGCCTCTCCAGTTATGGATTTGCAATTATATGCTAAAACAAAGGGAAGAGCAGGACCATCAAAGACAACAAATAAAATGTATGAATTTATGCATGGAAAGTGGGTCAGCATTGCCAGATCTAAACTGATGGATCTAAAGATGGCACCGTGAGAAGAGTGGGAATGACCTTTTGTATCTCTGGATTTCAAATGAACAGATCTATGAGATTATGCAATTTTGTGGCCTTTATGATATCTGGATTGGTGGGCATACTTCATGTCACTGACCTAATAAGGAGTGAATGTCCAACTACTGTTGCTATCCTATCTAACTCATTATCGAGTTAAAAGGCAATTAGAAAGGGAGCCTCAGAAAGCAGGAATGATTTAATCAATGAAAAATTGTTCTTAACTAGTGACAAAGCTCTGTCCTTGTCTCCATGGGCCCCACGTTTCCTAGCGGATTTTGCTAGCCTCAGGCTCACTGTGACCCTTCACTTAGACCTTCTCTCTCTAGAGGCAAGGGTCACAGCCTACTAAGCAATTTCATCATAAGCCAGTGAGGGAGGTGCAGAGAAGCAACCCTCACTTGCACAGTCTCTGTTGTCTCCCAATCTCAGTGATTAATCAGGGGGCAAAGGGGGGAGCCCGGACCTGCCCTCTACTCCGGGCTCCAGCCCAGGGACCCTAATAGTATCAGCTATGGTAGCTGACTTTTTAGAAACAGGATGCATACAATTCCCTGGGCTACTTCCCCATAGCAGCCCCCACTTCCTCAAGCTCCACTTCACCCTTACCTCAGGGCCTCCTTCCTTGTGCCTGATATGGTGTGTTTTGCTCAGTCTCTCCAACAGCACAACTTCTTCTTACAGTTCCTGACATCCACCCCCAACCTGACTAACTGGGAGGTTTTTAACTAGTTTCAGCCAGCCCCTGATTGGCTTCAGGTGTCCCAATCAACCTTGCTGTCTCTACTGCTTTCTGGAAGGATCTTAATTGGCCCCAGGTGTCTTGATTAACCTGGAGAAACTGCCATTTGGTTACCATGGTACAAGGGATTTGTTTAGCCTGGGACTAACATACCTGTTTCTCACTACTTTCCTATAGCCATCTGGCCTTGCCCCATTACACAATGGAGATAGTACAATTAGGTATACATATAGTAATAGCATGGATTATGGCACATGGCAATGAAAGGCAAATAAAGCATCAAAATATGTCCTAATAAGGAGGAGGCTGATATAAGGATCCCTCTGAACACATAGGACATCACAAGTTTTGTTAAGAGGCCACTTAAGAAGGACTGGCAAGAAATATGGAACAAAGAGAAAAAAGGATTAAGGTTCGATGAAATATGTCCTAAACTTGAGGATAATGTTATATTTCACAGTTATGATAGAAGAAGTGAAGCAATTATATTTAGAGTGCTAACATATTACTGTGGCCTTGATCACAAGTTATATCTACTAAATACACACAAAGACAAGTTGTGCAAAACATGCAAAATTAAGAAACATTTGAGCATCTGCTATGGTAATGCAGGGAGAAATATACAGAAGAAAGATTCGTTATGAAGAGTTGAGATGCCTCAAGATGAAAGAATATAGTATGAAAGGATTGGTGAAGATACTGGGAAAGCAGGGTAGCATTAAAAAAAGCATCACTATGCTTTCTTTTAGGATACGGGACAGGGTGAAAGGTTATAGATTTTGATTATGCAAAAACTGCAGTAAGTGGAAGTCATAGCCTCACATGGTGAGGCCCTGTGCCATAAAATAACACGAAAAGAAATGCACTCTGCAATCCCTCTCTGGATGTCAGAGAGTAGTGGAAAGGCCTAGAGAGAGACAGACGTACAGAAAGCCCTTGGAGCTATGGGAAAGGGCCTGAAGGAAGGCCAAGGTAAGAAGAAGTCCAGGGAATGTAGTGAGGAGTCTGAAGAAGCAAATCTTATCTTCTCCTCACAGGGTCCCTGGACTGGAACCCAAAGGTGAGTGAGGGCCTGTGTTCCACTATTGGACACAATGTTTTCTTCTGTGGAAAATATCATTGAAATTGTATAAATGGGTTTTGGTTTTGGTCCATATATATGGTTTCAACATATAAATGTATGTGTGTTATATCTATCTAATCTATCTAAGCTAAAAACAGAAATATTTTGATTTGGAAATGCTGCCATGATGCTTCATGGGAGGTGATGTTTGGGTACTTCAGACTCCCATTCGCCTATAAGGGTTGGGCTCCCTAGTCAGACTGTGTCTCTAATGATTTTAGTCTGTCCTCATGGAGAGGGGAGGTGGTTGCATCATAAGTGTCCCTGGCCAGGATTTACCATGGAAGATGTAGTCCAGCATGAGAGTCCAGCCAGCAGAAGAAAATGGGGATATGAAGCTGTTACCCCAGAATTTGATATTCCTGTGTGTTACCCCAGAATTTGGCTGTGCTGCAGTCGGCAATTTTGTATGTTCAAACACTGCCAGCTAAACATCTAAACATCATATAGCTAGGAAAATCTTAGGCTCTGAGAGGCAAGGCAAAATAACTGCATGTTTGCAACCTCCCACTCTGATAGCAAAACTGCCTCGGAAATCTTACAGTGTATATTGGTGACAAGATTAAGCAGGCAAGTGAGAATGTATAGGGGAGAATGAGGAAGGAGTGAAACAAACATGCTGTTGCATAATAAGCAGTGAGTTCAGTTCACCTCTCACCTAGCCAGCAGTTGTATTTGAACAACTGAGCATATGTCACAGATGATACATTGACACATAATGGAGAATGAAAATTGAACTTTCACTATTTAGTCACTAGGCATTTGATTTTAAGAGCTAGAGTGACATTAACATTTAACTTTAACATTATTCTATTTTGTGAGCTTGTAGTAACATTTCCTTCTGAAATCTCCCTAGAGGTAAGAGAATTCAAACCACAAAAATATTCAAAATTACCTTGGATAGAGTTCAAGCTGAATCCACAAACCCACAATGGTTTGCTCAAAATTTGTTCTTCTCTGTGAACTAAATGTAGGAAGATTTTGGATTTGTTTGTCCTTAATAGATGTAGAAACTACTATTGTTTATTTCAAGTTGGAGACCATTTTGTTGGTGTCATGCACAAAACAAGTCATGTGGTATTTCTCATGTGTCTCTGACTGGTTAACCTACTTCATATTCATAAATTTGTTTTCCTAGTTAATGAGGATAGATTTAAGTTTAGCAGTCTGAGCCACTACGAAAAGTCAGATTAAAACCACCCTTGTGCTGGGAGGCACTGGCCTAGTAAATATATCACTTTTCTTATTACCCTGCAGATATTATTATATACTTTGATTCAGAGAGTGATCAGGTAAGGTGAGCTATTACCAATACTGGTAATAGCTGGTATAGTTCACCTTACCTGATCACTCTTGTTACAGTCTGTATAGTAACTGTATGGTAACACCATTGTTTCATGTTCTCTGTGTATATAAATCTCCCCACTGTATTTTCCACTGAATGCATCTGATGAAGTGAGCTGTAGCTCACGAAAGCTTATGCTCAAATAAATTTGTTAGTCTCTAAGGTGTTAGTCTCACAAGTCCTCCTTTTCTTTTTATATTATGATTGTGTATTATTTGTATTATTGTAGCACTTAAGAGCCCTAGTCATGGATCAGAACCCAACATATTAGACACTGTTCAAACATCGAACAAAAACATGTCCCCTGTCCCTAAAAGCTTTATAAAGGAAATATATCAAAAAGAAGTTTAGCAATAATCGTAAATGGATTTATAGTCTTATGAAATAATATTTAGCACAATGCCTGAATTAAAATTTTACTGGCCCATTTCATGAAAAGAAAAGGCTTCTAGTCTATACATATGTAAATAAATACAGAGTAATTGTTAGATAGTATGTTTGTGTCACTCCTAATTTACAAAGAAAATTCAGCATGTGTCAAGGTTCCTTCCCCACTCTGAACTCTAGGGTACAGATGTGGGGACCTGCATGAAAAACCTCCTAAGCTTATTTTTACCAGCTTAGGTTAAAACTTCCCCAAGGTACAAACTATTTTACCTTATGTCCCTGGACTTTTTTGCTGCCACCACCAACCATCTAACAAATATAACAGGGAAAGAGCCCACTTGGAAATGTCTTTCCCCCCCCAGAATCCCCCCAAGCCCTACACCCCCTTTCCTGGGGAAGGCTTGATAAAAATCCTCACCAATTTGTTTAGGTGAACACAGACCCAAACCCTTGGATCTTAAGAACAATGAAAAAGAAATCAGGTTCTTAAAAGAAGAATTTTAATTAAAGAAAAAGTAAAAGAATCACCTCTGTAAAATCAGGATGGTAAATACCTTACAGGGTAATCAGATTAAAACATAGAGAATCCCTGTAGTCTAAACCTTAAGTTACAAAAAGACACAAAAACAGGGATATACATTCCATTCGGCCAACTTATTTTCTCAGCCATTTAAACAAAACAGAATCTAACGCATATCTAACTAGATTGCTTACTGACTTTTTACAGGAGTACTGACCTACGTTCCTGCTCTGGTCCCAGCAAAAGCAACACACAGACAGAGAGAACCCTTCCCCCCCCCACCACCCTCTATCTTTGAAGTATCTTGTCTCCTCGTTGGTCATTTTGGTCGGGTGCCAGTGAGGTTGTCTTAGCTTCTTAACCCTTAGTAGGTGAAAGGGTTTTCCTCTGGCCAGGAGGGATTTAAAGGTGTTTACCCTTCCCTTTATATTTATGACAGCATGAAAGAAATCTGCATACATACAAGGATTTGGCTGGACATATACCCAATGGATTATTATAAAAACATATTATAGGCATTGGAAACAATCTTTTATATACAAAGCAGGGTTATTTTCAAGTGGCCATGCAAAATGTCTACTTTACTGGCTTTCAGATATAATATTGCTTTAGTTCTATTTGTCCTGGAAACGATAGGGTACTAACATGCACAAATAGACCTAGTTCTACAAACATTGCAGATAACCGATAGTTGCTTCATTTCTACAAGGTCAAAACATTTTGTTTTGACTTTATCATTTCTAATATATAACATAATACAATTAATAAAGCTGACACTTTGCATTTATATTATACTACAAGATGATATAGAATTGATATTTTTACTTATATTATACATTTATAACATAAGGTCAAAGAATATAGTCTAAACAAAATGATAACATTGAAACTAAATCTTTCAACCTTATTGAAATTAAACATTTCAATAATTTCCCGTAAAAACTGATTAAATAGATACATTCCCGTAAGTGCTTAAATTTTATTGAATCAGAATTTTACAATGGAAAACTGATCCACTGGAAATTTTTTGACCAGCTCCAAAGCAGAACATAATGCATAAAGGTAACAACATTTTGGAAAAATCAAAAATTAACTGAAAGTTTTCCAGTCAAACAAAGCTTAAACAATGGAGAGAATGACCATCCTGCTGTATTAGCACACTGCCTCACTGAACAGGAGGCCTTTTAGATCACAAAAAAGATATATGTTTGTAACTTCCTGTACCTTTGAATTCTTTGTTAAAATAAACTTGCTGACCTTCTCAACACATTAGGAAATATAAATCAGGCCACCAGACAATCTGCCTGGGTAAAATATTGCACAGAAAAAAATCACAGCTATTTTGGAGTCTTAGGGCTCCTCTGACTTACAGCCCATTGCAGAGCCCACCAGGAGTTATTATGCCATTTGGGGATCACTGAAGTGTAGCACATTCCATCTATGCCTCTTTTCCTCCACAATGGGCTCCCTAAACAGGAGGCTCTGAGCAAAGATGGTATAGATGCAGTTATGCTGACTCTGTGCTACCAAGGATTCCTCTTTGCCAGTGGGCAAAACAGTCTGATTAGTCTTGAAGAATCTGCAGTCTCATTAGAGATTTGGGTAAAAATAATTAGTTGTGAGGGGTACAGACACAAGGCTAGTAATTTGTTAAGAAAGGACACATATGGCTTAGGATTATGATTTTTATGCTGTGTAAATACTATATAGGTATGAACCTGCAACATGTTGAGTGCCCTTTTAACTCCCATTGATTCCATTGTAAACTGAGTGCAGATCAAGCGCTAAACTCTCTTGCATGGGTGTATGTATCTCACACTAGCTCAGCAACCAAAGAGTTAATTCAGGCACTGCCGGCCGCTGTTGATTGGCAGTTGCACAGAAGCTGGGAGGATAAAAGGGTTGGACAGCAGAAGGATGGGGAGGCTAACAGCCTGCTAGGCTATGTAAGCCCAGGGGCTGCCCCACACTTGGCCAGAGGGGGCACCATTTCTCTGATGCATCGCCTCACACTCCCACACTCATTCAATCAAAATTAATATAAAATTAATGCACATTTTTCCCTGATACTGTTCAAATACCCTGATAGGAGGAGCTTGGTTTTCCCCTATTTGGGAGAGACTTTCCATATTACTCCAACAAATACTATGAAGAGTTAATTTATTTTTTAGAAAACAACTACAGAATTAATGCATATGGAGGATGATAATAGGACAAATCCTGCTCACCTTAGTCATGTGGATAGTCCCATTAGCTTCAGTTGCTTATAGTATATGCTTATTTGATATTGTAAATGGCCATAGACTAAATTTTAGCTGTGCTACCAAGTATTCAATAGCAAAGGTGTGCAAAGATTTCACTAGTAAACCTGGAAAGTTTGTGCAGATAAGGGTTTCATTACAAACTCAAAACTCAAACCTTATTTGTCAAATTTCATGAAACTTGGTTAAACTTTGGAGTTTGGATGGAAACAATTTGAAACTAAGTTATTAGATGGTTTTGCATCAAACCAATCTAACTTTCAGCTGAGCATTACTTTCTATTTTGGTATCTTTTCAACCCTGAATATAAGATCGAACTTCACTGGGTTGAAACTTACATGAGTGGAAGCTGATGAGACTCAAACAAATCCATGTGAACTGAAACCTCTTGGTTTTCCACATCACTTCTTATTATGCTGAGCCTGATTATCAAATGCTGATATTTGTCTTTTTTGGCCTTATCAGCAGCACTAATAAATTTAAAACCAATAATATATTAATCATCACTATGGGTTACAAAATGATTTGATTCAGTTGTTTCTTTCTCTTTGAATTCCACTGTCCATAGGTCATACTAAATACATTAATTTTCTACATATAATGAGTTGGGAATGATAATTATTGATTCAAAACCTCTCTACTTAGAGTGGAATACAATATTTTTTGTCATTGTGTAAAGGTGGCATTTGAATGCCTGAACTGAATAAAGTAGTATTCAGTGCCAAGATGAATGTCTCAACATCAAGATACTTTGCTTGGTTGAATTTTGTCAAATATTCTTCAGCTGTATAACCCTTTGAGACTATAGATAGAATGAAATGGAAAGGAATTTAATTAGAATGTGCTGGGAATGTAATGTAGGTCATTTATTAAAAAAAGCTGTTTTTGAACAACTGTATTACACATTGGGAAATTATCATTACTGATAAACAAAATATATGTATGCACAGCTGAGCAGACCAAATATAAAGACAATGCATAAAATATTTAACACCATCACAAATTATGGAACTGATGCTGCATGTGAATATTTTAAACAAAATACATTTATTGCACTTGCATAATATGATATCCAGAGTGAGTATTTTATGCAGTTTATCTCCCTCCTGATTGTTCATTTTTAAACTTCCATAAATGTACTATAGTTTCATGCCAATTTTAGTCATTGAAATGCTGTGTAGCTATGATTAATTTCAAAGGCACATTGGTCCAGGGTTATTATTAGGTTAGTTTGTTAATGCACAATCTGTCATAAAAGCCTTGAAGTGGAAATATAGCAGATGCATAACAAGTTCCAGTTGAAAATTCCTTAAATTACAAAGACATTAATAATTTTTTTCAGTTTCTGTATAGAGCAAAATATTGTATTCTGTTTAACACTGCTTATTTTTACAAAATCAATGTGGTAAGAAAATGGAATAAAAATTCCTCTGATTCTCAGAGTTAAATTGTAAAGATTTGTGTACCAATATGCATGAGTCACATTTGTAGGCTGAGTCGGATCTCAATTCTGCTTGCTTTGTTACTCAACTGGACTTGAGTTTGATCTCATTAACGCCTGTGTAAATTAAGGGCTAGATTCTCTCTGCTTAACTATATTCTTTTCCACATCTTTATTCCTCAACATGCCATGCATACTTGGAAGGTTCTGGGTCAGAGACACAGGGCCTGATGGTGGCACATCTCTCCAGAAGGGAGACTGCCCCCCCACTTATGGGTATTGTCCAGCCCCTTTGTGCTTCCTGAGTAGCATACAGGGGCCAGAAACTGATTAGATAATCTGTCTCCCAAAGGTAACTGCAGAATTCAGTGGAGTTACACTGGTGTAAACAAGATCAGTATCATTCCCTGTGTGTGCATGCTTGTGTTGTATATGAAGGATTGGGGAGAGATTCTGTACAACTTTTAACAAAAGACTTAGAAGAACATTTGCATTTGCTTTCTGTGATGCATGTCTGATGAAATATTTCCCTCTGGACTGCAGGAAATTGTCTCCAAATAAATTTAGCATCATAGGTGAACTATGTCTCTAACCCTCTTCGTACTCCTGACCCATTTCACATATAGGGTATGTGCATCTACTCTGCAAGTGAAATGTGTGATTGCAGCATGAGTAGGCATATGTATGCTATCTTTAATCTATCTAACATGGGTAACAATAATAGTTTAGGCATGAAGAAAAGGAGTACTTGTGGCACCTTAGAGACTAACAAATTTATTAGAGCATAAGCTTTCGTGAGTTACAGCTCACTTCATCGGATGCAGTTTAGGCATGGTGGCACAGGTTTCAGCAAGGCTAGCAATCCAAGTGCATAATCAGAGTCCCTGGAGGATGTTCCCACATCCTCTTCCTTCACATCACAGGAACTGTCAATGTCTTCATAGAGAAGCTTGATGATATCCACTACAGTCATCCTCCTCCCCACTGTTTTCCCTGCTCTCCTCAACATCTCCTTCTGTAATAATATAGATACTTCCTGCTCTTCTCTAAGCACTGACTCTATCATCTCTTGCTTCCGGACATTCTATGCTTCCATTCTAAGCCCTCAGACTATCACTGGCTCCCTCCCCTCACAACGTTCTAGTCTCCCCTATCCCCAAAAGGTATCCTTTAGCTTCACCTACCTCTCCAGCCATCACCCCATTTCTCTTCTTCACCTCACCTCCAAGCCACTCAAATGCACAATCTAAAATTGTTTGCCAGTTCTATGATTGTGTGATGGGGAGAGATGCTCTCCATTGTGCCATCTAGTGTCCAGACAGGAGTGTAGCAGGTTGCCTTCCTCCTATGTATTTCTCCTCTCTTATTGCCACTCCTCTCTGAAGTGCTATGTCCTTCCAGTGATTCTGTCCTCTTGCCAGGTCATGTATGCATACCTTTCAGGGTATGTATAAAGAGTCTGACAATAGGCAAGCCTTCAGGGTTAAGTGGGAGGTGTCAGAGCTCCCCCACCTTCGGGTTAAGATCTTACAGCTCAAATTCTTTCAATTTCAGGATCTTCTCCCAACACCCAACAAGGTTTCCAATATCTACCTTCAGAGAATCACATATCCTTTTTTTTGTAGGCTTGGTCAGATCACTATATCCAGTCCTCAGGCAACCAGAGTTCCTATACTAGTCCTCAAGATCTCAGAATGCAGATTAGTTCTTCTCCCCGTCTTGCTGCCAGTGAGCTACTCTGTTCCCCTTTTTAAGCTCATCCTCCAGTGTGAGCAGGATTGTCGGGTGCAGTGGGGTAGGAATTGGCCTGGAGCAGCTCTTTATTCCTTGTCTTTCTAGTATGGGGTTTGTACATCTCAACACAGTAGGGTTAAGTCTCTCTGTCTGCTTTTCTTAGGAAGATGCCATGGCTTTCATTGCTTCTGAGGCTAAGCACCATCCACTAGGGAAATCCATTCTCATGACTTATGTCCATCAAAGCTGTAACACAGTGCACTTTGAGTCAACTCTGAAGAATCAGGAACTGGGATTGTTTAATGTTGAGACAACCTTTTTCAAATTTGTCAAAGCTCTCAAAGCATATGGCTAACTGTCCATTGCTTCTAAATAGGCTGGGAGTGATCCAGGAAACACAGGTCTCGGCACCTGACTTTCAAGGACTTGTCTAAGAGGAATGCCAGAGCTATGCTTACCTATCTTTAAATATTTCTACCTTGGCAACACTGCTTGACTTTAAACCAGATTGTAATGGATCATTGCATTAGACTTTTTTTGGACACTAACGACCACCTCATTTTAACAGTCTCCTCTTTTCAACTTCCACACACTGTAGTTCATATTAAATTAGCTGGGATCTGATGCATGATTGCTTCTCAGTGGTAGATTAATAGTCTGACAGGATAAATCCATTAATCTTGGAAACTATACCTCCATTTTCTTTTTTTCCTTGAACACAAATTCTTCTTTTTCTGGGGTTTCCATAGGATTGACTATCATCCTGGAGACTCCCTGAATAAGGCCCCCTTTGCTTTTGTGATTGTGATTTGGCTCAGCCCGTCTATTCAGTAGGTGTCCTCCCAGGGTATATGAAGAGCTTTCAAGACAGCAAGAGAGTTTGGATTTCTTGTCCCTCTTCCCACATCAGCAATTGTCTCATGATCCTTTATCAGCCTTTATCACTATGGGAATACATCTCTACTTTAGTTCTGCTTGGATGCTTTTATAGCTGATCTGATTGCCAAAAACTCAAACAAATGTATATTCCTTGAGGCTACCAGTGAGGATCACTTATCTGAAGCCACCTTATTCCCTAAGTGTGCCTGTGATGGGGTGGTCACACCACACTTGACCTGAAAAAGTTAATAAAGACTAAGAAGGGAACTAATTAACCTAACAGGCCACAGCTAAGAGCAATCAAGTGGCCAGGTAATCCCCTGTCTGAGTGAGGGAGCCCAGCTGAAGAGTAACAAGCTGGACTGGGGCTATAAAGGCAGGAAATTGGCAGCAGAAAAGGGGGACTGGTTGGAAAGTCTGTAGTCACTCCCTGGGAGAAGAGAAGTGCATTAGGACTGGCAAGCCCAGGGAAATCCAGGAAAGTAGGCCTGGGCTCAGGGAAAGGCAATAAGGTCTATAAGGGAACAGATCTTGATTTCTGGCTAGAGGGTCCCTGAGGTGGAACTCGGAGTAAAGGATGGGACTGGGTTCCCCTGCCAGGCATTGAGGGAATGGCACTATGAGACAGTGAATGGGAAGACTACTTAGGATTGCTGATGAGGAAAGATTTTGAAACCCCAGGAGAAATCATTTGTTGACCTGGCTGGAGGGCCAAATTACAAAGAGGCAGCAGCAGCTTGTGGGGTAAGAGGATCCACAAACCCAGACAGTGAGGTGGAGGATGGCATGCAACCATGGGAAGGGACGTCAACCTGACAAGCTATTCCCCAGAGTGACCAGGAGGAGATAACATCCTACCAGTGAGTGGACTATCCCGTCATAGTGCCCTTCATCCAAAATAGGCTTGTATTTTAGGTTCTTCCTTAGCTCCTAATCCAGCACATTGGGCTAGGCCTTGTGTACTGAAAGGGCAATAGCGAGCCCCATCACAAATCCTGGTCTTTCTTTGGCAGAAGAAGCATAAGTCTTTCTTGACATAGTATTGCATTTGATTTGGGCAGTCTGAGCACCTTCTGGCCACTTATTTGGGGATCCTCTTTGTATAAACCCTGCAAAGCTGAAAAGAGTGACTCAGTGTCTCAGGATTGCCTCTCAGTCCAACAGAGTTTTGCCCAAAATTGTTAGAAATGTCTTAAATTTAAGGCTACAGCAATCAAAACTGAGAAGGAAAAAAGGCAGACTAATAAGTACATGTTGTAGCAATCAGGCAAGGCCCTAACAAACTTCAACAGGTCTTTATTTTTAAAGTGGAAACTTCTTTACCAAGCTGCTGCTGCACCTTTGGTAGCTCTCACTCCTCCTCTTCAACTTCCCCCCAAATCCTGTTTCCCGTCTTTTCATTCTCCCAACAGCCAGTGCTCCCAGTTCTAATAATTACAAGCAGTATCTAAACACCACATTCCCTCCTCTCTTAAGAAACTCTCTCAATTAAAATAAACATTGTTGTTCTAACCACAAGAACAAATATGAAACAAGACACTATACTGTTGGCAGAAATATTACACTGAAAACACTGTAGATATTACATAACATAGTCTCTAGTCCAGATAGGTGGTCATCTGGGTCTGATAGGCTGTCTCTCAAGCCCCAGTTCCAGTGCAATGCCTTGTTGTGTTGATATTACGGTGAAGTCATCCAGTGCAGACTGGGTGTTGGCATAATCTCTTCTTGATGCATAGGCAGGTGCAAGATAAGAAGCATTCCATATCTGACCATCAGAAAGTTGATAGCTGTAAGGTCCCTTCTCTATGATTTTAAGAGGAGCTGTGAATTTATGGTTGTACCCTGAAATACTTTACACCCTTCCACACCTTCTTGTTTGTTGCTTTCCTGTTATTCTCCCTCTTCCATCTCCTCAGTAATTAAATTAAATGATTTTGCCTACCCACTAAATGGCAGATTGATCCAAGTTACACTGTGGTCTATTGCCACTTATATTCATCAGTATTACACTTATACTCATCAGTTTACACTCAACATGTAAGGTAAACCACCATTAAATCACCTTTCAATTATGCCCAGAGATTCCTATGGGACTAGAGCCACCCTATAGAAGGGATGAATTTGGCCCAATATCAACAACATGATTTTAAGTGTAGTTATATTTAAGACAAAACCTTCTCTATATCTGTCTAGAGAACACCTTGATTATGACACTTTGATATAGATGACTAATGCATTTCCAATAAGCATTGGCTCTTCCACCTCATTAGCTTTGTTTTTAGCCACACCATGGAATTCTACTACATACTAATACAAAACAGTTGCATATATTTTTTCTATTTTCCTATTAGATTGATCTTTTAAACAATTAATCCTGCAAATAGATATGTCTTCATCATAGATCAGGGGAGCTGTTGGCAAGGAGCAAATCTAGACTCACTGCAGGAAGGATTATTACAGTACTGGAGGGGCTGTCAGGTTCATTATCTTCATCCTTTGCAAGCATATTCAAAGAGCAGCAATGGTCTCAGCTCCACAGAAAGCTCTGATGGTATCATCAGTTCATTTGTCTCGTCCTGTGCCTTCATTCATACCTTCAGAACCTTCTGTGGCACTGCTTCAGTTGAAGTCTACATTGTACATTTCAATTTTCTGTCCTTCTTGACAACCGAGTTCAGTATATTTCAAGATAAAACAGTCAAAACCAATTTATCATAGATTAAACAAACAAGTGTTTATTGACAGACTAGAGGGAAAAACAGAAAATAAAAGTCAGTTGAGTATTAAATACATGAGAGTAGGCACTATGGGAAGTTATCTCAAGTGGCTCTAGACTTTAATTACACTGGAAACAAATTAAAAGAAATCCAGATTACATATCCTGGTTAAAGTTTTCTCTTTGTTTCTCAGCAATTATAAAGTTAAGCACATGTTCTCAGTGCATATTCTGTTTAGTCTATGTTTGCAGGTATCATATGGGTCCCTGACCTCAACTTAAAGCAACCCTCTTTAAGCAGAAAAACTCCAGGGAACGTGGTAGTCCAAATGCACTTTCTAGGGATCCTTCCTGGGATACAACAACCT
The DNA here is from genome assembly GCF_009764565.3 of Dermochelys coriacea. NCBI lineage: Eukaryota > Metazoa > Chordata > Testudines > Dermochelyidae > Dermochelys > Dermochelys coriacea. Next base: position 90,351,358 of record NC_050068.2, on the reverse strand, counting down.
CCATTTCTTCCATATACCCAATGGGTTGAGTAAACCCACAGTGTTCTGTTCCTTTGGTCCCTCCAGGAGATACAAATTATCCAATGTTTCAGATTCTTCCAAGTATATCACAGATAAATACACATTCATTTCAATCAGCATTTTCCCTTTTCAGTTGGGAACATCTGAAAAGGTTTTATCATTTACTACCATTATGTTTCTATTTACACTTTGTCTTGATTTATTTAGGCTTATTAAAAATGCTTCTATATATTTAGTTTTGCAGTTTGGAATACAGCAAATTAAAGAAAAGGAGTACTTGTGGCACCTTAGAGACTAACAAATTTATTAGAGCATAAGCTTTCGTGAGCTACAGCTCACTTCATTGGATGCATTTGGTGGAAAAAACAGAGGAGAGATTTATATACACACACACAGAGAACATGAAACAATGCGTTTATCATACACACTGTAAGGAGAGTGATCACTTAAGATAAGCCATCACCAGCAGCCGGGGGGGGGGAAAGGAGGAAAACCTTTCATGGTGACAAGCAAGGTAGGCTAATTCCAGCAGTTAACAAGAATATCAGAGGAACAGTGGGGGGTGGGGTGGGAGGGAGAAGTACCATGGAGAAATAGTTTTACTTTGTGTAATGACTCATCCATTCCCAGTCTCTATTCAAGCCTAAGTTAATTGTATCCAGTTTGCAAATTAATTCCAGTTCAGCAGTCTCTCGTTGGAGTCTGTTTTTGAAGCTTTTTTGTTGAAGTATAGCCACTCTAAGATCTGTGATCGAGTGACCAGAGAGATTGAAGTGTTCTCCAACTGGTTTTTGAATGTTATAATTCTTGACGTCTGATTTGTGTCCATTCATTCTTTTACGTAGAGACTGTCCAGTTTGGCCAATGTACATGGCAGAGGGGCATTGCTGGCACATGATGGCAAATATCACATTGGTAGATGCGCAGGTGAACAAGCCTCTGATAGTGTGGCTGATGTGATTAGGCCCTATGATGGTATCCCCTGAATAGATATGTGGACAGAGTTGGCAACGGGCTTTGTTTTTTCCACCAAATGCATTCGATGAAGTGAGCTGTAGCTCACGAAAGCTTATGCTCTAATAAATTTGTTAGTCTCTAAGGTGCCACAAGTACTCCTTTTCTTTTTGCGAATACAGACTAACACGGCTGCTACTCTGAAACCATCAAATTAAAGATGATCCCACATTAGAACAACTGATTCAAACACCATAAAGTGTGACAGTATTTAGATCTAAAGTGTTATATTTAGATCCATCTTCCATCTTCCAAATCATTTTGGTTTTCAGTCCTAGAAAAGGATTAGTTTTCCCTTCTAGGATTCACAAATGGAAATAAGATACTGCTTCCCTCACTCACGCTTGACCTGGGGCTCACTGGGGGTGTTGCAGTGATGTTGCAATCTGGAAGCCCCACTGAATGTAGTGAAGAGGAGATTGACCAGATGGCATGCCCATTGTTGATCCTAGGAAGCAAAGGAGTGGAAACCTTCTGGCACTGCTCCCAGAAAACAATTATGCTGAATGGTACTCTTGAAGGAAATGAGAGAGATGATGCATGGATCTGGGAATCTCTCTGTGCAAATTTGTGAATTCTGGATGATAACATAAATTGTTACTATGAAGAGTGAAGTATTATGCATGCTTATGTGTATGTGGATCCACTATTGCTGACAGGACCTCTAGTAGGTAAGCACCAGACAGAGACAATGGGGGATATTAAAAGTTAATGACTATACTTTGACAAGGCAAAAATTATACTAAAAAGCAGATGCATCCTTGGAAAACAATTTTTTTTACTCCTCTGGAAGGAAGGAGGGACATAGAAATAGTGGTAATATATCAGGAGTAGAACTAATACAACCAGGTGGCCAGAATGAGTTTGAATAAGTGAATGCACAGGAACAGGAGAGATGGGCAAGAACAAGGTAGATGTAAGACTTGTCCAGGGCAAAGGAAGCAAGCTGATCTATGGGATAGAAGATATGGCACCATGTACCTCCAAGCAGCACCCTGGAACCGCCATATTCACCCATCATATAATTATGATATATTTCATACAAAGCATGTGATGTAAAATGTCATATGAAAGGTCATGATCTACTGAAACCCATTCTTCTCTCAAAATAAGTATATCATTAATGTGTATCAAATTATGAGATTTTGCTATACGGTTGTTACTGAAATATGCTGTGAGTTTGCTAGTGATATACAAAGGAGGTGATCTCCACCCAGGAGAGTGTTTAATGACCATTAATCAGCAGGGGAGTTGTAATCAAGGGATTTACAATTCAATGACAATTGCACAAGTCCACACCAGGGGGATTTCTCAACTCTGTGACTCAGCAAAAGCAAAGTAGCACATGTCTGGGTTACTGTTTTCCAGGCACATGGACTGAGGGTACAAAATAAGGGACAATGGCATCATGCCTTTGCCTTTCTCCTCCTCCACTTACACTGGAAGCAACAAGAATGCTGAAAAGACAAAGACTACAAGTGAGGATATTGGTCAAGGCTTCAGGGAGAAGCCTGTATATAAATAACTGTAACATCCATTGGGGTGAGAAAATTGCTTGATCTAAATACCTAGTGAAATAAGGTTTCACATTTAGATTGTGCACTTATCTTTTATTTTCTTTGGTAAGTATTTCTGATCTTTTGTGCCTACCACTTATAATCACTTAAAATCTACCCTTACGTAGAGAAGAAACCTGTTTTATATTTTACCTGAAACAGTGTTTTGGTTCAAACGCTTGGGAAATCTCTGCTCAGTTTACAGAGGCTTGTGCATGTCCCCTCCATATTGAGGTAGGGGTGGACTGGGTAATGAATTTACACTGGCCAGACTTCTGACCAGAGCAAGACAATATAGCTTTGGGTGAAAAGCTAGGGAATTGGGGGAATGGCTGGTACCTTTCTCTGTGTGATTCATGAGTGGCTCTAAGAGCTTTCTTACAATCTAGCTGGGTGTGGGGCACCACATGCGGTAGTGCTGAGTGATAACAATGCATGGAGGGATTTTCTGCTTGTCACTATCAAGACATTGTGAGATACAGTGCAGAGTAGAGAGTAAAGGGGGCACAGCCAGTTCCAGGAGATCTTGTAACAGAAGGCTCCATGTTCTAGTCTACAATCCACACACTGGTCAATGCAAGGACAGATGACAGATTTATTCACCAAATAGTCACAAAACCAACAAGATGTGATACCATTTTAGATGTGGTACTGGTGAGTAGTGAGGACCTCATAGAAGAACTGGATTTAGGGGGCTGGTTGCAGAGGACAACGTTGGTTTGAGTGATCATGAGCAAATTCATTTTAAACTAAATGGAAGGATAAACAAAAATAGATCTGCAAAAAAGGTTCTTGATTTCAAAAAGGAAAACTTTAAAAAATAATGGAAATGGTTTTGGAAGTGGACTGGACTGAAGAACTCAAGGATCTGAAGGCAGAGGAGGCTTGGAATTACTTTGTCAAAGTTGCAGAAGCTATCTGAAGCCTGCAACCCAGGCAAGGGGGGAAATTTGTAAGAAAGTATTGCAGACCAAGCTGGATATCAAACATCTCAAACCGGTGATTAAGATAAAGCAGAAAGCCTATAAAGAATAGAAGATAGGATGGATCAGCAAGGTTAGCTTACCTCTTGGATGTCAGAAAATGTAGGGATAAAGTGAGAACTAGAAAAAGCCAAGGAAATTTGGACCTTGTGAAGAGAATTAAAACCAATAGTTAAAGGTTCTATAGCCATATAAATAAGAAGAAATCAAGGAAAGAAGAAGTGGGACCACTAAGGGCTGAGGATCGGATGGAGATTAAAGATAATCAAAGTAGGGCCCAACATCTAAACAAATATTTGCCTCAGTTTTTAATAAGGCAAAAGAATAGCTTGGGGTAGTGGCAGTGTGGCTAATGGAAATGAGGATATGGAAGTAAAAAGTACCGCATCTAAGGTGGAAATCAAAATCAAATATCTTAATAGGACTACATTGGGGTCCTGGATAATCTCCATCCTAGAATATTAAAGGAATATGAGCATGAAATTGCAAGTCCCATAGTAAGGATTTTTAATGAATCTGTAAACTTGGGGGTCATACTCTATGACTGGAGGATTGCTAATATAGTTCCTATTTTTTTAAGACGGGAAATCAAAATGTGATCTGGGAAAGCAAAGGCCTGGTAATTTGACCTCTGTTGCATGCAAAGTCTTGGAACAAATTTTGAAAGAGAAAGTAGTTAAGGACCAAGAGGTAAACAGTAATTAGGATTAAAATACAATATAGTTTTACAAAAGGTAGATCATGCCAGACAGACCTCTTCTCCTTCTCTGAGAAGATAACTGATTTTTTAGACAAAAGAAATGCAGAAGATCTAATCTAGCTGGATTTCAGTAGGGCATCTGATACAGTTCTATATGGAAAAAGAAAAGGCGTACTTGTGGCACCTTAGAGACTAACAAATTTATTAGAGCATAAGCTTTCCGATGAAGTGAGCTGTAGCTCACGAAAGCTTATGCTCTAATAAATGTGTTAGTCTCTAAGGTGCCACAAGTACTCCTTTTCTTTTTGCGAATACAGACTAACACGGCTACTACTCTGAAACCAGTTCTATATGGGAAATTATTAGTAACATTGGAGAAGATGGGTATTAATATTAGAATTGAAAGATGGATTAGGAGCTGTTAAAATGGGAGATTATAACAGATCATACAGTGGTGAACTGTCAGGCTGGAGGGAGATTACTAGTGCCATTTTTCAGGGATCAGTCTTTGGACCAATCTTATTTAACATTTTTATTAATTACATTGGCACAAAAAGTAGGTGTGTGCTAATAAAATTTGTGGATGAAATTGAGAGGTATTGCCAATATGGAGGAGGACTGGCATATCATACAAGATGATCTGGATAACCTTGAAAACTGGAGTAATAGAAATGGAATGAAATTTAATAGTTCAAAGAGCAAAAATCATCCCACGTAGGGATTAACGATGAGAATATTTTTTATAAATTAGGGTTTATCAATTAGAATTGACAGAGGAGGAGAAATCCCTGAGTGTATTGATTGATCACAGGATGACTCTGAGCCACCAATATGTGGTGCAGCTCTGAAAACGCTAATGCAGTCTTAGGATGCATCAGGCGAAGAATTTCCAGTAGAGATAGGAAAGTGTTAGTACCATTGTACTAGGTGAGGTCAAGGCACTGGTGAGACCTATTCTGGAATACTGTGTGCAATTCTGGTCTCCCATATTTAAGAAAGATTAATTCAAACTAGAACAGGTGCAGAGAAGGGCTACTAGGATGATCTGAGGAATGAAAACCTACCTTATAAGAAGAGACTCAAAGAGCTTGGCTTGCTTAGCCTAGCCAAAAGAAGTCTGAGGGAAGATATGATTGCTTTCTATAAATATTATCAGAGAGATAAATACCAGGGATGGAGAGGAGTCATTTAAATTAAGTGCCAATGTGCACACAAAAATAAATGGATATAAACTGGCCATCAGGAAATTTATTCTTGAAATTAGACAAAGGTTTCTAACCATCAGAGGAGTGAGGTTCTTGAACAGCCTTCTAAGGGGAGCAGTGGGAGCAAAAATCCTAACTGGCTTCAAGGCTGAGCTTGATAAGTTTATGGAGGGGGTATACAAGACTACTTACAATGGTATGCAGCCAACCTGCGACTACTGGACAGTGATGGGACACTAGATGGGGAGGGATCTGAGTTACTACAGGGAATACTTTCCAGATGTGTCCCTGGTGGGTCTTGCCCATATGCTTAGGGTCTAACTGATAACCATATTTGGAGTTGGGAAGAAATTTTTTCCTGGGTCAGATTGGCAGAGACCCTGGTTTGTTTGGTTTTTGCCTTCCTCAGCTTAAACCTTTCTAGATTTAAACTAGTGTAAATGGTGGTTTCTCTGTAACTTGAAGTCTTTAAATCATGATTTGAGAATTTCAGTAGGTTCTGAGACATAGGTTCTGGGTCTAATACAGGAGTGGGTGGCTGAGTTTCTGTGGGCTGCAATGTGCTAGAGGTCAAACTAGATGATCATGATGGTCCCTTCTGATCTTATGTGTCTATGTGTCTATGTGACTCTGACCCTAGCCCAAAGTATTCCCTGGGGTGGTTAGGAAACTAAAGCAAGGAAATGTGCATAGAGTTTAGTGTTTTGTATGATCTGTATGCTCTTTTGTTCTTTATGTGATTAAGTAAAAGAGCAAGTGTGTTAGACTTCTGTAAAAAGTGTCTCCCTATGTCTCTCTTCAACTACTGTGTGCTTGCTGAGATATTTACACTCTAAACCAGAATTATCACATCTTGGGGGGGAGGAGTTTTGCAAGAGAATGTGTTTAAGTTTGTGGGAGTCTGAAAGGTCAGCAATGCACCCAGATGGGCTATGCATCTGGTCAGAGGGTTTCAGCTTTCAGGAGGGAGTGTTTGACTGTAGGTCTATGCTCTGAGAATGTGTTTTGGGACCCTGAGGCTGGGGTAGTGGCTGATTCGTTAAGGCTATAGAGACTTAAAGCACCCAGGGATCCAAGGACACAGAGGTTTGGATTCACCTCACAGCAATCATAGTAAGTAGTCATGAGGGGGCACACAATAAGTTCTCTGACAGATGGATTCCAAAAGTATGTGGGAATGTGATTCAGATGCAGAATCCTAAAATGGATCTAGGCCAGTTTACGTGCAGATCATAGAATCATAGAATCATAGAATAACCGGGTTGGAAGGGACCCCAGAAGGTCATCTAGTCCAACCCCCTGCTCAAAGCAGGACCAAGTCCCAGTTAAATCATCCTAGCCAGGGCTTTGTCAAGCCTGACCTTAAAAACCTCTAAGGAAGGAGATTCTACCACCTCCCTAGGTAACGCATTCCAGTGTTTCACCACCCTCTTAGTGAAAAAGTTTTTCCTAATATCCAATCTAAACCTCCCCCATTGCAACTTGAGACCATTACTCCTCGTTCTGTCATCTGCTACCATTGAGAACAGTCTAGAGCCATCCTCTTTGAAACCCCCTTTCAGGTAGTTGAAAGCAGCTATCAAATCCCCCCTCATTCTTCTCTTCTGCAGACTAAACAATCCCAGCTCACAGATGACAATTTGAATACTGAATTCCAACTTTTGTTAAAATTGGTCCAGATTCAGATCCCAACAATGCAAAATAGCCCATCTCTGACCACAGTTATAACTATTCCTTCCTGGTATGGATCAACATATATTCAGCTTTCCAAGTCTCTGCATTGTCCTGGCTCATTTGGACAAGAAAAAGTTCAAGTAATCAATAGTGTTGTAAACTTTGGCATAGAACTGAAATCTTTCTCCTGATACTCAAAAGTCCTTGCAATATTTCCATTGAGCATTCTCTTGGCTGATTTAAAATTACCTCCAACACCTTTCTCAGATCAGACTTATATAATGCAATTTTGGGGTTGTAATACAATAGAGAATTTGAAATGACCAATATAAATAGATCAGTAAAATTAAAGTTGAACAGGTTACTCATACCTGTCACAATGATGATTTCCCAGTTTGGAGTAGCTAGCTTAAAATGTTGAAATTCCTGCTGACTGTAGGAGTAGGATCAGTCAGTATGATGGTAGATATCAGGTGAAGAAAAAGATATATGTAATCTGGATAGAGGAGAAAAGGGGTACAAATACCTTCCACAGAATCCCCTTTCCTCTTAAGTAGAAGACAGGCAGTTATTTCAGATGCTCATTATGGGGGTTATTAAGAGTATATACTGTATCCAGTTCTATGTAGTTTTCTCTACAGTAACAAGGTGGTACTATTTCAATTAAATTCTAAGACCAGACCAAACCTGGCCTGATTGTTGAGCTTCAGTTTTTCTCTGGTCTGTTCAGAGCTTTTGAAAGATTTGCAGTATGGTTGGCCTGCATATCTTGCTGTCTCTGAATTTATTCTTTTCATTGTCACAGCATTAGCAAATGCAACTTTCCATCAGTCAGGTATCTTGAAAATAATCAGTGCAATTGTATAAACTCCTGTATTTTTACTTGGCTTGTAAAAATAAGTCATTCCATTTTCAATTACATAATTAGAAAATCTTTATAGATGCACAGTAAGAGCTACATTTTCAGCAGAGTTTCTGGAGAATGGAGTCCCTAACCTTGTTCTTGTTGATGTAATATTAGTCCATAACTTTTTCTGAAATGCTTTGAAAATTAAGCCCTAGATGTACACTTCAGATGAAAAATAATATTAGAATAAAATTAGGAAATAAAAAACAAATTAGTAGGCAAATTTGCAGAGAGAAATACAGAGCATCAGTAGCAACCTTGAATATATCAATATCAGACTTGGTGCTTAGCTCTCAAGGTGATACCATCATTTTTTTATCCCAGTGAAAGAACTCCAACTAGCAATAATCTTGCAGGTAAATTGATGACAAAAGAAAAGGATAAAATAATGTAAGAAGAACAATCTAAATCAAAATTAACCTTGAACAGAAGCAGCTATCATCATGAGCAAAATTTCAAAAGACTCAGAAGTTAAGTTCAGAAATATCTGATATTGAAGCTTTTTTAAAGTTCAAACCTTAATGAAATTCCTATCAGCTCTGGCTTTGTATTTCATGGGGGAGCACGTTTTAAGGACGAAGCCCAAATCCCTCCACTTGTATTCTTGCGGATAGCATGTTTCCAAAGCTGGGCTTGGTACCGTCATTCTGTATATGCAGGCAGTTATTCTTTAGGGGGGAAATCTGAAGTTTTCCCCAATTTTTTTTTAACAGCACACATTTTGGGAGACATTTCTAGTAGGCCTTAAGTTCTGATGCCACTGAAATTAAATTTTGTCCACTCAAGCAATGGCACCACACCAGAGTGTACTGTATATCTTAGAAGAGAAAGAAATAGGATTCAGCAATGTTTGGGACCCAGCAAAACACAATATACTAAAATGAAAGAAAAGCAGTCAGAAGGAAGAATTCTTACCTAATAGTTCAGGGAAGCCAAGGAGAGGTCATGCAGTGTTAAGCGGAGTAAGAGCCACTAGAAAGGGTCATTTAGCATTTTCACAATTTCTCTAAACCTATACAGTCAAAAGATACAGCATATGTCTATGGCTGATTTACAATACAGCAGAAGAATACCATTCTGTATAGTTTAGGAGTTTAACAAGAGAGGGGCCTTAGTGAACTTTGGAATAGGAGGGCTGTAGCAACACCAGAAATATCTGTTTTAAGTTCACAGTGTGCTGCCAAGACAAAGTAGCCATCTTTCAGGTTGCACAGGAGCAAAACTTCTCATCGGCTAGAATTAGGACTTCATTGAGTAGCAAGGTGTGCAGCTCTTATTCTGGGATGGATTATCTATTATCCTGGAGCTGTTCTTTCAGGGCTTTGGAGCTTGAAGGACAGGGGCTTTCCTCTGCTGTAAAGAATTGGACTTGCCCTCTTTCAGCTTTCAGTCTGTCTTTTCAAAGATAGCAGCATAGGAGCAGGACTTTCCCTAGTGTGGAAAATACACACAGAGGGGAAAGACAAATGGAGAGGTGAGCAAGATAAGGAACTGGAGGTTGGCAGAAAAATGGTCATTCTATGGATTAATGGATCCCAGAGATTCATATGCTGTTTTAGCAAAAAGCTACTGTAGTAGTAGTAATATGTTCACTGCTCCTTATACATGACATGATGGGGCAGCCATTTGTGTTACGTTATATTTGATGAGTTGAAAAGTAGTTTTTTCCAATTGTATTTTTATAGTGCTTTCTCCTTGTGGTTTGAAAACTGTTTGGGAGCATTTCCGTGGTTCTCTGTTAATCTGAATCAGATAAACAATGACCACGGAAGTTTTAGAGTCTTTTTAAATAGTACATTTGGTATTATTTTGACTCTATTCACAGTAGCTAACAGGTACATTATGAATGGGTATTTGCTAGCAGAAACAAACAGAAACCACGGTGATGATTGTCCATGGTGGTGGTTGTTCTTTTCTGCTCTAGAATTACCATTAAATAACTCATTTCCATATAGATTTTGGAATGTTTCAATGCCATGTGCAGTTCTCATTTTTAAACCTATTAAAGATAAAAGTGAATAAAATAGAGGGTATGCCTAAAACACCTGATAATTGGGATGGTTACTTAACTGACATGTTTCTTTTCCCTGTAGTACAGATCATTAAATTATGCTACATAAGTATAAGGACAGCTATGAGCAATGGCACAGAATATGACAGCAAAACAAACAAACAAACAAACAAACATCACATAATTTTGGGATCTTCTTGCAATTTTAGCTATTTTCTAATGGTTCAATATAGCCCCATGCACTATTATCCTGTTACATAGGATCATAATAATTGCCATACTGCACAAAACCTGTGGTTCATCCAGTTCAGGATTCTGTCTCCAGCAACAAATGCTCAAAGGCAAGTGCAAAATAACTCATAATAGGCAGATAAGGGATAATCTGATCCCCATATTAGGTATCCTCCTAATCCTTAGTAGTTAGAAATTGATTTAAATCTTGATAAACATGTTTAGAATCTCTTCTAAAATTATGTGAGCATTAATTCCTGGCTATTCTTAATATCCAAAAAACTATCCAATCATTTTTTGAATTTGCTAATTTCTTGGCCTCAATAACTTCCTGTGGCACTGAGTTCCACAGTCTAACCACAATAGTTAATAGTGTTATGTAGAAATGTTTCCCCCTTTTTAACAGCTTTTTCATTTATTACCTTTTAATTTAATTGAGTATATCCTTGTTCTTGTTACTTTTCTAAGGTAAACAATCCCCATCTTTTCATTTTCTCTTCACATGAGAGATTTCCCATGCCCTTAGTCATATTTGTTGGCCTTTTTTTAAACCTTCTCTTCCATATATTCTACACTATATTTTTGAGGATTGGGTGACCAGTACTGCACACTGTTTTCTGGATGAGGTTGCACCACTGATTTATATAATGATATTATTACATTCCCATATTTTTATGCCATTCATTTTGCATCGTTAGCTTTTTTGAATGAAGCTCCACACTGAGCAGAGATTTTCACTGAGCTGTCCACAATGACATCTTTTAGAACCCTATAAGGCAGTGGTGGGCAACCTGTACCCTCAGTATGATACTGTAGTAGTAATGATAGCACTTCTTTTTATATCTTCACTAGTGCCACAACAACCATAAATCTCAATCTATCTTTGTCTGTATAGGAGAGAGATAAGATTAATATACAACTCGTGGTTGAATAAATAATATCTCTGAGTCTTAATTTTTTAAAGGCTAGCTTTCAATCAAGTAATATTGCAGGTCTATATATATATAAAGAGGTCTAAATCGGGGGGCTCTCAAACTGGGGGTCAGGACCCTTAGGGGGTTGCAAGGTTATTACATGAGGGGTCATGAGCTGTCAGCATCCACCCCCAAACCCCACTTTGTCTCCAGCATTTTAATGGTATTAAGTAAATTAAAAAGTGTTTTTAATTTATAGGAGGGGTCACACTCAGAGGCTTTCTATGTGAAAGGGATCACTGGTACAAAAGTTTGAGAACCACTGGTCTAAAGCCTCAGTAGAGCTGGTATCTTATGATGAAGATCAAGAAATGGTGAAAGGATAAAAACTCACCTACAAAAAAAATCACAGTAATTATTATGTGATGGGTGTCATGAGAGGAATAATCAGTGAAATAATAGTGCCAAAGACACTACCAAGATGTTCTACATAAATGTGGACTTTTGTGAATTATAAATACATGAGTGGTGACAACAAAAGAAATGTATCCATCTGCAGACATCAGTAATGATTAATCTGGACTCTAATTTGGTACTGAAATGCATTTTGAACGCTTGGCTAAAGCCTAATTTCACAGAAGACAGACATTTCTGGGATGTATGTAACACTCATGCTCAAGAACAGAGATTCTCAGACTGTGGCAGAGTACTTGCTCATGGTCTGTGGAAAGCTGGCTGGTTACACAATGCTGATTTTCCTCCTTGAAACTGTGAATGAACAGGAGGTTGGTGCATGTGCATCTGGGCCCATGGGTCTCAAATGCAGGTGTGTGCTCTATTCCTCTGCCCAGCAGCTAATAGACAGACCAGCTGGAACTTGGATCCATGAAGCCCAACTGGGGCATGAGCCCCACCCCATGCTGTGATTGAGAGAGCTACAAGGCTCCTGATTGGGCCCAGCCCCTATTTAAGCCAAAGGAAGAAAAAATGATGGTGTCCATATAACTGGGCTTTATACTGCTTGGACTGCTGGTCTGGCATTTGCCTGTTCCTCCCTTCTGATCTGGACCTGCTGGTATGCTCACTTGGACTGAGCCTTGTTAATTGACTCTTGATTCCTGCCCTCATCTTTCAACTCTGATCTCCTGGTGTTCCAATCTGGCCTGATCCCTGATAATTGTCTCCCGAACCCTTGGCCTGTGCCTGATGTTAACCCCTAGGCTAGGCTCCCCATGGCTCAGCCCTGACAGCGTGACTGTTAATGGGAGCAGAGATGGTGCACCAAGACCATTTCTTCATTAAAATGTGACACACACTGAAGACATGATTCAGAACTCTGGCACTAACAGTACAACATTTGTAATATTATTATTTCCACAAACTTTGCTAAATGTTTTCAGACATACTTGCTAATGGTCTGTGGAGACCTGGCTGGTTACATGAGCATATCTCTTGAGCAATCTGTGCGCACTTTATAACTGAGAACTGTGAAAAATATAATATCAAATCAATTCCTTATCTGAGGGTTGTATCCTTTTACTTTATTGCTATCTAACCCCATTTTAGCCTTATTCACATTTCCTTCTTTAAAAAAATGTACTCCCAAAGCTTAAATGATAACATGTTTGAATCTAAAATACTTACCTATTTACAGTCACAATGCAAACTATCATCGTATGTGATAGTTAAGGGCCATGTCAATGTTCTTTAGCAGGAAAAAACAAAGTGCTTCCTTAACAACAGAGACAAGGATCAATGTTCCTGGAAATTATTTAACATGCTTAATATTAGATGGCTTGCATTTCATCTCGCTGACTTAAATGTTTAAATCTTTCAGTGGTTTTACTGTTGCGGATTGATGTGCTTCAGCAGAGTTAGCTTATCACTGCAAGCCACACTCTGTTGCTAGCCCTACTTCAAAGAAAATGTAAAATGCATTCAGATGCTTTGATATTTCAATGCCAATTCTGTAATGTGAATTAAAGAATAGAAAATACACTGCATCAGAGTGAATTTTATGTTTAACTCTATGTCAGCTGACAATCCTTACATGTGTCTTGTAAACATGGAAAACAGGAAAGAACAGATATTAGTGGATGAGGAATGAAGAAACTTAGCAAACACGAATAATTATTAATAATAATTATTATTATTCTATCCATGTTACAGCATTTCAGGTAATTTATATTTTTCTTTCAGGAAAAATCAAGTTATATATTTTACAATGATCATAGATATCTAGATCATAGATTATGCATTTCCTGCATAATCCTTCAGAAATTAGCTGTCAAATTCTTTATTTATTTTATAGTACATTTTCATCGACTTGCAGAGAATGTAAAAAAAGCATGAATTTAAAGTGCAAGTGCATTCCATGATCAGGATTCTGTCAGAAATGGGAAATGCAGATTAATTCCATAATTCATCCTGAATGCTTGAGGTTCATCTTTCATATGGATTATGACCCTAATTATTAACAATAGAAAATTAGGAATATATTTACTTCATTAAAAATTCTGGGTAAATGTCTCATTTTATGGACTATTTTCCAGAGTTATGAACTTGTGCAAGCCATGAATAGATTCTCTTTCATATGGCAGTGATTCTTTATTCAAGTGCATCATTAAGGATCTCCTGGCAATGCAGATGGTGACAAATCGAAATTTCCCTTGATGTTTATCCAAAATTGGCACCTCATCTTGCAGCTCGCTATGCTGGTGCAAGACCCTGTTGATGGGTCCACATGGGCACAGTGGGCACATGGGCTTTCAGTGAATTGCAAGACTGGGCTCTTGTTGTGGCTAAACCATTAGACTGTGCATTATGAATCCTGAGAATCTCCAAAATTCCTTCTTAGACAGCTGATCCTTTTGTATCCACTTCTCTAGAGTTCCCTTTGCTGATTGGATTGCAGGATCACAGGGGGATGTTTATCTTCCCCATCACAAATATGTAAGAATGGAAAGACACTTTTTTTCAATGAAATCAAGTCCATGAGAAACAAAAAAGGAAAAGGGACATCTAAAATGCCAGGTTGTCAAAGGAAACTACCAAAAATCATGAAAGACATCTCCCTGTTTTTTTTTCTTGTAAAAAGAAAAGGCTCAGTTTGGGAGCAGTAATCCTGAAGACTGCAAATATTTCCTGGTGGGCGGGGGGGGGAGGGAATCACTATTCCTGTGGCTTTTAAAAATAAGCTCAGAGTGATTTTTTTCCCCAGTTCTCCTTCCTTCTCCCCTCCACATTACTGTGCTGACACTATGGTTTCTATGGCAACAAGCAGCATTCTTTCACTCCCCCCCCTACACACACCCCCTCTACCTCCTGCCTGGCAAGCTCCCCTGCAGCCATGGGAATCCCAGTGCATGAAAACAAATAAGCATAGATGTACAGACTCTACTGTGTGAAGCTGTCAGTGGCAATCAAGGGTTAATGCCAACTTGAATCCCTCTTTTCTTGCGCAGGTGCTCTGCAGAAGATAATGAAATAGGTCAGGATAAGGGAAGCCAATCAGGTTCCCCAACAGGACAGCAGGAAACCCCAGAAAAGTGTCTACTTGGCAGAGGAAAAAGGGAAACATCTTGAAGAGCTGCTGGTCAAGTTCTTCATTTAAAATAAGATTTGTGATGAATTGTAGACTTTATTTTTTGGGTTAGAAAATCATTTGCAAATCAATGCTGAGATCTGTGACTAAATGTGTTGTCTACCAGTTTCCCCAAAATCATTAAAATGAATCATTTGGGTTCATAGAATCATAGAATATCAGAGTTGGAAGGGACCTCATCTAGTCCAAACCCCTGCTCAAAGCAGGACCAATCCCCAACTAAATCATCCCAGCCAGGGCTTTGTCAAGCCTGACCTTGGAAACCTCTAAGGAAGGAGATACCACTTCCCTAGGTAACCCATTTCAGTGCTTAGTGAAAAAGTTTTTCCTAACATCTAAAGTTCTTCACAAACTGTTTATTATGACTATTTTTTATTAATTGTTAATTTATTAATTGTTCATCATGTGATTAGTCACTTACATCATATGGTATTGCATCCACTGCTGTGGATGTCCAGAACTAATTATTAGACAAGAGTATAACGAATAACAAACATGGTGCATAAATTTCAGGATCAATAAATGTTTGTATTGAAATTGATGAAAGTTTTGGGATTTGCAAAGATTTTCACCAACATGCAGAAATCACTGGATTATTTTAATGGATTTATTTTAATGGATAACTTGACCACAAGATGTGTCTCTATTAATGTTATTATTAAATAAATAAAATTAAAATAAGAACTTTCATCAGTAGTTGGCTACTTCTTCATCCCTGAAAAAAACATACTCTAATGGTGAAAAGCAAAATTCACCCCATTGTAATTGCAATGAAGTTGATGAATTTGGCCCAATTACTATACATTATGTGATATAAAATCAAAAGAGTGAGCATTCTGCGTCTCCCTTTTTTTAAAAAAAGCCTTTACCGTAATTATCCAGAACACTGGAGAACAATAAAACAGTGTTTTGGAACATTACTATACATTAGTACATTAATTTGTTATAAGGGCTGACTTTCCCCCAAGTAGCAGTATTTATCTATATTGTCAAACGAAAGCATTCAGAAATCATAAGCCAGTTCTCAAAAAAGCTTGAGATTTGGGGAGGTGAGAATGTTGGCAGTTCATTTTATTTCTGTTCTGGTTTCTGAGCTCTCAGTATGTATTCTGGTCCCATTTTTGAGCTTTTCTGCACAATCATTTAGGCTAGAAGCTTAATTTAAAAAGTAACAAGCTAAGATTCTTACATCATCACATGTCTCTAGGATCTAGGCTCTAAGAAAAACACCAGTTATCACAAGTCCTGTGGTAAAATTGCAAGAGTGGGCACTGATTTAAGAACATCATTGTTTTGTTGTTGTTGTTGTTGCTGTTATGGAGTGTTTTATTGCTTCTGAGTTCTTTCCATTGATCTCCTCTAATTTCAAGACAATAGTATGTTTTTTCCTCCAACTTATGTCCTGATATTCCAAAGTGACTGAAAATCCTTTTCTTCAACTGCTTTTTTTGTTTTTGCTTTTCTAAGAGGCACAAACCTGATCTTATATTTTGCTTCACTACAAGTCATTTGTCCACTTATTAATAAAATTTCAAATACTTTCACAATAATAAAACTTTTACTTTAAAGCTTTATGCTGCGAAGTAAAAAATCTATTTCTCTACCATACTACTCCTTGTATTTTAACACAGAAACATTTATATTACCCCAGTGTAGGTACACAAGGTGGAGAGAATGTTGCAAGGAGCCTCCTTCACACTGGACTATGGTCTGATTACAGTGCCAGTCCTTGTACTCCTCTGGCTCTACCTCCCAGACTCTTCTGATGGGATGGGAAGAGTCCCCTTCCTCCCCCAGTCAGCATAGCTGGCTATTCACAGAAGTGAGGGGACATTCTT
This sequence comes from Dermochelys coriacea, assembly GCF_009764565.3. NCBI lineage: Eukaryota > Metazoa > Chordata > Testudines > Dermochelyidae > Dermochelys > Dermochelys coriacea. Next base: position 90,334,700 of record NC_050068.2, on the reverse strand, counting down.
CACTCTACATAAGGATAGTGCACCTCCTGTGCTCCTGTCTGCTCCTAGACATGCTGTGTATGTAAGTCCTTGTCTACACTACACTGTTTTGTCAGCAAAAGGCGTCACTACAATGCTTCTCCCACCAACAAAACTCTCCAGCTTTGCTAACAAAATAAAACCACCTCGACAAGAGGCATAGAGCTTTTTGCTGCAAACTTGGAGCTACGAAGGATCAGTGTAGACAAGGAATCAGCAACCTTTGGCACTCAGCCCGTCAGCAAAATCCGCTGGTGGGCCAGGACGGTTTGTCTACCTGCCATGTCCACATGTTCAACCGATCACAGCTCTCACGGGCCGTGGTTTGCTGTTCCAGGCCAATGGAGGCTGCGTGGGCTGAGGGATATGCTGGCCGCCACTTCCCGCAGTCCCCATTGGCAACTGCAGCCACTGGGAGCTGTGATCAGCCAAATCTGCGGATGCTGCAGGTAAACAAACCAGCCCGGCCCCCCAGCAGATTTCCATGGTGGACTGGGTGCCAAAGTTTCAGAGTAGCAGCCGTGTTAGTCTGTATTCGCAAAAAGAAAAGGAGTACTTGTGGCACCTTAGAGACTAACAAATTTATTAGAGCATAAGCTTTCGTGAGCTACAGCTCACTTCATCGCATCCGATGAAGTGAGCTGTAGCTCACGAAAGCTTATGCTCTAATAAATTTGTTAGTCTCTAAGGTGCCACAAGTACTCCTTTTCTTTTTGGGTGCCAAAGGTTACCGATCCATGGTGTAGACATTGTGTTTGTTACATTGCCGTAACTGGCCTCCAGGAGGTACCCCACAATGCCTGTTCTCCTCAGTGTTTTGAACTCTGCTGCCCTGCATCCAACTACACAGACAAAGCCTCAGGAATTTTTGAAATTCCTCAGCTTGGAGAGTTCTCATAACTTCTGCCCAGCTTCACATGCCTGCTCCTGGCAGCAAATGCACTCCTGCCTGGACTACAGGAGAAGTGGATTTCCTTGGTCTGTGGAGAGAGAACTTGGAATCATAGAATCAAAACATTAACACAGAATCTTGCTCTCCCTGGCACTGGCAGAATCCTGCTCTCTGTCCATGTAAAACTATTTTCATTTGTCTACCTCCCCAGGATAACCATGGAGAAGCTTACAGTCTTAAATTACATTTTTGTCTCCCTGGATAACTGGCTGTGTTGACAGAACCTGTGTGGCTCTTTGAACTCCAAGGAAGAGGAGGTAGACTTAAACGCTTGCAGCTAAACTGAGAAAGGAATTTTAACAGGGTGGCTTGCCCCATGGCCCATAGAGCTAGTGGTAAGGCAGCTTTGATTACAGGATGAACCACACTTACATCAGGTGATCCCAGAATAAAAAGAGCAGGAAGCTACAATAAAAGGAGGAAGCTTAGGTGAATGTAGCCACTGCAAGGAGTGAGAATGCTCCTGCATTACCCTCAGTCAGCAGGGGAAAAACGTCTCCAAGCAGGAGGTGTGGGAGAAACCCTGTCCAAACAAGAAAGAGACTGTAAAGAGCAGCTGTAATGAAGAATTTGTGTTTTGTTATTTTGGGTTAATAAGGAGAGAAACTTAAAACTTCTTGGGTGGCCTACAGGGCCAATATGTATCAGAAGATTAAAGAAATGGGACCCCGTGTAGAGATTTTTTGAACTACCTTTGAACTCTAAGTCCTTAAAGGCCCCTGAAAATGGAGGGAAGAGAGGCAGGGTGCTGCAGAGTGACTTCAAGCCAGGAGGGGGTGCTTGGGAGGTAACTGTACAATATTATAATAATAAAAGAAAAACAGAGAGAGGGGGAAACAAGGACATAATGCTGACATTTTAAAGCTCTCCTAATGCATAAGTTAGTCTAAGGGCCTGATCAGTTTCAGTTGTGTGAAGAACTTTATACTAATGTATTTTTGTAAATTGTTGCTAATTGGAAACATGCATGCTTCTATTGATTTTAAGGTACAAAAACACTGATAAAATACTGGATTCCCTATTTAATTAAATACAGAACTTTTCCACCTTAACTGAATGGTACTTAAGCTTCAGACTTTCCTAATTTAAACAATAATCAGCATTACCAACATATTTCAATTCAGGTGAGTGGTGTTGGAGGTGTTCTCTCCCCTTCCCCCCATACACACCATTAATAGGATTTAAATCAAATGGATTATTTTGCCTCTGTTCCCAATTGCTGCTGTCTGCCACCATGTAACTTTACCTATAGCCAAAAAAGGCAGGTTAATCAACAGCTATTATACTTGATGGATCAGCCAACAGGGCTGCTTTTAGATAGACAGCTGGTATGTGCCTCAAGAGACACTGTGCCACCTGTGCAAATTATTCAGCCTCCACTGGCCTTGGGCCAGGCTACTTCACAGTCTGCTTCTTGTAATTGATAGCGCATCATGCTATTTGTACTGTCCATCATCCAGGCGTTTAAATTTTGTAAGCCAACATCTGAGCTGAACCAGGAATCTAATAGTTAATATACCATTAGCATTGTCAGGACTCCCTGTGACTAAAATTGCCTTGTTGCCTTTGGGCCAATTCTACTACCTTGTGATGACTGCTAAGCCAGCCTTGTGCCTCTGTATCTGAAGTTCAATCTGCTTCAGATGCAGGGGAATCTGGATAGCTTTTCAACTACAGAAGGCAATGCTATGTTTAAGGGGATTGGAGTACCATGAGAAAAATCAAGAATTGTTCAAATTACAGTTCATAAATGGTTCCTTTTTAGTTTTGTGTGGATTATTTTAAACGATAGACCACCCAGAAGAAATGTTCTGAAGGAGCACAATATCTCCAAAGATGAAAATTTCCTCTTGGACAAAATCTCAAGGAGAATTCTCTGTATACTTCCTCCCCATACCAAAACCTGGTTAAAACTATTTATCTGTACTGATGGTTAGACTTGATTCTTCAAGTAATCTTGTTTATTAAATAAATGTCAGTATAAATGAGTTACATCCCCGATGTCTTCCAAAATAAACAATCACAACTTGATCTTAAACAAACATGAATAATGATCATTTTTTCATTATCAAAGCTGGTGTAAAACTTTCAAATAAGTAATTTAGACAGGATTTTATTGTACATTAATTAAAATAGAAATCACATTTCAATAATTAGTAATATTTTAACTCTAATAAATGCCTGATGAAGATGATGATGGGTCAAATCCCGAAAAGAATTGGAATTCCTGGTGCTCAGTAGGTCTCTCGGTTTGGTCCACAATAATGAAATATGGAGATTTTGAATAGTAAATTATAAATTTCTGAGCCAATTGCAGCCAAGAGTTGGAACACTCTTTTCCCCTCATTCGTACTTTTATCATGAGAGAGAGAGAGATTCTAACTCTATGACCAGATATATTATATTATCTTAGAATATTAGGAATGGAGGATTATGCTCCACCTGTGAAATGTGAATAAAATACTTCCTTTCTCTTACTCTGTCTGCCTTTTGCTATATAGTCTGTGTTTTCTTGGGTTGATCCCTTTACACACATGGCTCCACCACTGATTCAATAGAACTCTGCATGGGGCCATATGACTCTTGTGAAACTCCTCGGGGCCTTAGATATTAAGTTCTTCAGGGTTATAGAATGCCTTACTATGGAGTCTGAACATTATATAACAAAATTGGAGCCCAATATCATTTGGGGACTCCAGAAACTACTCACTCTCCACCTTCCCAAGAAATACGTCAGTACAATTTCAAAACATAATATGCTGTCTTCTAGAGGAGGAGTATAAAGATAGACAGTGGGGTACTGTGTAGGGTGCCTTCAAATGTATGGGTGGGTATATGCAGAAAGAATAACTTAGAAAACTTGGCAGATATTAATCATAAAACTGAAATTTTTAAAAAAATCAACTTTGTAACATTAATAAGTGAGAATCACATTCACAGAGGGAAATAGATGGAATTTCAGATAGAAGAAGGTGTAACCCTCTTTCCAAACAAAAATGAACAGCTTCTTCTAGAGAACACAGTAGTCTTGTAAAGGGAAGAAATACAGGTATGGAAGAGTTAAATGGTGTCAGCAAGAATATGACTGGGAAACTGGATGCACACCTGATGAAAAGAAAAGGGGTACTTGTGGCACCTTAGAGACTAACTTCTGATGAAGTGAGCTGTAGTTCACGAAAGCTTATGAAGGTGCCACAAGTACTCCTTTTCTTTTTGCGAATATAGACTAACACGGCTGCTACTCTGACACCTGATGAAAGGGAGCAATATATCTTCGTTCTGTCTGATTCATTGCTGTATTACTCCAGTTTGATATGTCCATGATCTACAATAGTTACATTGGTTAAAACTGGAATAATACAGTGGTGAATCAGACCCCCTCATGTGAAATTGAATATTAGCAGATACATAAGTAGATTGAGTGGTTAAGAAAAGGTTAAGAGAAGATTTCATCATAGCATATATAGATTCATAGATACTAAGGTCAGAAGGGACCACTCTGATCATCTAGTCCGACCTCCTGCACAGCGCAGGCCACAGAATGTCACCCACCCACTCCTATGAAAAACCTCACCCATGTCTGAGCTATTGAAGTCCTCAAATCATGGTTCAAAACTTCAAGGAGCAGAGAAGCCTCCCTCCAGTCAACCATGCCCCATGCTACAGAGGAAGGCAAAAAAACCTCCAGGGCCTCTCCAATCTGCCCTGGAGGAAAACTCCCTCCCGACCACAAACATGGCAATCAGCCAAACCCTGAGCACATGGGCAAGATTCACCAGCCAGATACCCAGGAAAGAGTTTTCTATAGTAAATCAGATCCCATCCATCTAATATCCCATCTCAGGGGATTTGGCCTATTTACCCTGAATATTTAAAGATCAATTACTTACCAAAATCCCATTATCCCATCATACCATCTCCTCCATAAACTTATCGAGTAGAATCTTAAAACCAGATAGATCTTTTGCCCCCGCTGCTTCCCTTGGAAGGTTATTCCAAAACTTCACTCCTCTGATGGTTAAAAACCTTCGTCTGATTTCAAGTCTAAACTTCCTGGTGGCCAGTTTATACCCATTTGTTCTTGTGTCCACATTGGTGCTGAGCTTAAATAATTCCTCTCCTTCTCCTATATTTATCCCTCTGATATATTTATAGAGAGCAATCATATCTCCCCTCAACCTTCTTTTAGTTAGGCTAAACAAGCCCAGCTCCTTAAGTCTCCTTTCATAAGACAAGTTTTCCATTCCTCGGATCATCCTAGTAGCCCTTCTCTGTACCTGCTCCAGTTTGAATTCATCCTTTTTAAACATGGGAGACCAGAACTGCACACAGTATTCTAGGTGAGGTCTCACCAGTGCCTTGTATAACGGTACTAAAACCTCCTTATCCCTACTGGAAATGCCTCTCCTGATGCATCCCAAAACCGCATTAGCTTTTTTCACAGCCATATCACATTGGCAGCTCATACTCATCCTATGATCAACCAATACTCCAAGGTCCTTCTCCTCTTCCGTTACTTCTAATTGATGCGTCCCCAACTTATAACTAAAATTCTTGTTATTAATCCCTAAATGCATAACCTTACACTTCTCACTATTAAATTTCATCCTATTACTATTACTCCAGTTTACAAGGTCATCCAGATCCTCCTGTATAATATCCCGATCCTTCTCCGAATTGGCAATACCTCCCAGCTTTGTATCATCTGCAAATTTTATTAGCACACTCCCACTTTTTGTGCCAAGGTCAGTAACAAAAAGATTAAATAAGATTGGTCCCAAAACGATCCCTGAGGAACTCCACTGGTAACCTCCCTCCAACCTGACAGTTCGCCTTTCAGTAGGACCCGTTGCAGTCTCCTCTTTAACCAATTCCTTATCCACCTTCTGATGTTCATATTGATCCCCATCTTCTCCAATTTAACTAATAATTCCCCATGTGGCACGGTATCAAATGCCTTACTGAAATCTAGGTAAATTAGATCCACTGCATTTCCTTTATCTAAAAAATCTGTTACTTTTTCAAAAAAGGAGATTAGGTTGGTTTGGCACGATCTACCTTTTGTAAAACCATGTTGTATTTTGTCCCATTTACCATTGACTTCAATGTCCTTAACTAATTTCTCCTTCAAAATTTTTTCCAGGACCTTGCATACTACAGATGTCAAACTAACTGGCCTGTAGTTACCTAGATCACTTTTTTTTCCTTTCTTAAAAATAGGAACTATATTAGCAATTCTCCAATCATTCGGTACTATTCCTGAGTTTACAGATTCATTAAAAATTCTTGCTAATGGGCTTGCAATTTCAGGTGCCAATTCCTTTAATATCCTTGGATGAAGATTATCTGGGCCCCCCCGATTTAGTCCCATTAAGCTGTTTCAGTTTCGCTTCTACCTCTGATATGGTAATATCTACCTCTATATCCTCCTTCCCATTTGTCATGCTACCATTATCCCCAAGATCCTCTTTAGCCTTATTAAAGACTGAGGCAAAGTATTTGTTTAGATATTGGGCCATGCCTAGATTATCTTTAACCTCCGCTCCATCCTCAGTGTTAAGCGGCCCCACTTCTTCCTTCTTAGTTTTCTTCTTATTTATATGGCTATAGAACCTTTTACTATTGGTTTTAATTCCCTTTGCAAGGTCCAACTCTACTCGACTTTTAGCCTCTCTCACTTTATCCCTACATCTTCTGACCTCAATTAGGTAGCTTTCCTTGCTGATCCCTCCCATCTTCCACTCCCTGTATGCTTTCTGCTTCTTCATAATCACCTCTCTAAGATGCTTGCTCATCCAGCTTGGTCTACAACTCCTTCCTATGAATTTTTTCCCCTTTCTTGGGATACAGGCTTCTGATAGCTTCTGCAGTTTTGATTTGAAGTAATCCCAGGCCTCCTCTACCTTTAGATCCATAAGTTCTTCAGTCCAATCCACTTCCCTAACTAATTTCCTTAACTTTTGAAAGTCAGTCCTTTTGAAATCAAAAACCCTAGTTGCAGATTTATTTTTGTTAATCCTTCCATTTAGTTTGAACTGAATTAGCTCATGATCACTTGAGCCAAGATTGTCCCCTACAACCATTTCTTCTATGAGGTCCTCGCTACTCACCAAAATTAAATCTAAAATGGCATCCCCTCTAGTCGGTTCAGCAACTACTTGATGAAGGAATCTATCAGCTATCGCATCTAGGAAAATCTGAGCCCTATTATTATTACTAGCACTGGTCCTCCAGTCTATATCTGGGAAGTTAAAGTCTCCCATGATCACGCAGTTTCATGAGAGGCTTTACTAGTTTTCTTCCCAAATGTAATTTTTGCCCAGACGGACTCTGTCTTATCCATTGCATCGCTTCTTATTTCTTTACATTCTAACTCATCATTGATATACAATGCTACTCCATCCCCTTTACCTTTGTTTCTGTCTTTCCTAAACAGCACATACCCTTCAATACCTGTAGTCCAGTCATGACTACTATTCCACCATGTTTCTGTTATCCCTATAATATCTGGTTTCACTTCCTGCACCAGTAGCTCTAGTTCCTCCATTTTGTTACCTAGACTCCTCGCATTGGTGTTCAAACATTTTAATTTTTGCTGTTTGGCCTCGCTCACATTTTGTACCCTATTAGGCACAGTCATTCTATAGCCAGTATAACCTATTAGACTAGTATCCACACCGCCCTCGCTCCTTATATACATTCTCCTACCCACGGCTGTATCCTTTCTTACTTCGTCTTCTTCCCTCTCAATGCTAAAATCTGGCGTGGAGATTACCTGGACATCTCCCATCCATCTCCCCCCAATTCCTAGTTTAAAGCTCTCTTTATCAGTTGTGCCAGCCTCCATCCTAGAAGTCTATTTCCTTCCCTACTCAGATGAAGTCCATCCCGAGAGAACTGACCTCTGTCTGTGAATGCCTCCCAGTGGCCATACATCCCAAAGCCCTCCTTATAGCACCACTGCCTAAGCTATCTGTTGACAGTCATAATCTTGTCAGACCTTTGTTGCCCTTCTCTAGGAACAGGAAGGATCCCGCTAAAGATCACCTGAGCCTCAATTTCCTTAAGTGTCTTCCCCAGCCTAGCATAGTCTCCCTTGATACTTTCCAGCAAGAATCTGGCTGTATCATTTGTTCCCACATGAAGGATAATTAGGGGATTCTTTCCCGCTCCCTTGAGGATCCTTTTCAACCTCAGGTCTACATCCCGTATCTTAGCACCCGGAAGACAGCACACCCTTCTATTCTCAGGATCAGCTCTAGTTACAGGCCTGTCTATTCTTCTCAATAAAGAGTCCCCGATTCATAGACCTGCCTTTTCCTGGTGACAGTGCTATTCTCCAGTCTCTCCCCTGTTCCCTCTAGCTGCAAGTTCTTTCCATTCCTATTTTCCCTTACAATCCTCTTCAACCCATCCTGTATCCTCCTGGGGCTCATATTTGTTGTAGTCTCCCTTGACTCTTTCCCTTTTCCTATAGGACTAGCCTCTCTTCTCTTCTTCCTTACCCTTCCACCTTCAACAAGTACCTGCTGAGCCCCTTCTTCATTTTCCAACTCTGCAAACCTGTTCCTAAGCTCTATTTCTCCTTCACTAGCCCGTCTTTTTCTCTGCCTGGTTCTTTGAGTCACATGTTTCCACTGACCACTTTCCTCACCCAGTCTCTCCTCAAAATTCCCCAGCCCTGCTTCCATCTGTGAGTCTGAGCTTTTCCCTTCAGATACCTCATATCTTTGCTCCATCATCTGCTCAAACCCCTTCCTAAACTCAACCAGACTTTCCACCTGCATCTCCAAACCTCGGATCTTTTCCTCCATCAGCTCTATCAGACGGCATTTCATGCAGAAAAAACTCTTACCGGTTCCCCCCTCCAGGATCATGTACATACCACAGCTTCCACATCCAGTCATCCTCAATGTGTCTTTCACTGCATGAGTCACTCCCACAGCTGCCTCTGTATCTGTCATCTCCTTCCCACCTAAATCCTGTTAATCTGGGAAACAGGAGCCACACCAAAAAGACCACCCCCCCCCAGCAAAAGCAAACCCCAAACAAGCACCACAACACAAGCACCACAACTCAAACTCCCCTGTTTAGAGCTCTGTTTGCTAGCTCCTGTGCCGCTGCAGCTGTCTGGGCCGCTGCCTGACTGGCTGGCTACCTTTATAGGGCCCCTAGTCAGAAGCCCCACCCCCTAGGCAGGGCTCAGCTGCTCTCCCAGCACAAAGCCCCACCCCCTAATCAGGCTCAACTGCTCTCCCAGCACAAAACCCTTACACACACACAAATACAAATACTAAAAATACAAAACCAAGTACAACTACCTTCTCCTCCAACAGAACTCCCACTCAAACTCCCCTGTTTAGAGCTCTGTTTGCTAGCTCCTGTGCCGCTGCAGCTGTCTGATGTCTATATGTAACTACACAGGGAGAAGATTTCTAATACTAAGGTTTCTAATCTAGCAGACAAAGGTGTAACTAGATCAAATGGCTGGAGGTTAAAGAAATAAAAAAAAAAATCCTGGATGTAAGGCACAATTTTTAACAGTGCCATAACCAATTAACCCTTAACAATTTACTAGGTGATGTGGTAGATTCTCCTTCATGTAAAATCTTTCAACACAGATCGGATGGCTTTTGGAAAGCTATGCTCTAGCTCAATCACATCATTGGGTTTGTTGCAAGAAACCCTGTGTGAAGTTCTATGTCCAGAGTTATGCGGGAGGTCAGACTTGATGGTCATAGTTATCTGTTTTGACTGTAAAATCCTTGAATTTGATTTGCATAAATATGAATGTAGCCAAATTAAGAATGCATGTTTTTGTTAGAAATTAACCATTTACCATAATTATATATGGTACAGATTACTTAATATATATGTGCATACAACATATTCTTATGTAATAATTTCAAAGGTAGGTACTGTGGTCTGGATGCATAAAAGAAGTTAGGCACCTAAATCCCAGTTTCAGGATCACTGTGATGCACAAAGCTCCCCCTAAACCCAGTACATACTTAAACTCACTTGGCCTCTGCTGCTGCCATCCTTTAGGGTGACAGACACCTGTCTCCTACCTACACCCAGCACAATTCATACACTGGGGGAAGGTGGGCATTCAGCTGCCTAAGTCAAATGCAGAGCTCATCTAGTAGATGTGCTGAGAAGGTGCCTATGGGGTCCCTTGAGTGAGTTCACACAACAGACTGGGCTGGGGGAAAGGGAAGAGGAGGGGACCTCCATCAGAACTTTTTTCCCAGTAGTTTAATGTACTGACCTGCCTGTAGGAATTCTCCGGTTCAAGTCCTCCCCCCTAATTGAGGGGGATGTGGGATTTGAACAGGCATCTGTCATCTACCAGTTGAGGGCCCTAGTGGCTGATCTATGGATATTTGTGGGGAGGAGGGCAGAAAAAGAGTACCCTCAGTCTCTCCTGTTGACTCTATTGCATTCTGGATAAATACTTGAGTTATTTTGATGAGAGAGAGACAGAGAGAAAGAACACAAGCATGAGAGTGGCTATAGCAGGGAGGGTTAAATCAGCACCCTAGAATCTAGTATCCATGCTCCAATGACTATTCCAAGTTCAAATCTCTTCTCCCTTCAAGTAGAGGGGGACCAGGTGAGTACCCTAACCACATGGCTAAAAGGTATGAGTGAGGTGATTGTCCCTCTCCTTGGCTTCTTAATGAAATGGCATAAGCACCTAACTCTAGGATAGAGTTCATACCTGAGAATCACTAGGAGAGATAGGTACCTCTTTACAGCCTGGATGTAGGCACCTATCTCCCTGAGAGGGGAGGGACTTAGTCCCCACCTCTCCAGTCAGCAATATCCCTTCCCTAGCTTAGGCAACTCCCTGCCTAGCGTGCTGGCTTTTCTGAATGAGTCTATAATGCCTTTGTCTCCCCATTAACTGTAAAGGAGTCTACCTCAGATTTTGTGAATTGCAGTGATTTTTCTAGGTGTCTATAAATTAGGCACTATAACATTCAACATTGCCACACCTAAATCCTTTTGTGCACCCAGGTCTTCATGTCCATTTTCAGAGTTGTTTAAGCTTACATTTTTCATCTTCATATTCTAACATAGCCAGAGATAGTTGACATTATGGATCAATAACTTGCAAAATTTCACTTTTAATCAAAGGGCTAAGAATTAGAAGCACATAAAGGTGTCTGATCTATAAAACACTTGCTTTCTGTACCCTGCTGAGTTAAAAATGAACAAAATGATTTTATGCTAAAGTTGTTAAAATAAATTTACTCCCATGCATAGTAGACCTTTTAGGCCACTCATTAGCCAAAAGTGAATTTATATGGCAGAGTTATAAACCTCTGGGATATGCAGCATTCAACTTGTTCAGGCTGTGTCTACACTGGATCTAGGTGAGGGATGATTCGCAGCTTGAGTAAATATACCCACACGAGCTTTGCTTGAGCTAGTGTGCTAAAAATAGCCACCTACATCCACCTGGGATATCTGCTCAATTCACTTTTTAAGCTGTGCCTGAATTTAAGAATCCAGATAATTTATCAAATAGTTTTAGACTTGTAATTTCCACATTGTTATAAATTAAAATGCAAGTAAAATCTTGATGTAAAATAATAATCCTCAATCCTGTACACCCAGATGAGTTACAGATGTGCATATATAACCCTTTAGCTTCATGGCAAATAACTTCTAGCCACAGCCAATTAGTGCAAACTTCTCCTTCTATTCCTCCAGACAGGTTATTCCATAACAGACCTAACTTTATGGAACATTAGGACAATTCCTGTTATTTCATCGCTACTGGTCTAGTTCTTGAACTGAAATACGTGAAGACAAATAGCTAATAAAGAAGAAAATACTTAGGAGACATTGGATTGAATTTTCAAGAAGATTCTAGGGGATTAAGATGCCTAACTCCCATTGAATTCCATTGGGAATTGAGCATCTAAATCCATTAGGCCCTTTTGAAAATCTCAGGCAATTTCTTCAGTGAAATTTTGTGTTCAAAAGCAAAGAATCTTCTTCTCCAATGAAAAAGATCCATATAACAGATACATTCACCAGTAGTCATCTCTACAGTATCTATTATGTAGTCATCTGGAGGATGTAATTTTTAGGACCAGACATGGGCACTGATATGTCAATAAATTACTCAAGTTTTATACCAGTGCATCCAAGATCAGAATCTTGCCCATTTACAAGAAGCTAATTCAGTTGAGTGTTTGGGTGGTCATGATCTTTCAGGCAGCTGATGAATGGTTACAGAAATGGTGGAGATTTGTGAAGTTTTATGAATCTTGAATGATCATGTGATGGCCAACACCACAGGAATTGGGACCACCAGAAATAAAAATCATGAGCTGCTACAGCGGGAGCTAAAGAATCACACCTTTCTAAGTGTTTGCTGTAATAATACACATCCTTTATGTATAAGATGTAGCAGGGCACCTGTAATACACACTTACTAGTGAGTTGTAATTGTGTGAAAATTCATTAATTCTTAATCTGTTTTTGGTGAAAAAGCTCCAATCATGTAGCAGAAACCATACCATGGGACTTTGGCAACTAAGCACACATCACAAATAACAACCCCTAGACTTCAAATTGTTGTCATAACTATTAGACAAAGACTTTAAAATAGGGGTAGATTGTGGCTTGGATTCTGTAGTGGGTATGTGGAGATGTACCACCCCAGTGAGGGCCATCAAAGAAGCTGTGCCTAGAGGAGCTGCTCTGTACAGTTGGGTGGTTACCAGTCTGCTTCATCTTAATGGTTGGGACAAAATTCTCAATGTGCTAGGAGAGAGTGGGGAGGCTAAGGCACCACATTCACTTCTCTTTCTGCTGCTTGTTAGCATTTGATGAGGAGCAGGAATGAGCAATCTCTGAGATCTCCAGTGTGCAAGGATTGCTATTATGGAAGCCCCTTCTACAGCCACACCAAGGGGAGGGAGGTTTCTTGTGAGAAGTCAGAGTCTCTTACCTTCTGATCCATTAACATAATCATTCTTGATTTTTATGATTATGAATGAGTCAGACAGAAAAGGGGACTAAATCTGCAATAGATATTATTTGCAGTGAGCAATTCAACCATCTCAAGTCAGCTGTTGTAATTATATTAATTTACCAAGGATCCTTTTGGGGGGAAAATGAAAACATTGAATTGTTCCACTCAGCAAATAAGTTTTCTTCATGTGTGCCTGTACAACTTCTTTGGTACCAAGATCTGGACCTCCTTCTATGCCTCCCACTCACTCCCCTGAACACTTCTGAGAGTTAAAACTTTTTTCTCTTCTTTTCTCATGAGGATCTGAGGACCTATTGAAGCTTATTAGCCAGTGCAAGAGACTGAACAAGTTATGGTGGTTGCTAGATAAAAGAAAGATATTCTGTATCAAAGCAGGCAAGGAAGAGGGAATATTTATCTTCCCCAAATTTAGTCCTGTGATGCAGACCGAAAGCAAAGAATTTGAAGAGTTAGAACAAATCTTTATAAAAAGAAGAATAAAAACATATCTTGTTTCTAGTGAAACTCGGTATTATTTATAGGAAAACTTGCTTGTTTGCGATCTTTGTGTGCGTACTACACTATTAAAAACTGAGAGACTCCTAGATGGTAAAATAATAAGTTGGAGCCAGAGACACTGAGCACCAGAAGTCAATAGGAGATCAGCATGCTTGGAAAATCAGATCCTGGGGTTCACATAAGTAATATTTAAATATTAATTTCTATCTATTATACATGTTATGTTAGTAGCCAGCCCCATTTTGTGGTTATACACCTGTCCTTTAGTGTTGATGTAGAAGAGGGAACCATTCTGTGGAGGAATTGGGGCCAGCAACTAAGAACTGGATTCACAGAGTTCTCATCTGTTACTTCTGATAGGACATCCTGGAGGAATATGATGTACTAGATGACTTGCTTGTAACTGGGAAGAAGAGAAGGAGACACCTGGTTAGACTCTCTGGCATTAGGCTCTTTTCTGACCTACCATTTGTGGTCCAGGGAATAGAAATGCTGAATGTGAGATACACTACATGGATGAAGAAAGGGGGTTATTGAGCAGTAAGAGCCTTGCAAGTCCTACCTATCTCAGTTGGCTGTGTCCTATGACCAGTATATTCAGCTTTGCACAGTGGCATATTTTCAGCAAAAATAGTCTTTTACCTTTATCCATTCTACTCCCTTTTTGTGGATTAAACTTGTGAACTAATCTCTTCCTCTTGCCAGTTGTTTCTGCTAACTGGTGGCCAGTTAGTAGTCCCCCATCACCTGGTTGGAATTTCTGAGGATAGACTGTTGTCGATAAGACTCAAACATTGTGGTTAACTGGCAATTTATCTGCCAGGTGAGCCATGGTTAAGCCACTAGAAGTTGTGCCAAGCTATAATCAGCCTCTTGCGTACATCACAGTACTACAAACCCACAGTAGAATGATTGTGTAAGTAGCAGCTGCAAGTTAAAGCTGCATTAAAGACTTTAAACATACGCACTCTACAAGAATCCCATGTACTTTTGTAAATGACATCTCCTTGTTACTTGGCAAGTTTTTAATGACACAGGTCTAAATCCAAGTGGAAGAATTCCAAATTATCCACATAATTTGAAAAAGATTTATTTAACCACACAGATAATCACAAAAAGAAAAGGAGTACTTGTGGCACCATAGAGCTGTGTTAGCATAGTCGGTGTGGTATGTAGATTGTAATGGATGATACAGTTCTGTGTTGACCTAGAATCCTATTTTTGACGTCTCTGACTCAAGGAATATTTCCAACACACCTCTGGATCCATCACTCTCACAGATCTTGGGAGACAGGCCGGTCCTTGCTTACAGACAGCCCCCCAACCTGAAGCAAATACTCACCAGCAACCACACACCACACAACAAAAACACTAACCCAGGAACCTATCCTTGCAACAAAGCCCGTTGCCAACTGTGTCCACATATCTATTCAGGGGACACCATCATAGGGCCTAATTACATCAACCACACTATCAGAGGCTCATTCACCTGCACATCTACCAATATGATATATGCCATCATGTGCCAGCAATGCCCCTCTGCCATGTACATTGGCCAAACTGGACAGTCTCTACGTAAAAGAATACATAGGCACAAATCAAACGTCAAGAATTATAACATTCAAAAAGCAATTGGAGAACACTTCAATCTCTCTGGTCACTCAATTAAAGACCTAAAAGTGGCAATTCTTCAACAAAAAAACTTCAAAAACAGAAAAACGAGAAACTGCTGCATTGGAATTAATTTGCAAACTGGATACAATTAACTTAGGCTTGAATAAAGACTGGGAGTGGATAGGTCATTACACAAAGTAAAACTATTTCCCCATGTTTATTCCCCCCCCCACTGTTCCTCACACATTCTTGTTAACTGCTGGAAATGGCCCATCTTGATTATCACTACAAAAGGTTCCCCCCCACACTCTCCTGCTGGTAATAGCTCACCTTACCTGATCACTCTTGTTACAGTGTGTATGGTAACACCCATTGTTTCATGTTCTCTGTGTATATAAAATCTCCCCACTGTATTTTTCACTGCATGCATCTGATGAAGTGAGCTGTAGCTGACGAAAGCTTATGCCCAAATAAATTTGTTAGTCTCTAAGGTGCCACAAATCCTCCTTTTCTTTTTGCAGATACAGATTAACATGGCTGCTACTCTGAAATAGATAATAACTCTGATTCTCCTATTGTTGAGATTCCTATAGTTAGGATGCAATTCTCTCAAAGTTCAGGTTGATGAATATTCAGGAGCCCATTCTGAACCCAGTCCTGTTCCTCTTAAAGTTAGTAACAAATCTGCCACTTACTTAAAGGTATGCAGTTGTGTAGTTGCTGTGTTTGTCCCCGGATATTAGAGAGACAGGTTACATGAGGTAATATCTTTTATTGGACCAACTTCTGTTTATGAGAGAGAGAGAGACTTTTGAGCTTACACAGAGCTCTTTTTCAGGTCAGGTAGTCTCTCTCACCAGCAGAAGTTGGTCCAATAAAAGATATTACTTCACTAACTTTGTCTCTCAAACTTAAATGGTCATGATCAGCTTTTCTTTGCACAGCAACTTAACTCAATAGCATTGTGTAAGTATAAACCAAAAGTGGGTCTTGTAGCTGAACACTGACTGTGGAAAGGGGAAGTGTAAACTTCCAAAGCCATCCTTCATTCAGATCTCCTACACCTATATTTATGGGGTGGAGACAAAGGAATATTCCCAATGAGATTGATTGGCCTGCTAATGTGCACAGATGTCCAAGCAATAAGAACATACATATCTGGATCTCCTGCGTGGTATATTTTAAACTTAGTTTAGTGTTCTAATGCTCCCATTGTCTCTGTTTTCTCAGTTATAAATCTTTCACACCAAATTCAACCATGGTCAGTCTCACAAGCCCCTATCCCCTGCACCGCCCTTCCGCCCCTGCATCCCCATATACATAAAATCATAGGAATGTTGGGCTGGAAGGTACCTTGACAGGTCATCAAGTCCACCTCCCTGAGGCAGGACCAAGTAAACCTAGATAATTCCTGACAGGTATTTGACCAACCTGTTTTTAAAAGCCTCCAGTGATCAGATTCCACACACCCCTGAAAACCTATTCCAGTGCTAATTACCCTTATGACATAGACACATTCTACAGAGTAAAGCAAAATCACGTTGCACTGATCTCATTCTGAACATTAACATTCTTATAAAACGCTCTTACTTGCTGTGCTTGGTGTAATCATTAGCAGGAGACGCTACTGTGGCCTGATGCTGGGTAAATCACATCATGTTTCTGTGCATGTATCTCCCTTTGTCTGTCTTGTCTATTTAGATGGCTAACTCTTTAGGCAGGGACTGTCTCTTATGTATCTGTATCAAGGCCCAGCTGATTGGGTCCTCAGTCTGGGTTTGGTGTTCTAGGCACTACTATAATACAAAGAATAACTGGAGTCTTAAGGCTCAGTCTTCACTGCAGACTTCGAAGGAGCACACAGGATCTTAAGAAAATCCAGCATGTAAGGGAAAGTGCAGTAAAACTGGTTTCAGAGTAGCAGCCGTGTTAGTCTGCATTTGCAAAAAGAAAAGGAGTACTTGTAGCACCTTAGAGACTAACAAATTTATTAGAGCATAAGCTTTCGTGAGCTACAGCTCACTGTGAGCTGTAGCTCACGAAAGCTTATGTTCTAATAAATTTGTTAGTCTCTAAGGTGCCACAAGTACTCCTTTTCTTTTTGCAGTAAAACTGTGAGCAGATGTTCTTAGCCTTTGAAGGGTTTCTTTATCAGAGTCCCCAGAACAGTTTGCTGCAGCACTAATCTTTATTTGCTGCTAGTATTAACTGAGTCTTGATCACTGAAGATGATTAACTTGCTTGATTTTTTTCCCATAAGTATGTAGAGTTGAAATAAGAAAAGCCTTTACTTTAGAGAAGTAATTGCCTCATTTTGCAATGAGCTGATAACTCCCAAGATTTCTGCCTCACCCTTTAGAAAGTGCTTTTATTACATAAGTTTCTGTCCTAGCACTTAAAATGTTGCTAGTTCTCTTGGCCTCCTATGTGTAGTGTGGAGAGCGGACTTACATTACAATGTGCATCACCATGTCAGTACCTGCAAATGATACATGGCATCATTGACTGAACATATTTTCCTCTGATTTCTCAAGGACTTTGGCTACTTAGACATCAAAAAGTTGCTGCCTCCCTGATTCTAATGTGAGGGAATCAGGGAGACGTGTGAGGGAGCTGAGCGATGATAGAACCGCTTGTTGCCCTTCCCCCTACTCACTTTTAGAGAGTGGAATTCAGAAGAAAGTCATTTTGTGTTTTGGTTGGGGAGATTATATTGGGTGATTTGAAAGGGAGTAAAATAGGAAAGGGCTGGGCTAGACTGGAGAGGGAGATAGGTAATGAGTACTGTTTAGAAGGCGATCTCTGGGGGCTTGTGGCTTTGTGAGGAATCATAGAATCATAGAATCATAGAATATCAGGGTTGGAAGGGACCCCAGAAGGTCATCTAGTCCAACCCCCTGCTCAAAGCAGGACCAAGTCCCAGTTAAATCATCCTAGCCAGGGCTTTGTCAAGCCTGACCTTAAAAACCTCTAAGGAAGGAGATTCTACCACCTCCCTAGGTAACGCATTCCAGTGTTTCACCACCCTCTTAGTGAAAAAGTTTTTCCTAATATCCAATCTAAACGTCCCCCATTGCAACTTGAGACCATTACTCCTCGTTCTGTCATCTGCTACCATTGAGAACAGTCTAGAGCCATCCTCTTTGAAACCCCCTTTCAGGTAGTTGAAAGCAGCTATCAAATCCCCCCTCATTCTTCTCTTCTGCAGACTAAACAATCCCAGCTCCCTCAGCCTCTCCTCGTAAGTCATGTGCTCTAGACCCCTAATCATTTTTGTTGCCCTTCGCTGTACTCTTTCCAATTTATCCACATCCTTCTTGTAGTGTGGGGCCCAAAACTGGACACAGTACTCCAGATGAGGCCTCACCAGTGTCGAATAGAGGGGAACGATCACGTCCCTCGATCTGCTCGCTATGCCCCTACTTATACATCCCAAAATGCCATTGGCCTTCTTGGCAACAAGGGCACACTGCTGACTCATATCCAGCTTCTCGTCCACTGTCACCCCTAGGTCCTTTTCCGCAGAACTGCTGCCGAGCCTTTCGGTCCCTAGTCTGTAGCGGTGCATTGGATTCTTCCATCCTAAGTGCAGGACCCTGCACTTATCCTTATTGAACCTCATTAGATTTCTTTTGGCCCAATCTTCCAATTTGTCTAGGTCCTTCTGTATCCTATCCCTCCCCTCCAGCGTATCTACCACTCCTCCCAGTTTAGTATCTTTTCTTTCTCTCATCCCCTTATACATTTTGCATCTGAAAATGGAAGGGAAAGGGGATGGGGGAGAATATTTTTCAGATTTTCAGTTTTAAGCTTTGCTCATCAAAAGAAAAACTGAAAATGATTTTTTGAGGAAATATGTTTGCCATTTATAATTCTAGTTGAAATGAAATCAAACCCCAAAGCTCACACTAAATACATGTTGGGGCTCTTTTACTTTACTCACATAGTAAACATTTGGAATATCTTGCACTAAAATTCAAGATAACAAATTGGACGTATCTTGCAAAAGCATACATATGGGCTTAACTTTATGCACTGTGAGTTGCTTCAGTGAAGACAGTCAGAATATTTAGAGTGCATAAAATTAAGCCCATGTGTAAGTCTTTGTAGGACCAGAGGCACGGACAGCAATGTTATATCACAAGTAAAAGGGATTAGTGGGGTTGCATGTAGAAATTATGATGTGTCTTGGTCAAATTACAAAGGTCTAACTGACTGCCAAATTTAGATAAGGGAAAGAATATTGCCATAGTCAATATTTGTAGGCTCTTCTGTTGGTTTTCATCTTCTTTGGAGAACTGAGAGGAATCATTTGTTAAGGTCATCTGGAGCCTGAGACTCGGCTGGGACAAACTGGCCAAGATCTAGTGACATCAATGGAACTAAGCTGATTTTTCCCAGCTGAGGCCCTCACCCCAGATGAGCATATTCCATGCTACTGTTTCCTTGTAATTGAAAGGGTTGGCTTTGGTTTACCCTACACTCTCCATCTGTTTCTGCTTCTTGTCTGAGGACATACGTTTTAAAGCCAGTGCTTCCCAGAGAGAACAAATAAGAACAGTCTTAGTTAACAGATGTGCACAACTGTAAGTGAAAATGATACAGCTCACTTGCAACCAATTTATAAAAATGGAGGGAAAAAATGTCCATGTTTCTCAGGCAAACTCACCCTTCACAGTCTACTGCACTTTCAAACAGATATCATAAATATAGTATTTTATGTACTTAAGACATTTTTCTTTTTTTCTATTTAATTAGTTTGACACTACCTTAGGCTCCCAAATCATTTACATTTTAACCTCTTTGTTCAGACACTAGTTTGGGCAAAAAGGACACCAGGGCAACTTATGATCCCAAACGTATGGTGAGTAGAGCTGGATAACCTATTCATAGAAAACAATTTGTTCAATGAGATTAACTGTTTTTTTTTTCTGTTCCCAAAAACACTTTGATATTTACCAGTTTGTGATCTGAAGTTATTCTACAAAGATTTTGGGTAAATCAAACAGGATCTGCTTTCTGCTTTTATTCACTTTTCAATACAATTGTGTCTCTTTAGCCATGTATTATTTCTGTTCTCTGACTGGATGAATGTTGCTACAAAAAAGGACAGGGTATGACCCAAGTCACTGGGTCCTTTAGTCTCTCAGAGAGATGATGGAAGCAGTTTTAGGAGTTAGGAAAAGCTTCAAAGTTTTCCTTTCTAGGCCATTTCTTGTCTTTTTATTGAGGGCATCTAATCCCTTTTTTAGCTAGATGTACTGATAGTGACGGAAACCCAGCTATTGCTGAGTGGGGTACAGCAACAACAGAAAACAGAAATGGCTATGGCTAGAAAATGAGCAGGTAGCATCATCAAAGCAAACAGAACTGAGATTTGCTTGTCTTTAGTTTGTAATTTTCATGTGCCCCTTCCCTTCACAAGGTAGCAGTACTAGAGAAATCCAGCAATCCTTGAATTGGCAAGGCATAGCAATAACAGCACCAACATGAATTACATTGGAAACACTGAGGACCAGATCTATAAAAGGGCTTCAGCATTGTGACATTGAACGTTGCAACAGTTTACTTTTAGGCACCTAGAAAAATCACAGAAACAACACTGGAATCCATAAAGCTTGAGTCTGGTGCCTAGGCTGCTATGAATGGGAAGAGACAGGCACTTTAGAAAAGCCACAAAAGATGGGGAATTGCATAAGCTAGCCAATGGGAGATGCCCAGGAGAGGCATGTGTCCTAAACCCTACACCCTCACAGATGGCTGCATATGTCCAGGCAGCAGGGAGGCACTTCTCTTTGCTAGTAATCCATGAATTAGGGAAAGAAAGGTATTCACTCACCTAACTCACATGCAGGGCCTGATCTTGTAGGTGTTCTCAAAGGCCTAAATCCATACATGGAAGAAGGAAGGAGGACCTCCCTTAATCTTTAGTCCAATGGTTTAGGTACTCCCCTGGGACGTGGAAAACCTCTGGTTCAGGTCCCCTCAGTACGATGAGAAGGGGTTTGCTCTACCCACTGGACTATGGGACATTCTGAGGTTAGTTTCCCTCAATCTCTCCTAATAAAGTTGCTCAACTTTAATTGACTAAGTAAATATTAATTAGGACAGAGTACAAGTGAGAATCACACTTTAGTCCAGTGGTAGGCAGCAACAGATACCTTCTCCTCATCAGGTAGTGGGTGGACTTGAATTGGTGGCCCCTCATACCTCAAATGAGTACTCTAATCAGCGAGCTAAAGGTTATAAGGGAGATATTTCCTTTTCTTCCTCCCCACCATTGGCTGCCTTGTGTGGAGTAAGGCAGCCTCTGAGCACACCTACTTTATTGGGCTCTGCATGCAAGTTAAATGGGTGAACACCAGCTTTCCCTGGTTCATGGATTGCTCTAGGACTTAGGTGGGAGATAGATGCCCGGATGCCTAGAGGAAATGGAAAACCTATCTTATGAAAGGAGACTCAAAGAACTTTGCTTGTTAATCTAATAAAAAAAAGGCTGAGGGGAGGTATGATTGCTCTCTATAAATACAGCCAAACATCTGATGACAGAAAGCAAGATATATTGACAAAATTCTCAGTCGTAACTCAGAGTGGTCCCCATTTAGTGTCCTGTCTCCAGCAGTTGGGATTTTTGCTACTGGCAGTTGCCAGTGACCACATGCCATTGTAGGCAGTCCAATCATACCATCCCCTCCATAAATTTAGACTCAGTCCTGATGCCAGTTAGGTTTTTTGCCCCCACTACCCCCTTGGAAGGTTCTTCCAGAACTTCACTCTTCGGATGGTTAGAAACCTTTGCTTAATTTTGAGCCTAAACTTGTTGGTGGCCAGTTTATAGCCATTTCTTCTTGTGTCCACATCGGTGCTTAACTTAAATAACATCTCTCCCTCCCATGTATTTATTCCTCTGTCTTTTCCTAGTGATCGTGTGATTCTCCAACTTTCCCCCCGTTTTTTCTAGTTGTGCGTCCTCTTATCTTTTATTCTCCCTTTTAATCTTCTGCAAATCATCCTATATCCTCCTGAGGCTCTGAACTCTTGGTATGTGCATTAGCTCTTCCCCTCGTCTTAGAGGACTAGCCATTCTTCTCTTCTTCCTTGCCCTCCCTCCCTCAGTTACAGCCCACTGTGCCCCTTCTTCATTATCCACTCAGCAAACCTGTCCCTGAGCGCTATTTGTCCCTCACTAGCTGGTCTTTTTCTCTTCCTGGTTCTTGTAGTCATGTTTCCACTGACTAATTTCCTCACCCAGCAGTCTCCCCTCTGCGTTCTTCAGTCCAGCTTGCACCTGGAGGTCTCGACTTTTCCCTTCAGCCTCCTCCTGCCTTTGCTCCATCTTTGGTTTGAAACCCTTTCAAAACTCAACAATAGCTTCCACCTGCATCTCGAAGCCTTGGATCTTCTCTTCCATCAGTTCTATTAAGCAGAACTTCATACAAACAAAGCCTAAAGAGTCTATTGGTATCTTAAGTGCCTATAGGATTTGCAAGCTAGATTTCTCTTTGCAGAATTTAGTTTAACTATAATTACAACAGCCAATATTTTAATAACATTCCATGAGCAAATTGATGTGTAGCTTACTTTAAGTTTATTGTCTTTAGTAATGAAGTGAAAGCATTTTAAATTGGAAGTACATCGTGACTGCTGCACCTCTGTTTTTCTGTTTGCTCTAGGTAATCTGAAATACCTGACCTTCTTTGTCAGGATAATATGCAATATTTATTGATTTATTTTGACTTTTATTATGTGCCTTTTGCTATAAACACTTTTTTCTCTTATTTAAAACTACATGCTTTAGCAAAATGGATTAAATAAATCTTTAAAAACAAACCTCCAGAACTTCTTTACAATTCCCAATCTCCATTACCAACTGTATCATATTCTGCCTTCCTACTCCCCCAGCTCATTCTTGCCCTCCAGAAAAAGCCAGGGGAATCAGATGAATCCAGTCTCTGATGATCACACTTCACCCTGGACTTCTTATAGAGAACAGCTTTCTACCAGTCCAGGAAAGTGCTAAAATATTATGACGATGCCTATATAATAACCTACATAAGCAAATAGATTAATAGCGTCATCCAGTTATACAATGATGCTATTAGCTCAAGAAGCTCGTATATCACAGTGTCACAAGAGAGTATATATGGTGGTTAGTGCTCAGAAAATGGGGCTTTTTTATTCTGTTTCATAGATGATTGGGGTCTCCCCATACTGGAGTGGGGGACAATCTAAAGGGGAGGACATGTGACTGCCCCACATGTCTCCACCTTGCCCCCAACTCAGGACCCCCGTGCTCTCCTCACCCCCCTGTTACCTGCCCCGGGGGCACGTTCAGCCGCTCTTCCTGGCAGTCGGGCCCAGGCAGGGAGCAGGACAGTGCCAGTCCCAGTCGCTGCTCTGTGCAGTGTAGCCAGCTGCTGCGAGACAGTCTGGCTGTGGGGGGGGGTGGCAGCAGCCTGCTCCCTGCTTGGGTTCGGCTTCCAGGGACGAAGCCAAGCATGCCGGTTTGGAGAGGAGGGCTCTGGCTCGCTCGGCTACTGTTCCCAGAAGCTGAACCTCGGTGTAACCCAAGTGTGTGGGTTACATAAGCAGGGGACAGCCCGCCGCCACCACACCCAGGCAGCTGCTGTGCTGCAGTGGGCAGTGTCCCAGCAGTCAGAGGAGGCTCAGGGCCCACCCCTTCCACTCCTCCTCTGGTTCTGCCCCTTCCACTCCCCACCCAGGCCAACTGGTGGGGGGCCCTTGACCTCACATGGCCCCCTAATGTGACACCTCTGATTTTTCTATACATGGGACTAGTGTCCAGATCAAACCACATATCCAATTGTATTGAACTACATATATGAAGGGTTGTATTTTAACTCTAAATATCTCTAGCTTGCCATTGTGCTTGCAATCAAGCCTCTGATTTGTATCATTGTCCAGCAGTCTTCTGGACAGTGAATAGTTCCAATTTCATGGAGGTAAGCCAAAGTTATTCACCTTCACAACCATGAACTACAAACTGCTATTATAAGCAATAGCTAACAATGTACCTCTTAAGATAATGGAGACTATTGCTCATAAAGCTGATTTATGATGTGTTATCAAACATCACAAACATCAGATCGACTTTCATTTCTTCCATTCAGCTCTAAAAAAACACTGTAAACTGAACTCCAAAAAACAGCTTATGCTGCTCTTGAATCTTTTTATTCAGTTTTGAAACTAAATTTTAAAAAGTCTTTTGTTATCATGTGGGCTTTTAAGTTGCCATGTAGTTCAAATTCTGTATCTTTAACTACTTTAATATAGCTGTTGATGGAAACAATTATAATTTTATGTTAGGCTGCAACAGCTGGAGTTCCCCAGAATTCTGAACTTCGGGTCATTGCTGTTCACAATGAACATTAATGACCTACTACTTCATTGACAAGGGCAGGGACATGCATGTATGCAGATGACTTCAGGTTTCATAAAGCAAACTATCAGTTCCTTGAGCTGTTAAATATGCATTATGTAAGTTCATTGGATGTTGCAAACATGGTCTCTCTCACCTCTAGCTCCTAATCTCTTCATTTGATTATTTTGCTGTACAGGGCAAAAAGGGCAAGGCTAAAGGTGCCTGTAGAACACTACTTTCCCAAAGCTATACACCAGTAATTAGCACAGACAAAAAATCTCTCCTCACATGCCCTGAGTCTTTTTAAAAAAATCCATTTCACATAAGACCTGGATTAGTACTGGGTGAGAGCACAATATTATATAATTAACATTGTATAGCACTGCAAGTAAGTAACCATTGCATAGATAACCACTTTCACTGAAAAAAAAGAAAAGGAGTACTTGTGGCACCTTAGAGACTAACAAATTTATTTGAGCATAAGCTTTCGTGAGCTACAGCTCATGGTAGAGCTGGTCAAAAATGCCAGTGACAATATTTATACAAAACCTATATTTCCCCAAAATTTCTAACAACATTTTTTTCCATCGTAAAACAAAACAACAATCCTCATTTGTTAGGAAAATTCAGAGTTTACTGAAACATTTCTGGTTTTCAGTATTCCTTCCAAAAACACCCCAGAAATTTTAAAGCAAAATGAAAATATTGGTATTTATTAATACAAGAGAGTACGGAGTCAACTCCCCTCCTGCTATTTGTGTTTCTGCTACCTCCCATTTTGTTTTTGCCCAAAGCCAGGAAAGACACATCCCTGAACTTCCTCTCAGAGTTACTTCCTACTCCTAAAGAGGCTGTCTGCATATGCACCAAGGAGTCCACTCACCAATTCAGTGTAGCAACTGTTACAATATTCACAAATACAATTTTTTGCTATATTTCCCATTTTATTCATACATTTCAAAAATATTTCACCTTTCAAGCTGAAATTTTCTTTTCTTGATTTGGTCTTAAGGCTTAATTTTTGGAAAGTTTGATCAAAATACCCTCATCATGCTTACTGGGCAAGCTGTGCCTTAGACCCCTTTTTGTCCCCTTGAGTGCAGTTTCATGCGGCATCAAATCAAAGTGAACTACAGAACTTTTTGGTGCATGGTAGTAGGGTCTACACAACAACTTAGTGCACAGCCAGTTCATATGCTATTGATTTGCCACAATCTCCATATAGACAAGCTAACCCAAGGTGCAAAACACACAAAGCAAATGATAAAGTACATTACACATAGTTCTCCTTACCTTCTTCTTAATCTTTCCTTACAAGCACTGTAAATTCCTCTCAACAAAAATAAATTTAATCTCTGGCTGGGAAAAGCAGACTGTCCTGCTTGCAGCATAGCCTCTAAGGTGCCACAAGTACTCCTTTTCTTTTTGCGAATACAGACTAACACGGCTGCTACTCTGATCTCTGTCTGTGTCACTCTTGGTCAGCCTCAGTCTGCTAATAACCTGATTTCCCCCCCCCCCCATTCTTTAGACTAGAATCTTTAAGATTTTAGAATTCCCTTTGATCCAGGGGTTTTGGTTTGGGAAGAATACACTTTGCCAGACTGGTTGGATCCAGGCAGGGGGTCTTCCTTCAGTTAATAGTTTCCCCGCTGTTTCCTCAAGGACTCTTTGTTTTTGTTGTTGTTTTCTTTCTCATTTGGTTCTCCTTTACATCCTCATTTGATTTAACTCTATGCATTCAAACAGGGTAACAACACAGGTAACCTGAGGGAAATATTATATATAAAATAAATGCACAAACTCCCTCATTCTCCACAGCCTTCAGCTGTTTTTTTTTTAATTTAAAAGGGAAAAAATAAACACTGCCAGAACAAACTTACTTTTGCCAGCTCAGCTTGTGAGTTCTTGATTTATACAGCACCGGTTACCATGGTGTATCTTGAATGCTCAGCCTTAACACTGCAATAATGCCAGTTGATATGGGGAGTGGAAACAAACTATCATATTTGCTTGTGTTTGTATCCTATCAAGCTTTGAAATCCTTATTTTCTTATTATTATTTTACAGAGGAAACTTATCTCTTACTCTAGTTCAGTACAAATTTTAATTCCTCCCCTTGATACGATCTATTGAAAGGAAATTAGGAAGTAAATTCTATAGATAAAGAAATGTTCCAGGTTTTTTTTTTTCCAATAAATGAGTAGTTCAAAATGTGCAACCCTGAATAAACTAACAGAACTCTAAAAGGAAGAGATGTATTTGAAACCTATTACCCCTTCTATCACCTGCCTCCCCCCAAAAGGCAAGGTATTTAGCATTGAGAACATTTAAAATATGGTTATTAAATTAAATGGAATGTCCATACTACTTTCCTATTGTACATTTAATGAAGTTCAGTGTAATGGGCTCCTGCCATGTGTTCCCTGGATGATTGACATTACTGGACCACTGGTATAGAAGGATAGCCCTTGGTCAGGAAGGACAGTCAGAGAAAAAAGGGAGGAGGAGTTGCATTGCATATCAAAGATGCACTGAGGCTGAGGTAGGACGGGGAGGCAGTCCTGTTGAAAGTTTCTGGGAAAGGATAAAAGGAGTAAAAAACAAGGCTGATGTCAAGGTAGGCATCTATTGTAGTCTGCCTAGCGAGGGAGAAAAGGTGGATGAGGCTTTTTTTAAACAACTAAAAAAAATCATTGAAAGCACACAACTTGTTGATTACATCTGTTGGGAAAATAACACAGCAGGGCACAGATTATCCAATAAGCCATTTGAATGCCTTAGAGGCACCATTTTTTTGTTTTGTTTGTTTGTTATAGGAGGTAGAGAAAGCCACGAAGGAAGTCTATTCTAGAATTGATTCTGATAAACAGGGAGGAGAGAGTTGAGAATTTGAAGGTAGAAGGCAGCTTGAGTGAAAGTGATCATAAAATGATGTAGTTCACAATTCTAAAGAATTGTAGAATGGAAAACAGTAGAATAATGACAATAGACTTCAAGAAGGCAGACTTTAGCAAATTCAGAGAATGAGCAAGTAAGGTCCTATGGGAAGCAAATGGAAAAAGAATTCAGGAGAACTGGCATTTTTTTTGAAAGAAACATAATTAAGGGCACAAGAACAAACTATTCTAATGCATATGAAAGACAGGAAATATGGTAAGAGACCACTTTGGCTTAACCAGGAGATCTTCAATGAACTCAAAAAAGAATCATACAAAAAATGAAAACTGTTCAAATTATGAAGGATTGATATAAAACCCACCAACACAAGCATGTAAGGACAAAATTAGAAAGGCCAAGGTATGAAACACAATTACACTAGCAAGAGACATAAAGGGTAACATAATGTAAAGCTGTCTTGTGGATGTAATCCAGAAACACAAAATGTTTAAGATACAAATGCATAGCAAAGATTCATAACTTAATATACAATGAAAATACATGTGCATGCATATACATAGGGAGGCATAGGAAGGAGATAGATATAGATAGATGGATAGATAGATAGATAGATAGATAGATAGATAATATATTATATGTATATATATATATATATATATATATATATGATAATATTGTTCAACAGATCATAACTTTTCCAATGATACCTTCCAAGGCATACTTTGTATAAGATTGATCATAATTGTGCATCACTGTTGATACATGAGTGGTGATACCTTAGTGTAAGCATGGACATCTTTCTGTATTCATTCCTTTATGCCACTCCTGCAATATAAAGGGGTGAATACAGTCTCCTGTGGAAGTCCCTGACTCCAGCAGTAATATAGGGACACCAGAGGATATCCTTTTCTCCCGGAAATGTATTGGTGTCATGAGGGGGCATACTTTAAGCCAGAGAGCTTTAAACTTGGGCTAGTCTGTCAAGCAAACAATAGGTAGTCACGCAAGGAGGTTCTCTAACTTATTCTGGCGTCTGCACCAAGCATCCCACAGACTGTTGACCACTCTTTTCTTTTCCTGCCTGGGTTGCATCTTCTGAAAGAATATGGACCTTAAAGCTTTACTGTGAACATAATTAGATATTGGGTTAGATTTACTGGCATGTTTCAGCTCTTTTAAATCACACTGGGTGACACAAATCAGCTGTGAATATGGCTGTGTTGACTTGTTAAATCAGATTTATAAATATTTTTCATCACCAGATAGGCAAAAAGTGGATAGAGCATTCAATGATTCTGGCCCACAATCACTGCCCCAGAGAGTTTACAATTGAGTGAACAGGCAACATATAAATGGAGGGGGGTTGGAAGAGGAAAGAGGTATGAAAATATAGAATCAATAGCTTATGTTTTATGTGCGTATGTATGTGTGCGTCCATCCACTAATCCTTCTACCTAATCACAGTTGAGTAGGAAAACTAGAAGGAGACATATGTAGTGACCTACAGATTAACCCAGGGAAACTTATTTAGACTTAGTCCTATTTTTAAGAGCTTCCTTCTGAGAACAAAACAAAAATGACAGACCTATTGATCATGCAGATACCAACGAGTTGGTTGCCCTAGCAACAACACCAGAACCCCTTGGAATTTCCCCATCATTTATATAACTTTTTGAGTTATTCTAATGGTGCAAGATAATAAAGGCAAATGCTAAGTGCAGAATGCATATTTATTATGCTGGATGGAAACCATGGGAGCACTAATGCACCATTGCCACATGCAAAGCAGTCAATATCCCAGTTCACTGACTATCTTGATTATTTTCAGGCAATGTGGTATATTTTTATTCTAAATCCTATAGGCTGATTTACTTTAAATTACTGTTTCACTACTGCCAACCTAGTTAATATATTATAAATTGTTCCTGAGGGGAATAAGGACATTTCCTGCAATCACGTAAACATAGAGTCTTAAGCAATATTTTGGATCTTGTCCAACTTGCTCCTAATTTCACTTCAAAAGAGTTTTCTGCCTCTCAATAGTTTTGACCTTTTTTTTCATTTTATTTCCTAATGTGTACTTTGTACTTACTATGTATGCATCTTTTTTTAAAGTGGTTTTCATTTTTCCATAATGGTAATAATCAGAGAGTTCCAGCATGCATTTGACTTTAGTCAATTAGGTATCTCATTTGCATACTCTGTATACAGAGACTACAGGACAGTTTTATGGTCATGAGTCTTGGATGTCCACAAGGGATGAAACCACTACTGAGCTGCACTAGTCATCCTGAACTAATACAAATAAAACTGTTGTATTGCACCATGTATTTTATATAAGCCACACATTTTAAAAATGCTTGAAAGGGATTTTTAAAGCTTTATTGATACTACTGTTTGTACCCCTCCCTACTAAAACCAGATTCCACTTTGTAGAAATAGGAGAGAGAGGGGAAAAATCACATATTTTACAGATCCTAAAAGTAAACTAAACTCATTTTCCCAGGCATAATAATACAACATCTTTGGTCTATTATCTTGGAGCTGACCAGGACCGTACCGCCAGTAATTTCTCTCCTTTCCAACGTCATGATAAAGTTATTATGTCTAGCCTTGAATGGATGCTTTCAGATTTTAAATCTCCTCAGGTCAGTGCAAATTGATGGTGAAATGGGGCCGGGGGAAAGCAAAAGATTTTCATGGAAAGTGGATTCAGACATCAAAATGGAAGCTGTTTATACTTCTCAAAGGCTTAGATTATTCAAAGTAGCCCTTGTAGAATTTACACAGCAGAATGTGTGTGGCATTACAAAGTGTACAAAAAATACAGTCTAGTTTCTCTGATCTATGTCTTGTTCTTACTGCAGCAGTTATCTGTACTGCTGTGTGAGTAATTCAAATATTTTGTGAGCATGTGTTATAATACTTAAATGAGTTCTGTGTGGTCATAGAATCATGGAAGACTAAGGTTGGGAGACCTCAGGAGGTCATTTAGTCCAACCCCCTGCTCAGAACAGAACCAACCCCAACTAAATCATCCCAGTCGGACCTTTGTCAAGCTGGGCCTTAAAAATCTCTAAGGATGGAGAGTCCGCCATCTCCCTAGATAACCCATTCCAGGGCTTCTCCATCCTCCTAGGGAAATAGTTTTTTTCTAATATCCAACCTAGACCTCCCGCACTGCAACTTGACTCCATTGCTCCCTGTTCTGTCATCTGCCACCACTGAGAACAGCCTGGCTCCATCCTCTTTGGAACTCTCAACCCCCCCTTACGTAGTTGAAGGCTGCTATAAAATCCCCCCTCATTCTTCTCTTCTGCAGACTAAATAAGCCCAGTTCCCTCAGCCTCTCCTCATAAATCATGTGACCCATCCCCCTGATCATTTTCATTGCCCTCTTCTGGACTCTCTCCAATCTGTCCACAATGTTTCTGTAGTGGGGGGGCCCAAAACTGGATGCAATACTCTAGATGTGGCCAGTGACAAATAGAGAGGAATAATCACTTCCCTCGATCTGCTCTCAGTGCTCCTACTAATGCAGTCCAATATGCCATTAGCCTTCTTGGCAACAAAGGAATGCTGTTGACTCATATCCAGCTTCTCATCCACTGTAGTCCCCAAGTCCTTTTCTGCAGAACTGCCACTTAGCCAGTTGGTCTCCAGCCTGTAGCAGTGCATGGGATTCTTCCATCCTAAGTAGAGGACTCTGCACTTGTCCTTGTTGAACTTCATCAGATTTCTTTTGGCCCAATCCTTCAATTTGTCTAGGTCACTCTGTACCATATCCCTACCCTCCAGCCCATATACCTCTCCCCATATCTTAGTGTCATCCGTCAACTTGCTGAGGGTGCAATCCATCCCATCATCCAGATCATTAATGAAGACGTTGAACAAAACCGGCCCCAGGACAGACCCCTGGGGCATTCCACTTGATACCAGCTGCCAACAAGACATTGAGCCGTTCATCACTACCCATTGAGCCCAACGATCTAGGCAGCTTGCTATCCAACTTATAGTCCATTCATCCAATGCATACTTTTTTAATTTGCTGGTAAGAATACTGTTGGAGACCATATCAAAGGCTTTGCTAAATCAAGATATATCACATCCACCACTTTCCCTATATCCACAGAGCCAGTTATCTCATCATAGAAGGCAATCAGGTTGGTCAGGCATGACTTGCCCTTGGTGAATCCATATTGATTGTTCCTGACCACCTTTCTCTCCTCTAAAATGGATTCTTTGAGGATCTGCTCCATGATTTTTCCAAGGACTGAGGTGAAGCTGACTGGTCTGTAGTTCCCCAGATTCTCCTTCTTCCCTTTTTTAAAGATAGGCACTATATTTGCCTTTTTCCAATCATCTGGAACCTCTGGCTCTGTAATCGCATCAGCCAACTCCCTCAGCACTCTGGGATGCATTAGATCTGCCCCATGGACTTGTGCATGTTCAGCTTTTCTAAATAGTCCTTAACCTGTTCTTTAACTACTGAGGGCTACTCACCTCCTTGACCCACTGTGCTGCCAAGTTAAGCAGTCTGGGAGCTGACCTTGTCTGTGAAGACAAAGGCAAAAAAAAAAGAAGCATTGAATGCTTCAGCTTTTTTCACATAATCTGTTGCTAGGTTGCCTTCCCCATTCAGTAAGGGTCCCATACTTTCCCTGACCTCCTTTTTGTTGCTAAAATACCTGTAGAAACTCTTCCTGTCACCCTTCACATCCCTTGTTAGCTGCAACTCCAGTTGTGTGTTGGCCTTTTTGATTACATCCCTGCATGCTCTAGCAATATTTTTGTACTCCTCCCTAGACATATGTCCAAGTTTTCCACTTCTTGTAAGCTTCCTTTTTGTGTTTAAGCTAACCAAAGATTTCTCTGTTAAGCCAAGCTGGTCACCTGCCATATTTGCTACTCTTTCTACACATCAGGATGGTTAGTTCCGGTTCCTTCAATAAGGCTTCTTTAAAATACAGCCATCTCTCCTGGACTCCTTTCCCCCTCATATTAGCCTCTGAGGGGATCCAGCTTATCAGTTCCCTGAGGGAGTCAAAGTCTACTTTTCTAAATTCCAGGGTCCATATTCTGCTGCTCTCCCTTCTTCCCTGTGTCAGGATCCTGAACTCAACCATCTCATGGTCACTGCTGCACAGGTTGCCACTTCTACTTCTCCTACAAATTCTTCCCTGTTTATGAGCAGCAGATCAAGAGAAGCATGGCCCCTAGTTGGTTCATCCAGCAATTGCAGCAGGAAGTTGTCCAACACTCTCCAAAACTTCCTGGATTGTCCGTGCACTGCTATATTTCTCTCCCAGAAGATATCAGGGTAGTTGAAGTTCACTCCATCAGTTCACAACACAGCCTCCCTAATGCAGCACTCAATGTAGCTCTTCTCAGGCAGTTCCCAGGCAAACTTCTTCTGTTTGCCTGTCCTCTATTCTCTGCTCTGTTCATGGTCATTGTTATCCTATCTCTCCTCCCCACTTCAGTCCAACTGTTCTATTTACTAGTTGCATCTTTTTTTAATCATATTATAAACTCTTTCTGGGTGAGGACTATGAAAGTTTGTTTGCACAGTGCCTATTCCGATTGTGACCTATGAGTGCAACCATAAGTGGGTATACATATATGAGAGAGAAATTAATATATCTCTCTCTCCCTCTCTGATTAACAGTGTGGTCCCTGATCTGCTTCCTGGGGCCAGAGAACCACCTCTTACTCAAGGGTTGTGGCAAAGTCACAATATACCCTTTATAAATGAATAAGAATAGCCTTTTCACATCACAACATGCAGGAAATCCTTATACGGTGTGACATATTGGGGAAAGCTACAGAAGAGTCAAAGACAGTGGTGGTAATTTCAGGATTAGTCACTATCACACTTTCAATTTCAGAGTTCCGAGCACAACTGGAAAGTATAACACAGACAAAAGCCCCCTTAGTAGCCACACTGGTGCCATCAATGAGTTTTTTTACTTGGCTGAGACACCTAGCACATATCTTTGTAGTTGATGACACCCTTGAAATTTGTAGCATGAATCAGGCCTGTGGCTAGCTGAATGCTGAGCAGTAGCAAATATGATTGTGACTGCATATAGCACAAGCTAGGCCTGCCTACACACCTCATCCCAGGTTACTGAGTTATGGCAAGTGACTTGGTTGCACAGAAGGCAGAGAAGCAGCTGCAGTAGATGATGACAGAGCTGCTGCAGTTGTTGCTGTGTGTTACTTTCTATTGTCTCATCATCATCTCTAATTGTTGATTAGTGCCACACTATAGCGATAGAATGGTGCACTTTTCAATCAAAAATGAATCTCACAACACCCACCTACATTTTTTTAACCAAGGTATGGTTTTGTTATTCTGTTTTCAATTGCAGCATTTTTTAATACTCAGAAATCAAAGGGCCCCATAATTGTTCAAAGTGGCTTCCATGGGACACTTTTTTTTGAAAACATTGTGCAGTGAAAGGTGAAACTTGCATGCAGTTTTAGAGAATGGTTTTACTGTCACCAAATGAAAGTAAATAGGCTTTTGCCACATCTGTGTACTTCTGTCTACTACAAACAAGTGCAATGTAATAACAGGAAAGGAAGACAGCAGTTGTATAGTAATCTTCTTCCTTTCTGATTTTTTCTTGTTGATTTAACCAAAGCTTCTGTCTCTCTAGTATAACTGCTTTTATCTACTAATATCTGCTTTTGGAACTCTCAGGGAAGTAGCTCAATAATCCCAACCTATGTCTTTTAGCCAAGAAAGATTGTAGTGATTACTCCATTGTGACACAGAGTGAAATTCTGTTTCCATTGAAGTCAATGGCAGAACTCCTTTAGACATCAATGGGGCCAGGATTTCACCCACAGCATTTAAGGAGAGTTTAATCAGATGTGCTTAGGAAGACATCTCACACATTTGCCACATTTAGCAGTGCCCTGTTTGTGGACCACTTTCCACATCTGGGTGGCATTTTCAACAATGCTCATTGATGCCACTGACTTCAGTGTGGCCAGAGTTAGCAAGGTAAGCACTTCTGAAAGCTCCTGGAATCAACCTAGGCTTTTGTACTGCCCCAATCACCAGAGATTCTGAATGTATTAAGGGAAATTGTGTGCTTCATTGTCACTTTGAGAACTAAGAATTTAGTTTAATCTCATTTTACACATTTAATAGGGCTTCACAGGTGACTCTTGCTATTTGAATAGCTAAACCATGATGAGCACTGCATTGAAACTAGCCAAGCTTCGTGAAGCACTGAAAAGCAGAAAAGCTACATGACATTATATGTTACAAAAACTAAAAAAAAGTTCTCCTGTTCTTCCACTGCTAACTTCAATTTGAATAAGTTTGATTTTTTTAACTGTTTAAAAATCAGATGCGACTCTAAAGCTGCAATAAAAATTCAAACGAACGTAACATGGATGCTCAGAAAGATCTCTTTGCCACTTAGTGTGAATTTTGACTCAAGGACTTAGCATTAGGGTGTAGCACTTAGGGAAATAATAGCACTATTCAATATTTATGAAGCTCTAGTTTTCTCTAAATATAGCAAATCACTTGAACTACTTGTCACAATTGGAAAGTTACTACATTAATGAGAATGGAAAATATTAGGGGAAGAAAAGGCATGCAGGGAGATATCAAAACTGCAACCTGTGTAGCTATCCTTCTCTAAGAATCTTCAAAAGTGTTCAAAAGTGCAGTAACCAATTATTCTCCCTTGTCCAGAGATGGCCCCAAGATAAGGCAAAAAAGAAGTGCAGAGAGTGTTGTCCCGAGATCAAGATTTTGGGAATGGGTATAAAAGAAATAAGATATACAGAAATCTCTTAATCTTACACTGCAGAAAAAGTGGGGTAGGAGGGGACAGAGAGATGGCAAAACAGGTACTTTTGGTTGAAAAAGGTCCAGATGGCCTGACCTTCCCAAAGGGAAAATAATTAGGGTGGAATTGATCAAACCGTTGTATTCTGACTTTTTGAAATTTCATAAAGAGAAACTATTTTGTGTAATTTCACATATCCAGTCAAATGTCCAGGTCTTGTGAACTTTACTAGCCCAAAGCCATAAGAAAGGGTAAACACTCATGAGTGAATTTCATGCCTGTCAGAAGATATATTTTGCCACTACATTCTGGATCTCACTTTGACCATTTGTAAGGTCCTGAACTACCAGGTGAGTTGGTGTGATAGCTCATACCATCTTTTCAGCTGATCACATGCCCTGGAAAGATAGGAGGTGAACAGCATTCCAGAAGGGAGAGATTTTTTTCCCCCTTCTCTAAGGCGAGGGCTACACTACAGAATTACTTTGGTATAACTATGTCGCTCAGGGGTATGAAAAATTCACACTCCTGAATGATGTATTTATACAGATCTTAACTCCCTGTGTAGACAGCGCTATGTTGGTGAGAGAACTTCTGCCACCAACAAAGGTGTCATCTCTCACAGAAGTGGAGTTATTAAGCCAACAAGAGAGCTCTCTCCCGTCACCTTAGAGTGTCTTCACCAGAAGCGCTACACTGGCGCAGCTGCATCAGTGCAGAAGAGCCAAAGCAAGTTGATAGTATAGATCTGGCCTAACTTGTGGGGAGGCAAGGAAGTTTGCAGGTAGAAACAGAGAAATTCTTTTTTCTTACAACAAATGTGTCTATGGCCTGGTATTTCTGTCCAATACCCTCATAAATATAAAGACAACAATTTTCTAAATTGACTGAAAAAAATTGTCAAAATAGAACCAAAGGCTTGACTGCTTTACGGGGGGGGGGGGGAAGGGGGCTCTGAATTTATGTGTCAATAACCCTCTTAGGCTTTGTGTATACTACACAGTTTTGTTGACAAAAGTCAGTTTTCATCAACAAAATAGTGAATGTGTACACACCAGAATGCTCCTCCCACTGATGTAATTCCTCTACTATACTGACATAATAAAACCGCCTCAACCAGCTTTCAGAGATGTATTTAGAGCAATGCAGTGTCAGTGTAGACACCTCTCTTAGTTGTCAACCTAATTGGCCTTCAGGAGGTGTTCCATAATGCCCATCATGACGTCTCTGGTCAGTAGTTTAAACTTTGGTGCCTTCAAGGTACACAAGTGCCCCTCCCCCCATTTATTGCCAGCTGGTATCAAGCGGCGTGCCCTAGGGGTTGATTTTGGGGCCAGTTTTGTTCAATATCTTCATTAATGATCTGGATGATGAGATGGATTGCACCCTCAGCATGTTTGTGGATAATACTAAGCTGTTGGGAGAGTAGGAATAGGGTCCATAGTGACCTAGACAATTGGGGGATTGGGCCAAAAGAAATCTGATGAAGTTCAACAAGGACAAGTGCAGAGTCCTCTACTTAGGACAGAAGAATCCCATGCACTGCTACAGGCTGGGGACCAACTGGCTAAGTGCAGTTCTGCAGAAAAGGACTTGGGGATTACAGTGGATGAGAAGCTGAATATGAGTCAACAGTGTTCCTTTGTTGCCAAGAAGGCTAATGGCATATTGGGCTGCATTAGTAGGAGCATTGCCAGCAGATCGAGGGAAGTGATTATTCCCCTCTATTTGTCACTTGGGAGGCCACATCTGGAGTATAGCTCCAGTTTTGGGCCCCCCACTACAGAAAGGATGTGGACAAATTGGAGAGAGTCCAGCAGAGGGCAATGAAAATGATTAGAGGGCTGGAGCACATGATTTATGAGGAAAGGCTGAGGGAACTGGGCTTATTTAGTCTGCAGAAGAGAAGAGTGAGGGGGGATTTGATAGCTGCCTTCAACTACTTCAAGGGGGGTTCCAAATCAGTGGCATAGCCAGGTGGAGAAAACAGGCAAAGCAGAGATAAAAAAGGGGTCACCGGCGGCGGTCCGGGTCTTCGGCGGCGGGTCAGGCGGTGGTCCGGGTCCTTCACTCGCTCTGGTCTTTGGCAGCACTGAAGGATGCTCCGCTGCCAAAATGCCACCGAAGACTAGAGCGAGTGAAAGACCCGACACCGAAGTGCCACTGAAGACCCGGAGTGCCACCTGACCCACCACCGAATACCCAGTCCACCGCCAGGTGAGTAAAAATTAAAAAGGGGCCAAAAATTAAAAAGGCAACACTTCTGCTCAGTGGGAGAGCAGCTGCTGCCCCGCTCTCCCCCGCCTCCCCCAAGCTATGCTACTGTTCCAAAGAGGATGGAGCTAGGCTGTTCTCATTGGTGGTAGGTGACAGAAGGAGCAACGGTCTAATGTTGCAGTGGGGGACGTCGAGGTTGGATATAAGGGAAAACACTTTCACTAGGAGGGTGGTGTAGCACTGAAATGGGTTACTAAGAGAGGTGGTGGAATCTCCATCCTTAGAGGTTTTTAAGACCCAGCTTGACAAAGCCCTGACTGGGATGATTTAGTTGGGGTTCATTCTGTTTTGATCAGGGGGTAGGACTAAATGACCTCCTGAGGTCTCTTCCAACCCTAATCTTCTGTGATTCTATGATTCTATGATGTAAAGGCCTGGAAATGTTTGAAATTCCTCTTCCTGTTTGAAATTCCAACTTCTCAGCTGATCATGCTGTCTTTACGTAGCAGATGCACTCCCACGTGGAGCACACCAGAGCTGCTGGATCTGCTAAGCATATGGGGAGAGGAGGCTGTGCAGTTGCAGCTTCGCACCAGCCAGAGGAATTTTGATACCTGTGGGCTAATTGCTAGTCACATGCTGGAGAAGGGGCATGAAAGGGACACCCAGGATTGTCATGCTAAAATAAAGAGCTGAAGCAGGTGTACCAGAAGACTAGGCAAATCCTTGCTCTGGTGTGGCACCGAAGACATGTCACTTGTTTAAGGAGCTTCACACCATCCTCTGTAGCGACCCCACCTCCACCGTCAAGAGGCCGATGGATACTTCAGGGGACTGGAGGCAATGGCTAACAGACTCATCCCTGATGAGGAAGTGATGGATGAGGATGAGGAGGTGGAGCTGGAGGAAGATGTGGAGCACACGGCAGGGTTGTCCGGTTGCCCGGTGAGTCAGGACCTCTTTTCCACTCCGGAGGGATCTAGTCAGATCCAGCACTCTGGCTGTGGTGCACAGGATGCAGGAGAGGGGATCTCCAGTAAGTGTCCATTTTGCTTTGATACTGCACAGTGAGAGGAGTTTGAGCTCTCATGTACTTAATTAACCACAGAGCCTGTCCATCTACACAATGGGGTCATGGTGGAAAAGTTTGTTAATGTACACAGGGATGTCTCTGGAATCCTTCATAGTGATGTCTAGGAAACTTTCCTGTAGGCATTCTGCAATCCTCTTCCAAACGTTCCTTGGGCAAGATGCCTTGTTTTTCCTCCTCACTATGGGAATCTTTGCCATGCCACCTGGCAATTATTTCTGAAGGCACCAGTTCGGCACATATTGGAGCTTGTCTCTAGCCACACACATGCAGGAGATTCACCTTTGCATCTTGGGTTACCCTTAGAAGTGAGATATCA
Organism: Dermochelys coriacea; assembly: GCF_009764565.3. Classification (NCBI taxonomy): domain Eukaryota; kingdom Metazoa; phylum Chordata; order Testudines; family Dermochelyidae; genus Dermochelys; species Dermochelys coriacea. Next base: position 90,295,876 of record NC_050068.2, on the reverse strand, counting down.
GTTTAGATTGCCCTAGCCTGTGCCAATATTCAGAATAGGCTCCCTAGCCACTTTTAGTAACCCCCTTTGAAAACCACCCTTTGTCCCTTCTTATCCTTTCCCCCTTGCCCATGCCCTCCCCATGAACTCACCATAATTGGGACGTGTGGCGACTTGTGTACTAGCCAAGGAACAGTAAGAAAGAGGTGTGTATGTAACTTTTGTGATTCATGGCCATGAATACACCTACAATAATATCTCCTTTCACTGTTTCTTTGTCTTCTGCAGAAGTTCCTATAGAAGGGTCGCTGCAGGGATCTCTTGGATCCTGCCCCAGCTGTGCTAACAAAGTCACTTGGAGACCTGGGGGATCAACAACAACTGGTGCCATTTATTTACAGGTTGTGCTCCCACCACTTTTTCACCAAACACAGCTTGGGATTTAGTGTCTGCATTCAGGAGGAAAGAGCTATCACTTGGCTTCTGCTTCCTCACTCCCTTCTCCTGGCTTCCTTCCTCCCAGGCTTTTCTATAGCCCCAGGCTAACTGGGCAGGCAGCTGACTTCCATTTACCAATTAGATGCAGGTTTTCTATAGCCAGCTCCAATTTACTTCCTTAATAGGAGCTGCCGTGACAGAGAGATGAGTCAGAAGTTCTTGCCCAGCACCCTATCACAATGCCCTTGAGAACAACACTGGCATAGCACCTCCATCACATGATGTGGTGACCCAGGAGGGGTAAGGAGGATATGTTTAGAGAAGTGCTGCAGTCAACAGATGCAGCACATAGCGAAACAAGAGTGTGGAGGGAGACAATTAATGAAATACTGAGGCTGGATAGGAAGGAAATGGAACAGGAGCAGGAACAGAGGATAAAGCTCCTGGTGGACTGGACAGAGATATTTAAGGCTCTCATTAGCCTGAAATCAGAGTAAATCCCTGCCCAACTCCCCTTCCAGCCACTACAGAAATCTGGGTCCATGCCCTCCCCAAACTCCCTCACCAAATTCATCATATGTTCCCTGTTATTCACAGTACCTCGTACACGCCATGCCTGGGGACTGGTTTTCCAATGAAAACTGGAATTGCACCCAGCTGTGAGAGCCCTAACCATGAGACTGTTCGTCATTTTCATATCCCTGGTTTGTCCAAAAGTTTCTGTTTTATCCCATTGTTAAATTTGAATCTTTGAAATAAAATGAGCCTTTATTTGTGGCATACCTACATCACTCAATCCTAACATTGAATCACAGTGGCTTTATCTAGGAATATTTGCTTCTTGCAATTAACACTTGAGAAGCAAGCACTATGGGGTAATTCTTGGTGGTAAGCAGATGTTGCCTAGCTGAATGCATCACATACAGACAGATTTTACTGTGCCCCTCTAACTACCATTGTATCTGACTGCTCAAAATCAGCAGCCAGCTGATCAGCCTCAGCCATCACTGAGGAAACTTCCCCCCTTTGATTTGCAAATATTATTCAGAGTACAGCAGGCTGCATTGACCATCAATTTCTTCATTGAGGTTTAAGTGGCCAAAAAGACAGCACCAGTGACCTTTTAATCAGCCAAAGACACATTCAGTGGTTGATCTCCCCCTCTAGTGTAGACCAGGACTCTGTTTCACAGCTCATGAAATACTCCAGGACCAGCTGCATTGCGTTCATAGCATTCGTCACCAGAATGATCAGCAGTTCAGGATCATGCTGTCAAGCAGAGATAGTGGGCACATAGTTTACAAGAGCTGTTGAAAAATGGCACAAAATGAAGTAGAAAGCCTATGGAATGATGGGATGGAAAAAATTGCATCATGGGATGGTGAGCACATCTCCATGATGCACCACAATCTGTTCCCAGAGCTGCCAGCGGCAGAAAGTGATGAGTTGTGCTGTGGGATAGCTACCCATGATACAACGGTCTCTCTGTCAATGCAAGAGCAATGACTATGGATGTGTTCAGCCAACACAAGGAGCGTTGTGTGGACAAGCTCCACCAATGTTATTAAAGCAACTTATGATTGTTGACAAAACCTAAGTTGACTTAACTCTCTAGTGTAGTCATGATCTTAGTGTGCTTAAGTGTCTGCTGTTAATGGCCCATTGAGTTCAACAGCACTTATTATTCTCAACCTCTGCTGTACTAGGTACGCACGCTCTGGTGATTAATCATTTTCCACTGGGAGATAATATGTTTTTAAATAGTGTATTCTTATTTTCATATTGTCACCTCCTTTGCTACACAATATTATATTTAGGAGGTTTTATTGTGTTAGTTTTAAATCCCCTTCCTATGCCTTCTCTACATGCAGATTTCCAACATTTTAGCAGAAGGTTTGCTTTTAAATCAATTTAGTTAGACAAGAGCAACTCTGCGGTTAAACACTGCATTTATTTGAATTGCAATTATACCTGCACCTGATGGGCAGAGAGGGTGCAGACCCCCGACGGGGCTCCTGATGAGTTGGCACCACTAGGCCCGCCTCGAACCCTGGGGCGATAGGGGGCGGCGGAGGGAGAATAGCAGCCCCTGGTGGGTCAGGACGGGTAAACACAAAAGATGCTCCCTGGGGGTCATCGATTGGAAAAGGGAAGGAGACAGCCCCAGGGGTGGCAATAACATCTCGGGAGGTGGACGGGATAGGGACAGGGGCAGGAGCAGGGTTAGAGGCGAGATTCTGGGCTGGGAGAGGGCTCTCAGTGATGCCGGGCGCAGGCTCTATGGTGGATTTGGCAGCCATGGCATCAGGAGGTGGACTCTCTTCTGTAGGGCCCCCTCCCGGGAAGGAGGTCGAATGCTTCTCATCAACGAGGGGTGCCCCTGGTGGCTCGGGTCCCAGCCGCATGGCACTGGCCTTCACCTAAACAGGCTCAGTGGCCCTCAGTGGGGTGCCATCTGCAGCCGGGTTGATGGAGGAGTCCAGGGGCTCCTCGGAGGTGGGAGCAGAAGCAACAGTTAGGGGGAGGGAGCATGGGGAAAGGGGGGCTGGAGTGAAGTCGCCCAGATCGAGGCCCGCTGGCATAGGGTTGTCCTCCCCATGGGTGACTGAGGTCAGACCCAGGGCCTCGATCTCCTCATATATGGACGGGAAATCATTTTCCGCCACCCCGGGATTCTCCCCGCTGGCACCTGACACGACGGTCGCCTCGGGGCACACTGAGGTTTCAGATGGCACCAGGGCAGGGGGGACTCCCTCGGGGACCTCGGAGGGGAGGAACTCCCCTGGAGGGGAGATACTGCCTTCCAGTGCTGCCACGTCATCCCCAGGCATCGGTGCCTCCCTTCCTGGTCTTCCGGGAGGCCTCTGCATCCGATGGGAGGAGCGGAGCTTGAGCCTTCCGCTTGCCCCGTTTCCCCTGGACTAGGGCCCAGCCCTCCATGGCATCATCCTGGGGCTGGCTAGCAGGGGTCGTGTCAGGGGGCAGAGGCGATAGCTCAGGGACTCGAGGGGATAAAGGTGGGGCAGCACAAGGGAGGGAAGATTCCCCTTGGGGCAGGCCCTCTTCCATGCCCAGTGGTGTCCCTGCTGAACCCTCCTCCACAGGCCCCACCAGCTTGCAAGCAGCTGGGGCGGGGCTCTCCCGCTCATCTGGGCATAGTTGGGGAGGTGCCCCTTGGGCCCGAGCGGGAGCAATGGTTGACTGGGAAGGAGGAGGAGTGGTTTTGGGTGCCTGGCAGCCAGGGGCGCTGGCGATGACAGGGCTGGTGCCCTGCTGGAGCTCAGGGGTCCCGGATGCCCCTTCTTGCTGGGCCAAGGGGCAGTCCCTCCAGACGTGCTCCATTGCCTGGCAGAGGTAGCACCGAGCCTCCCCCGTGGAGTAGTGCACCCAGTAATGGGCCCCCTGCTGGGGACTAGGAAGGACCCCTCAAGCGCCTCTCCATCTCACGCCGCTGGCGGCAGTTGAAGCTGCACTTGCCAGCAGAACAAGAGGACGTGACGGAGGGTGGGGTCTTTGCAGCCCAAGGGGAGAGGGCTGATGACAGAGATGGGTTTCCCCAGGGTAGAGAGGCAGGGTAACAGGGAGGCATTGAGAAGAAAGGGAGGAACGGAGGTCAGGACCAGGCGGATGCCCAGGTCCTCTAGCGGCTCCAGGGGGACGAACATGCCCCCTACTGCCAGGCCCTTCTCCACCGCCTCCTGGGCAGCGGCCTCTGATGCTAAAAAGAAGACAACCTTGCCATACATTTTGGAGGCCGCCACAATGGCCATGGGCCCCACCACCCTCGCCAACGCCCACAGCTAGGTCTCCACGTGGGGCGAGGCAGGCACCAGGAAGCAACGGATACCGTGCTTCCTGGTCATGGTGGGAAGGGGGCCCCGGTCGCTATAGATGGCAGCAGACGCAGTGGGCGGGAGAGATGACGTAGTGACAGGCACGGGGGCTGCCGCCACCTGGGTGTATGCCCTGGGGGCCGGGGGAGGGACACCTGCAGAGCTGGTGGAGGGAACAGGAGGGGGGACGCCCCAGCTGGTGGTGGGGCCAGGGCATTGGGGGCAGCCCCTGCCATGGAGGGCCTGGTCTTTTTAGCGGGACCCTTCCCCTTCTTCTCCTGGCCCTCTCCTGGCTCCCCCTGAATCTGAGGGGGTGAAAGACGTGGCAGCAGTGGAGGTCATCCTGGTGCCTATCGCTGCTGGTGCCCCAGCAGGGATGGTAGCAGATGGTTTGGCAGCGGCAGCAGAGGTAGAGGCTTGGGGGAGTGATGTAAGGGCAGGTGGGGGAGGGGTAGCTGGGGCTGCTGGAGCGGCTCCACTCGTCTCGTCCCCTTCCATCGTGAGCAGGGAGGGAAGGGGAGATACCAGAAGAAGGAGGGGAAAGGGGAAGCAGGTCGACCACTCCTCCCCGCTAGGCTGCAGGCAGGGGAGGAGGGCGCCAAAAGGGGTGGGCTGGACGGGGAGCAATCAGGGGTTAGGGGTCAGTCGCCGACACAGGGTGGAATTCTGGCTCCTCTACCTGCACTAGGGGAGGGGGGATACAACTACATTGGGGGTGCAGTGAAGAGGGTTGAAACTAAAATGGGGAGTGTCACAAGTGCATGGGAGGGGGCATGGGCCCATAGAGCAAGGGGCTAAGCGGGCTGGAGTTAGGGCAGGGAAACCAAGGTGCTAGCTTCAGAGACTGGGGCAGGGCAAACAAACAACGGCTGCAGAGGGAAAATGGGCAGGGCAGGTAACCAAACAGAAGCTAGTAACGTGGAGGCAAAAGCTGCAAAGGGCAAATGGGGCAGGTTGCAAGGGCAAAGCTGTGGGGTGGGCAGTCTGGGTGGGGGCGGGGGAAGATGTGCGCCCAAGTGCGCTTGTGCAAAGTCTGTTTAGGCTGGTGCTGCTTCTGGGCCAAAGGGTGGAATCAGGGCATGGCCAGCCAAGCAAGCAACTGAGTCCAGAGGCAGGAGCTGAGGCAGATGGTATGCAGCCAATGGGGGTGGTGGAGGGGGCAACGGTGGTGGTAGTAGTGGTGGGGGTTGTGGGGGACACAGATGGATCGGGCGCAGCTGCACACCACACCCCCTGTGTCCCTGCAAACACACTCAAGACCCCCACCACAAGAGCACAGTTTGAAAGTTACTCAGTCTTAAGGCCCCCTCCACAGTGGTCTACAAAGTCTCTAGGTGCTCCCCCACTGGTAGATGATCCTCTCCTTCTCTTTTTCAGGGCTTCAGCAGCTCCAGGCAGCAGACTCCGCAGCAGCAGCAGCAGCAGCAGCTCCAGGAACTCCAGGTGGTGGTCCAGGCAGGCAGAAAGGACCCCTCTCAGGTGGTGGTGGTGGTGTTGGTGGTGTCCACAGCAGCAACGCTGGGGCTGGGGTCCCTCACTCCCCCCCTCTGGGGAGTAGGCCAGCAGGTCCCCCCCAAGGGGCTTCAGTTGGAGCAGTAGCAGCAGCCAAGGGTCAGGGGTCCAGCTGAGCCTGAACACACACTCTGCAGAGGCGTATAGTGCCCGGAGAAAACCCACAAACTGGGGTCTGAAGCCAAACGCTCGCAGAGTGCTCAGGAGATACCCGTGATCCACCCTGTCGAACGTCTTCTCCTGATCCAGGGACAGGAGGGTGAACGACTGACCGTCCCTACACCCGAGTTCCAAAAGGTCCCGGACCAGATACAGGTTGTCGAAGATGGTGCAGCCCGGGACGGTGAGGTCTGATCTGGGTGGATCATGTCCGCCAGCACAGATCCTAGCCACAACGAGATGCCCTCGCTACGACCTTGTAGTCCGTGCTGAGGAGCGAGACGGGACGCCAATTTCGTAAATCATGGAGGTCCCCCTTCTTTGGCAATAAGGAGAGCATGGCTCGCCTACATGAAAGAGGGAGGACCCCGCTGTGCAAAGACTCAGCCCAGACAGTGACTAGGTCTGGGCCGAGGACATCCCAGAACACGCGGTAGAACTCCACGGTCAGCCTGTCCATGCTCGGAGATTTATTAGTGGGCATGTGGTGGAGGGCTTCCGAGAACTTGGCCAGAGTGAGAGGCAGCTCTAGCCAGTCTCGGTCGCCCACACTGACTGTCAGGAGTCCATGCCAGAGCACTCTGCAAGCATTAGGATCAGTCAGATCCGGGGAGAAAAGGCGTGCGTAGAAGGCCCTGGCCCTCCTGCACATCTCCGCCGGATCCGTGAGGGAGATGCCATCCTCCGCGAGGAGGCAGGTGACATGCTTCTTAGCCCCCCTCTTTTTCTCCAGGGCATAGAAGAAAGTGGTAGCCACAATCCGTCTCCCGAAGGAGGCAGATGCGGGATCGAACAAAGGCACCCCAGGTCTGGTGGTCCTCGAGGGCCTGGAACTCCTCCCGCTTCTCCCGGCACACCCTGCAGAGAGAAGGATTCTCATGGCTGGCGGCCAGACGCTTCGCCAGCTCTAAGACCTCCCGTTCCAACTGCCCTATCTCCACATCCCTCCGTCGGCTGGCGCCCCGGGTGTAGTCACGGCAGAAGAGCCAGGCGCGCACCTTCCCCAGGTTCCACCACCACCGCGCCAAGGGAAAGGCATGCCACTGCCCTCGCCAGGCTGCCATGAAGCCCACATCCTCCAACAAGATGTTGTTAAAGTGCCAATAGGCCGGCCCCGGCCTCTCCGCGCAGAAAGAGACTGTCACAGTGGCTAGGTGGTGATCGGAGAACGGGGCCAGCCAAATGCTGGAGGAGTGGGCCCGTGAAAGGTGGAAACAGGATAAGTAGATGCGGTCCAACCGGGAGTGGCGCGACCGATGGACCTCGACCCGGACAAAGGTGAACGTCAAGACGTCGTCCAGGTAGTGGTCACGCCAGACGTCCACCAGGGAGTGATGGTCGACTATCCCCCGGAGGACATCTGCGGCGGCCGAGCACTGCTTGGTCCCTGAGTAGTCCTGCTCCTCGAGGGTTGTATTAAAGTCCCCACCCAGATCCTCCGCACTCACGAGGATCCAAGGTGCCGAGGAAGGCGGACGCCTGCTGAAAGAAACGCAGCCGCTCCGGGCCCAATGTTGGGGCATAGATGTTGACAAGATTAACCACGAACCCCTCCATACTGACCCGGAGGTGCAGCAGGTGGCCCGGCACAGCCTCGGCGACCCCCAGCAGCTCAGGCCGTAGGTCGGGGGAGAACAGGGTCGCCACTCCAGCCGTACGAGCTGTGAGATGGCTAAAGTAGACCCTGTCCCACCAATCCAGCCACCAGCTGTCTTCGGTGGCCGGAACCGTATGGCTCTCCTGCAGGAAAGTCACAGAGTACCTCCCCTCCCGAAGGAAGGAGAGCACCTGGGACCTGCGGAGACCCATCCTACACCCGCGGGTGTTCAACGTTGCGATGGTAAGAGGTGTCATAAGGAGGGCTGGAGGTGATCCTCACCGGCAGGGACGCTCGCGGCTCCCGACGGGCCGCGCAACAGTCCGTTACCTACCGCGTAGGTGGGGCTGGCGCCCTGCCATGGCTTGGGGGTCCTGGATGCCCCTCCTTGCCGGGCCAAGGGGCAGTCCCTCCGGACGTGCCCCATCACCCGGCAGAGGTAGCACCGGGCCTCCCTCATGGAATAGTGCACCCGGTAATGGGCCCCCTGGTAGGGGACCAAAAAGGACCCCTCAAGTGCTTCTCTGTCACGTGCCGCTGGCGGCAGTTGAAGCTGCACTTGCTGGAGGAACGAGAGGACTTGACGGAGGGCAGGGTCCTTGCAGCCCAGTGAAAGAGGACTCAGAATGGAAAGGGGCTTCCCCAGGGTCAAGAGGGCGGGTAATAAGGCAGCATTGGGAAGGAAGGGAGGGACTGAGGTCAGGACGAGGTGGATGACCAGGTCATCCAGTGGCTCCAGGGGGACGAACACGCCCCCCACTGCCTGACCCTTCTCCACCTGGGCAGCAGTCTCCGATGCTAAAAAGAAGACGACCTTCCCATACATTTTGGAGGCCGCCACAATGGCTGTGGGCCCTACCACTCTCACCAATGCCTGCACGTAGGCCTCCACACGGGGCGAGGTGGGCACCAGGAGGCAACGGACGCCATGCTTCCTGGTCATGGTGGGAAAGGGGCCCCGGCCGCTATTGATGGTAGCGGAGGCAGTGGGCGGGAGAAATGATGTAGTGGCAGGCAGAGGGGCCGCTGCCACCTGGGCGTCCCTCTGGGGGCCGAGGGAGGGACACCCGCAGAGCTGGTGGAGGGAGTAGCGGGTAGGGATGCCCCAGCCGGCAGTGGGGCCGGGAAATTGGGGGCAGCCCCTGCCATGGAGGGCCTGGTCTTTTTAATGGGGCCCTTCCCCTTCTTCTTCCCCTGGCCCTTCCTGCCGGCTGTGGGGTGGTCCCCCGGAATTCGAGGGGGCAAGAGGCATGGCAGCAGTGGAGGTCACCCTGGTGTCCGCCACTGCTGGCACCCTGGCAGGGGCAGGTGGTGTGGCAGCAGAGGGTGAGGTAGAGGCTTGGGGTGGTGACGGAGGGGCAGGAGGGGGAAGGGTCTCTAGGGCTGCTGGAGGGGCCCCACACATCTTGTCCCCCACCATAAGAAGCAGGGAGGGAGGGGAAAATACCAGAGAGAGGAGGGGAGAGGGGAGGCAGGTCGACCACTCCTCCCCGCTAGGCTGCCGGCAGGGGAGGAGGGCGCCAAAAAAGGGGGGGCCGGATGGGGGGGTATCAAGGGCTCGTAGGGGACAGTCACCGACTCAGGATAGGAATCCGGCTCCTCTAGCTGCACTAGGGGAGGGAGGTCACAAGAATGTTAGTGGGGTGCAGTGAAGAGGGGCAAACTCAAACGGGAAGAGCACGAGCGCATAGGTGGGGGCATGGGCGCACTGGATAAGGGGCCAATCAGGGAAGGGGTACCCCATGGGGAGGGGGGAGAACCAGGCTGGAGGCAGAACTGGGAAGCGAGGAGCTAGCTTCAGAGGCCAGGGCAGGGCAAACAAACAAAAGCTGCAGAGGGAAAAGGGCGGGGCAGGCAAAACAAAACTGAAGCCAGCGAGGTGCTGGGGTAAAGGGGAGGGCAAAAAGGCTGCAAGGGGCTAAATGGGGCAGGTAACGGGGGGCAAAGCTAGGGCTTACTAAAGGGGTCCAGTCTAGGAGGATGGGGGGGGGCACGTGCGCCTACGTGAGCTTTCAAAGAGTCAGTTTGGGCTGGCTGCTGCTGCTTCAGGCCCAAAAGGTGGTGAAAGGGCGCGGCAGGCCAAGCAACCAGCGGAGTCCCAGCATCAGGAGCTGAGGCAGATGGTACGCAGCTAGTGGGGGGTAGTGGAGGGGGCAGCGGTGGTGGTACTGGTGGGGGGGACACACAGATGGATCGGGGGCAGCTCCACACCACACCCCCTGTGTCCCGGGAAACACACTCAAGACCCCCACCACAAGAGCACAGTTTGAAAGTTACTCAGTTTTAAGGCCCCCTCCATGGTGGTCTGCAAAGTCTCTAGGTGCTCCCCCACTGGTAGATGGTCCTCCTCTTCTTCTTCTCCTCCTCCTCAGGGCCTCAGCAGCTCCAGGAAGCAGACTTGGCAGCAGCAGCAGCTCCAGAAACTCCAGGCGGTGGTCCAGGCAGGCAGAAAGGACTCCTCTCAGGTGGTGGTGATGATGGTGTTCACAGCAGTAAAGGCTGGGGTCTCTCACTCCCCCCTTCTGTGGAGTGGGCCAACAGCCCCCCCCCCCCAAGGGCTGCAGTTGGAGCAGTAGCAGCACCCAAGGGTGGGGGTCCAGCAGCTGGCCAGCAACCAGGTAGTAGAGAACAAGAGGAGGGGTGGTGTCTGGCCCAGCCAGAGGAGCAGCAGTCACCGCAGGAGGAGCCCAGGGCCTAGCAACAGCAGCAGCCCTCTCCCTCCTTCTTCTTCTATGCCAGAGGGATGCAGGAGTCAATAGAAGGGAGAGAGGTTGTTGCCAGGTTAAGCAGGTCCCTTTTCCCTGGGTAAGGTAACAGGGAAGGTTCCAGAACAATCAGGAACCTTCTGGAGACAATTAAGACAGGCTGATTAGAACACCTGCAGCCAATCAAGAAGCTGCTAGACTCAATTGAGGCAGACTAATCAGGGCACCTGGGTTTTAAAAAGGAGCTCACTTCAGTTTGTGGTGTTTGTGTGAGGAGCTGGGAGCAAGAGGCACTAGGAGCTGAGAGTGAGAATGTGGACTGTTGGAGGACTGAGGTGTACAAGAATTATCAGACACCAGGAGAAAGGTCCTATAGTGAGGATAAAGAAGATGTTGGGAGGAAGGCTTGGGGAAGTAGCCCAGGGAGTTGTAGCTGTTGCACAGCTGTTCCAGGAGGCATCCTAGACAGCTGCATTCCACAGGGCCCTGGGTTGGAAACCGGAGTAGAGGGCGGGCCTGGGTTCCCCCCAAATCCTCCCCAACTCCTGGTCAGACACAGGAGGAGTCGACCTGGACTGTGAATTCAGAAAAACAGTCAAGCTGAGGGTTGCGGTGAAGCTCCAAGGCGAGCAAATCCGCCAATAAGCGCAGAACCCACCAAGGTAGAGCAGGAACTTTGTCACAACTGGTACAATTGTGGTTATCCTGATATAACTGTATTGGTAAAAAAATTACATCCCTAATTAACAAATACAAAAATTGAGTGTATCAAAGGCTTAAACCAATTTTAAAACACACCTTTAGTTAAGCTAGTGCATGCAGATAACCACATAGTTTCCAAGGATAAAAGAAGGTAGCACCTTTCCCCCATCCCTGCAGGGGACTGAGATCTTGGGGTTCTGTCTGTGGGAGTGGAGCTGTGTTCAGGTTGGGATTCATTTAGGGAAGTTAGAAGAAGCCTCCCAACCTGCAAAGGCCCAAAAGGAGGATGAATATAAGACAAAGATCCAACTGGAGTACATTTAGAGGGATTTGGATTTACCCCCTCATTCATCTCATTTAGAGGGACCCTCATTTTGTGTTAAGATGATACTGCATATTTAGAGATAGCCCTCACAAACTTTCCTAGAGGTCATTCCCCAGGTACATAGCTACATCATCTACTTTCCTTTAGTAGCATCCTATTGATGAATGAAATGGATGTGCAATGCGGCCATCAGGATGTAATACAGATGACAGGTGAGGGACACCATTTCTAGGGACTTGGGTTTTCCAATTCCTGCTTTGATGGACATAACAAGCATAAGGAAGAAGTGTATCCTGATACTTTATTGTACTCATTTCTAACCATTATTAGCAGTAGTAAGTTACAAGCATGATTTGTGAATAATCAATCTGGAAAGGCAAGGCTCATTCATTCAGAAAAATACATTGATGTAGGCAAAAGTTTAATGAAAATTAAACAGCAGATACATATTCATAGAATGAATAATTGAGGCTGACATGTGTGATTGCTGCTATAACTTTTGAATCTGGTCACAGGTCACTGAAGCCCTCTTGGGATAAAGTGTAGAAAGAAAAGGAAAAGGAACTACGCTTGCAGAAAAAGAAAAAAATAGACTTTCAATAAAACTTTTGTTACTAGGGGAAAAATTAGGACCACATTGTGTACTGATTTACCCCTTATCCAACTCTGAATTTAAGTGGGGTTGTATGTAATATAAATTGATGCAGAATGTGACCCCAACAAGCACTTTACATCTTAGCACTAATCAGATGTTTCAGTCAAAAGGACACAGACAAAGGGATCCTGTCCCAGAAGAGTCTTGTAAGGGACTGTGGTGGCATGGACATAAAGGAGAAACCTAAGGACCAAAGAGAAGACATAAGTGGGATGAGGTAATAGTCCCAAAAATCACAAATTATAATGAGCAACACTGAATATATTTTGTGCTATGTGTGACCTATTTGTGTCTGTGGGTATCTCTATCTGGGGAGATGTAGGTGGGTTTCTAGGGCTACAGTTAATCAACATTTTATTGCTATAGGTGAAATGAGTGATGGTATAAATAGCTGAAGGGCTGGTTGGGTGTTATTGCACTTATGCCAAATAAATTGTTTTATCTTTGGGATTTTCTGAGGGTTTAAAAATGAGTTTTAGTCATGCTTGTTCTTCTAAAAATCAGAATGTTTTAGATAATATCAATGCCACAATCAGAACACTTCAATAAATGTCAATATAAAAATCCACAGACTATGTATTGAACTGTCTGATATATAAAAGAAAGAAAATGCAAATGATTAACCAAACAGTCTTTGAATTGTGTTACAATCAAAGACTATTCATTTCTATTTAAAGGTCTAGATCAGGGGTCGGCCATCTTCAGCACATGGCCCAACAGGGTAATCTGCTGGCGGGCCCCAAGACATTTTGTTTACGTTGACCGTCTGCAGGGACAACCCCCGACAGCTCCCAGTAGCTGCAGTTTGCCATTCCAGGCCAATGAGAGCTGCGGAAGTGGTGTGGGCTGCAGGGACGTGCTGGATGCCACTTCCCGCAGCTCCCATTGGCTGGGAATGGTGAACTGCGGCCAATGGGAGCTGTGGGGGGTTGTGCCTGCGGACGGTCAACGTAAACATAATGTCTCGTGGCCCGCCAGCAGATTACCCTGATGGGCCGTGTGCTGAAGATTGCCGACCCCTGATCTAGACCTTTAAATAGAAATGAATAGTCTTTGATTGTAACGCAATTCAAAGACTGTTTGGTTAATCATTTGCATTTTCTTTCTTTCATATACCAGACAGTTCAATACATAGTCTTTGTGGATTTTTATATTAACATTTATTGAAGGGGCCCTAGCAGCGGCAAACAACCCGCTGCTAGGTCAGTGGGGATCCTGAACGCAACACGCTGACATTGGTTCTGGCAGAGTTACAGGGTCGACTGCCCCCGGGCTACTTCCTAACTCCCCTCCTTCTGGTACCTGGGTCACGGCGGTGTTCTCTGGGGGTCCAGCACCATGGGGTCCTCGGGGTAGTGGACAAGCGGCAGGCCTGGTACTTCCTCTGGATAGCTGGTGCAGGGCAGGTCCAGTAACTCCCCTGGATAGTGGGCACAGGGTAGGTCAGGCCAGTCTTGATGTGGACTTGAGGCCGTGGGGCTTTCCCAGTCGCGGGCTAGGTTGGCTGCATCCGGCCTCCCCAGCAGCTGGTCCTCTAGTGAGCTCTGAGGGCCTGCCTTTCTACTTCCAGGTCACCACCTGTCCCTCTGAGGGGTGGACTCAGAGCTTACTGGTTCCGCCCACTCTGGTATCTGGAGGGGCTCGAGCCTCTCTGGGGCGGCGGGGAGCCACACCGCCTGGCTACAGCCCCCTGGGAGCAGTCCCTGCCTTCCCATGACTATAATGGCTGCTACTCTACTTGTCCCTTGTCCACAGTCCACAAGAGTCACTTTTGCCCTCCCTATCTGTCCTTCCATGCTAAGCCCAAGCACCTTTTCACCCAGTATTTTTTTGCTGTGGTAACAATCCCTTATTGCACGTTTATTTGGTAAATAAAAGGCAGTGCATTTTCTTTTAGAAATCTGTCATTTTAAGATGATTTGTTGCAGAATAAAGCACTTTATAACCTGATGGAAACAGTCCTTGTAATTCAGTTACTTCATGTATTGGCCTTTCATCTCTTCCATGAGCAAAATTAGTTTGATGTGCTCATCCTACTTTCCATTTTTGTGCATTACAAATCACCCATTCAAGTTTTCACGGTTCTCCTAAACATACACCCAGATTAAACAAAGAAGTTGCAGATCATCACCATAACTAGTTACTGCAAAACCACAGTCAGGACTTAGTGTTGTCACTTATCTCAAATAGTTTCTCACAGGTACAGGATGTTGATGGGGCACTACACTGGGCAAAGGTTTGTCTAACCTCTCCACATTCATATTTGGATTCATTCTGCTTTCCCTTGGTTATGTTATCACAAGTCTTTGCTACACCAACTCTCCCTCAATTTAGAGTATAGCAGTGTTTTTCCTTGAGGTCAGTGCCTGGAGGGAGTTGTTCTGAAGGAGCCAAGTTCTTCAGGGTCATCTGCATTTCTCACAATTTTTTTATTTTTTTACTGTATGACTTCCACCATTGTATTTTGGGGTAAGGTATTTTCAGAGGAAAAGCTCTTTCTGGATTTCAGTATCTAGGGTGGTGAAGTCTGGCCATGCCATGAACATCTTATTTTGTCTCTCCCTGTTATTGAGGGCATCCTGCCTCTCTGATGGTGGGGCAATCCCAGCTAGGTAGTATAAGGACAATGTTGGAGTTGGTTTCAAAGGATTGTGCTGATCCTACAGGATTGATTGAGTTCAGTATCAATTTTGTATGCATGGCTCAATTGTGATTATACAGGGCAGAGTATTATACACAGCTGAGCATTACAGGATGAGACTGGCTGCTCAGAGTGTTTTAAGGTTTGCTCCCCATTTTAAATTTGCCAGTTTTTGGAGTACACAGTTCCTGGGGTTCATTTTTTAAGCTTCTTGGTGTACAAATGGTACATTTGGTTGAAACTTATGATACTCACAACTGTCATGCACTCCTAGTGAAACTAGCAAAAATTCTGAGAAACATCAAGATGCCCAGGTCATCTTCTCCCTGCTCTAGAATCAATGTTTCTTTGTCAAGATGAATGTTCAGAAAAGTTGATGAGAGATTCCATGGAATATGTTTCCCCAAGGATCAGCACTAGCACCCTGGTTGCTTAATGCCTACACAAATGACCAGCCAGAATTTCCCAATGTGCAAAGAATAATTTATGCTGAAGATTTTTCATTGCCATGCAGTCAAAAGGATTTGAGCACATTCTAAATGGCTCCCTGCGTGTCCTTGGAGAATATTATTGCACATGGCTTCTGAATGCCAACCCTTCCAAGACACATGTGTCTTCCATCTGAAACACTGTCAAGCCCTGTAAAACTTCAGATATCACTCCTTGAGAACAATAACCCTCTGGGGTCACACTAGACTGAATTCTGATAATAGTGAAGTGCATTGTCAAAACTGTTGGGAAAAAATGCTATTTGCCTGTCTCACTTTGTAAACACCACATCAAAATGTGAAACGAAAATCCATTACAAAATACTGATGGGGATCAAAAATTGTGGAAAAGCTATTTTTGCATATCCCTAAAATATTATTAACTCTGTCAAACACAGATAAACATTTAATATATTGTAAAGCAATTTTCTTTCTAGGAGCTGAAAAGCGTTTTACATGTAGTTCATTGTTCAGCCTCTAAGGCATTGTAAAAGCTGAACATTTTTCAAAAGTTCCTTTAAAAAAAATTATTTTGCCAAGAAACATACTGAAATGTCTAAAAAACTATTTTTCTACCACTGAGTAGTTTTAAACATTCACGGTATTTCACTGAAAGTTAGATATCTCTTTGTCATGGCATGACTCTACTGCCTGTAGAAGACATGGAAGCACAGAGAACACAGGCAACACAAAATAAAGTGGACAGCATATTGAAAGTATCTCAAAATTTGTTACTGCACTGAAACTCTTTACATGAAAGAGTAATGATTCAGAAATGAAGCAAAAATAGTAATTTTTAAAAATACATTTAGGAGAAAACATTTTGATCATCTGTGTCATAATGCAGCACCTTTTCAGATGTGTCTCAAAATCCAAAGGTAAATACAACAGGAGAGACTACAGAAGTTACAAATATGTAAGTTTTTAGCTCTTAGGGGGAAGCTATGAGACAATAATTGCATGTAGCAGAGCATTCATCCTTTAAGGCCTGATACAACATTCATGGAAGTCAATAGAAAAAAATAAAAATTACTTCAATGGAGTAAGATTGAACTTCAGATCTTAGTTGCTAAAATTACAGAAATGTCCATAACAGAGAAGTAGCAAAACAGCATATTCATAATAAAAATAAAAACAATCTTCAGAAACAAAGGAGAAGGAGTCTCGTTAATAAAATTGTAAATACATTCCAGTGCATACATTGAGCTAGTCCTGCCACCATTACTCATGCAAATTAGTTCTATTGAAGTAAGGCGTGTAGGAGTAGGCCCTTTTATTAATATTTTATCAAAATTTGGTAATTTGAAAAGAGAGGCAACCTGACCTATGGGATGACACACTGGCGGTACAGATACATTTGAACTGGGAGGTGTTATTCACAGCTTCTTTGACTCTTAGCTCTTCTGTGACTAGCATGCTAAAAACATAGCAGAGTAGCTGGGGTAGCATGGGTGTTGTCTTGGGTTTGTATCTTGAGTATGTATCCGGGGGCCCACGTGGATTTGTACGCAGGCAGCTAGCCAGAGCGCTCCCCTATGCTACACAGATATTTTTAGCACATTATCTGGAGCAGAGCTAGAATGGGTATATTGATGTGAGTTGGGATCACACGTCCCAGCTCAAACATACCCTTAGACCGTGGACTATTAATTGAGGTGTCATAGGAAATTTTGAGCCTTCTTGTTGTACATGCACTCACCCAATTTCTAACGTTCAGTTCATTTTCCCAGTATATGCAAATGCATAATGATATGCAGATCATATGGAATGTTCATGTTGCATCACAAAGCATCTGGATGGCAGATGAGAGAAGGAAAGAGACCCCACTGCAGTTTTGTTATTTATAAGCTCAAAACCATTCCCTACTTTAGGAATTTCCAGTCAGTCAGATGTCTCTGCCACTCTGTCTGGAGTGGCTCAACACTGCATGTGCCTACCTCAGGGCAGACTGTCAGAAAACAAGGTAGATACCCCAAACTGGTGGTGTGTTCTGTAATTAGATTTCACCCAACCAGTAACAAAAGTGAACTGGATCACTATACCACTCTTGCCATGGAGTCACTGACAGTTCTCTTAGACTCTCCATACTATCTTGCCACCCAGACAGACTGAACTTTATGATAAAAGATCAAGTAAACCAAAAATCACACCACATCAGGGTGCTCCATGTCACAAGAGACCAGTCATCTATCCCAGATCAATTGGTCACATCTTACATCAAAGACAATGCTGGCAGCCAATTCTATACTAAACTAACTGAAGGTTTATTAGCTAAGAAAAAGAAATGAGAGTTATTAAGAGGTTAAAGCAGGTAAAATATATAAACAGATGTTATTAATAGTGTGTGTGTGTGTATATATATATATATATATATATACACACTGCAGGTAAAATATATTAACAGTTTATAATTCCAAATGGTGGCAGTGATGTAAGAGCTTCCAGTTTCCCAAAAGTCTTTTCAGGGAACCTAGATTGTCTCTGAGGTCTCTGTTTTGATTCTGGTACACTTCCCTGAAAGAGTCCAAACAGGCCAGAAGGATCTTTCCTTGCATCCATACTCAGAGCTTCTTCTGACAAAAAAGAAAGCTGACAGTCTCTCTACCAGGTGGGCTTTTCCTTTGATAACAATGAGTGAGGAATGTGCTTTGAGTCTTTGACCTCCAGTCATCACACACAATGGCCACTTACTTTGCAATTAGCACTTTTCTGTTAAAGTTCTTAATTTGCATTTCACCAGGATTCTTTCTTGTCTGAGTTTTTTAGTTATGGGGCATTTACAATGTAAATGTAACAGGACATGGATAAATAAAAACAATGCACACACCATCCCATTAGTTTTCATGAAGTTAAACACCAAATATACTGTAATACATTTGAAAAATTACTTTTATCTATACTAATACACAAGCAAATTGATTTGAATAGTCTTTAGAATGACCAGCATCAGAGTCTCTTCGCTTATTCAGTCTCTCTTAGGTGATTCCTTTAATATTACCCCAGATATTTGGTTCAGTGTGCATCAAAGTTGAGATAAGATCATTCAGTCTGTGGTGCCATCTCACAGCAGTTTACTAAAATATGCTCTCCAATTCAATAGGGACCATATGGTCCAATAGATTTAGACCTTGAAATAATGAAAGACTCTGGCCTTTATTCTCCTCTCCCACTACACTGCACAGAGATCTAGGAGAACATATTTGGAAAAAAAAACCGGGGAAATTGTTTCCATCTGCAAAATATCTGCATGACCCAAAAGTGGGCAAAGCCAGTGGTGAGGTTAACAAATACTCTCCAATAAAGCTGTAAACAAGCTACAGGAAAAGCTATATAAAGTTATTACTGTTGAGTCAGCATTAATTACCATTTACACTCTTTGACTCATTTTCTTAAATTAGTTTTATTTTCCTTACACCTATGTCTAGATTTAGATGATTACCTAAAGGGAATTATCTGAACTGTGTATTTTAATAAATGTGTATTTACCTCTGCTTTGTAACAGAAATGACAGATCTCCATCTGTTGTACATTGGACACTGCTGTCGATCTCGTGATGCTAATGGAGCTACACCAGCTGAGGATCTGAACCAAAATGTCCACCTGTATCACAAAACCTTTTAATTAGGTTTTAGCAAAGCAATTTCCATACAGACCATTTTATTTCCATGTTTGCTACATGGAGTTTTGTCCTTGTAAACAGTACAGATTAAATACCTGTTTATTATAGTGAAAAAACCCACACAGACGTTTGCCAATTTTGCCATATGGGGAAAAAAATCCTTCCAGACCCAAACAAACTTTGGCATTCAAACTTGCTCCATCAGCATAATATCAGACATACTAGATAAGGGTGGGTAGAAATCAGACTGGAACAGAGCCCCAAATGACCATTCAGCAGCAAGAGCAAGCTATAGCCACCCAGGCAATGTGCCCTGATCATGGCCCCACAGTCCAATGGGAGCAGGAGTGGGTATCCAGTTAATGGAGCCCCTCCCACCATGTGAGATACCCTGACTGAATCCTTCCCAGCAGCATGTGGAGAGGGGGAAACAGGGAGGGAACAAGAAAGAAGCAACAATCACCTCCTCCTCCTCCTCCATAAGCACATACTGAAGGGAGAGGAAGGGGGAACCAGAGGAATCACACATAGCAATGCCCCAGCTGTTCTCGCTTGAGATCCCCCTTCCAACTCTTCCCAGGAGGCAAAGGGCATTTCCCCATCATCTCCAGACTCATCAAAGACACACCCTGACTAGTGAAGTGAGCAAGTCCCACAATTGGCACAGCCCTGATGAACTTCAAATGTCTGCACTCAGGGCGCAGAACTGTGACTTACTCCAGTCACAGGAACAGCATTGCAATGGGGCTTTACCTCACACAAAGGAATTATTAATTTGCACCACTTAACCAGAAAAAGACAGCAATATCTAAGGCAAGCCGTTTCAATGTTTTTAAAGCCACCCAGCCACTTCAGAGAAAACAGTTCAGTCATACAAAGCTGTGACGTGAATATAATTTAAAAACAATCTTGTTAGAAAAGATTAGCCATTCAAATGACCAACTTGTACTCCAAAGAACTGTTGACTACCTTAAAATATTTCAAAATATCTGTCCTCTGTTTTGATGACAGGACAGATAACCATCAATATATTCAATGTTTTGTGATTAATCTCTAAACATCTTTAGAGTAGCAGCTGTGTTAGTCTGTATTCGCAAAAAGAAAAGGAGTACTTGTGGCACCTTACAGACTAACACATTTATTTGAGCATAAGCTTTCGTGAGCTACAGCACACTTCATCGGATGCATTCAGTGGAAAATACAGTGGGAAGATTTATATACACACACAGAGAACATGAAACAATGGGTTTTATCATACACACTGCAAGGAAAGTCATCACTTAAGATGAGCTATTACCAGCAGGAAGTGGGGGGGGAGGGAAGGAAGAAAACCTTTTGTGGTGATAATCAAGATGGGCCTTTTCCAGCAGTTGACAAGAATGTTTGAGGAACAGTGGGGGGCGGAATAAAATGGGGAAATAGTTTTACTTTGTGTAATGACCCATCCACTCCCATCTCTATTCAAGCCTAAGTTAATTGTATCCAGTTTGTAAATTAATTCCAATTCAGCAGTCTCTCATTGGAGTCTGTTTTTGAAGTTTTTTTCTTGAAGAATAGCCACTTTCAGGTCTGTAATCGAGTGACCAGAGAGACTGAAGTGTTCTCCGACTGGTTTTTGAATGTTATAATTCTTGATGTCTGATTTGTGTCCATTTATTCTTTTACGTAGAGACTGTCCAGTTTGACCAATGTACATGGCAGAGGGGCATTGCTGGCACATGATGGCATATATCACATTGGTAGATGCCAATGTGATATCACAAAAGGTCTTCTTCTTCCCCCCCTTCCTGCTGATAATAGCTCATCTTAAGTGATCACACTCCTTACAGTAAAAGTACTCCTTTTCTTTTTGCGAATACAGACTAACACGGCTGCTACTCTGAAACTCCTTACAGTGTGTATGATAAAATCCACTGTTTCATGTTCTCTGTGTGTGTATATAAATCTACTCACTGTATTTTCCACTGAATGCAACTGATGAAGTGAGCTGTAGCTCACGAAATCTTATGCTCAAATAAATTTGTTAGTCTCCAAGGTGCCACAAGTACTCCTGTTCTCACTTGTGTCGGCTAGCGTAGCTCCATTCATTTCAATGACAGTATGCTGATCTGCAACTAGATCTCTTGAGTCTGCACAGTAACCCTTTGAAGTCAATGGGGATCCACCTGCCTGAATTTCTTTGTAGGACTACAGGAGCATGGGATGGGAGTGGGGGGCAGCATGTTGATTCCAGAATCAAAGGTCTACATTCTATTTTGGGGAAATCAAATTCTGTCAGTTTGATTTTGAGATCAATGAGGACTTAAGAAAAGAAAAGAATTTGGCAAAGATGTGAAATGAGAGTCTGATTAAATTTAGTACAGCTGAAATCAGTTGTGTTCTATAGAAATGTAGGAGAGTCCTATAAAAATTGCTGTACATGCCTATAAAATTTAATAGTAGGTGATAGCCTGGGAAAGGAAAAAAGGAAAAGATGAAAACCCTTTAAAAAAAAGTGATCAGAGAACATAGCAGAAAGAGGGCTGAATTACCCCCTCCTGCTGCACAAACTAGGGCCTACCACATGGAAGATACATGAGTTAATGGAAACTTTAAAGCAAAGTGGTACAGCATGTAAGACGTTTGACATCAGTGGAACAAAATGTGAGGTTTACAGGGATCAAAATCTGTGATTTAGATAATAAAATAGAAGGTATGGAGAATTGTTTAGTCTGGGTTGAAAAACAGGAGCAATGCCAATCTGCCAAAGATCAGGGGGCACCATGGTCAGAGAGGGTGCCTTGGTCAAGAGGCAAGGAACAGGGCATGCCTGGGATGCGAGGCTATGGAAAGAAACTCAGTCCAATGGGGCGGCGGGGAAGTCATCAGGGCCCAGGCAGAATGTTGGGAAGGCAGCCGGAGATAGAAGGGATGTATGGGAAGGCCAGGGAGGCAGTGAGGGCCAGGGGCCAGACATGCCAAACCCGCAAAACAAATGCAGAAATTGGGCTTGGTTTTGGCTTAATTGGCTTGTGAATTGCTTGTTGGCTAGTTTTTGGCTTGTAGCTTGTTTCTTGTTTGGCATGTAGCTTGTTGATTGTTGTAGCTTGTTGCTTTTTTTTTTCATCAGCTCCCAGCAAGCATGGGCAAGAGGGGAGAGAGTCTGGGGTGCACAGCGGGCCCACCACAGTCCCAGACTGCCCACCAGGGGGATCTAGTCACATAGAGAGTTTGGGTTCTTAGGGATTGGCTTGTTTTGGCCTTATTTTGAAATGGGATTAACTTGATTTTTGGCTTATTGTGAAAGTCGGGGTGCTTATTTAACATGTGAAAGTTGGCAACTGTTGTGCCAGGGACGCCAAAATACAGGTTCGCCCAGGGCACCATTTTCCCTAAGGCAGACCCTGCCTGAGACTGCAGATGTTTTCTGCAAGCAACTGTTTCAGACTTGAGCAACTGAAACCTGGTCAGGAGTAAATATATCAAGTGAAGTTTTTAGCAAAGAAATAGTTGATTTTGTGGAACAAAAAATGCCCACTGAGTTGGGGCTGGACTTTCCAAATGATTTTCTAGATACAGACTACTGTTGAAGAATTCCAGTTATGTCAAAGCAGAAAAATGCAGATGGGAATATTCTGATTGAAGAGATAAAAGAAGAGGGAAACATTTTAAGGACTGGGAGAAAAAAATATGACCTTGTTCTCCGTCCAGTTACCCAGAAGAGAAGGAAAAAGCTCACAACACTCAAAGCTTTTCAGCATGACAATATAATGGTAGCTGTGCTATTCCCTGATAAATCCATGGTCCCCGTGAAGAGAAAGCTTTCCTGTTTTGGGACACTGACTCTGTTTCTAATTTGCTGGGCTACTTCAAACAGCACAATGCCTGATCACTGGTTGAGTCTCGGGGGACTCTTATTAACTTACCCCTATTTCTTCTTAGATTTTTGGCACATCAGTTTATAAACTGAAATACTAATTAGCTCTTACATACTGTTTTCTCTGTAAGATAGGAACTGCTGTCAAATCAGTGAGCCGTCTACCTCAGTATACAGGCTCTGATTGTGGCTAGTACCAGTTATATGTTACTTTTATAAATCACGTAGTAAACAGCTATGGGATAATTTACCCATAGGAAAAATATGTGTATCCCCATCAGTTAGTGACAGACTTAAGCTTTAAATATAGGAATTTATTCTCCCTCTTTATGATGAAATATGTATTTTCTCTTCCATATGTTATTTTTCTGGTTTTGGGGTGTGGTTTTTCAACAGTAGTTGGATAAGATGATTAGGAGTTTTGGATACTTAGGGGCTTTGAAAATGGATGAAAAAGAGGATGGCATGGGAAAGACCTGAAATGATTTCAAGGATTAGTATTTTGTTTAAAGCAAACTCTGATAATCTAGAAGGAATAGACTATTTCTTCTCATTGCTAACTATAAGATAATACATATTATTGTAACTGATTTTATTAAATTCATTAAAAATAAATCTAGTCTGTCTCACTCTGGCAGAAAACTATCCATGGGTTTGTTTACAGGATGGAGGACTATATTATGGTAAGTAGTGACTCTGAATTGAACTAGAGGTTATTGTCAATCAGCTGAACATAAATTTCCAGTGTAATGCTGTGGCAAATGGCTAATGTGATCCTTATATGTATAAACAGGGGAATATTGTGCAGGAATAAGGAAGTGATATTGAAACTGTATATGGCACCAATAAAACCACTGTTGGCATACTATGTCCAGTTCAGGTATCCTTACATTAAAAAGGACACCTGAAAAATTGGAGAATGTTTACAGAAGAACTATAAGAATATGTGTGCTTTGGAAAACACCTTACAATAAAGACAATAGATGCTTACTTTACTTAGTTTATTGAACAGAAGTTGTCAAGGTTCCTTCCCCACTCTGAACTCTAGGGTACAGATGTGGGGACCTGCATGAAAACCTCCTAAACTTACTTTTACCAGCTTAGGTTAAAACTTCCCCAAGGTACAAACTATTTTACCTTTTGCCCTTGGACTTCCACTGCCACCACCAAACGTCCGGATTTATTTTTTGAGAAAGAGTTGTTTGGAAACGTCTTTCCCCCCAAAATCCTCACCAAAACCTTGCACCTCCCCCGCCTGGGGAAGGCTTGATAAAAATCCTCAGCAATTTACATAGGTGACCACAGACCCAAATTCTTGGGTCTTAAGAACAATGATAAAAGCATTCAATTTCTTACAAGAAGAATTTTAATATAAGAAAAGGTAAAAAGAATCACCTCTGTAAAATCAGGATGCTTAAATACCTTACAGGGTAATTAGATTCAAAACATTGAGAATCCCTCTAGGCAAAACCTTAAGTTACAAAAAGACACAAAGACAGGAATATCCATTCTATTCAGCACAGCCTATTTTCTCAGCCATTTAAAGAAATCATAATCTAACACATATCTAGCTAGATTACTTACTAAGTTCTAAGACTCCATTCCTGTTCTGTCCCCAGCAAAAGCATCACACAGACAGAAGACCCTTTTTTTCTCCCTCCCTCCAGCTTTGAAAGTATCTTGTCTCCTAATTGGTCATTGTGGTCAGGTGCCAGCAAGGTTATCCTAGCTTCTTAACCCTTTACAGGTGAAAGGATTTTTCCTCTGGCCAGGAGGGATTTTAAAGCTGTTTACCTTCCCTTTATTTTTATGACAGAAGTACAAGGAGATTTTTCTAAAAGTACCTACAAAGGGAGATAATATTTGATGCTACGGGGCTTTTTAAATTAGCAGACAAATGTATAACAAGATCCAATGGCTGTAAGCTGAAGTCAATGAAGTTAAAACTGGAAAGAAGATGCAAAATTTTAAACACTGAGAGCAATTAACATTGGAACAGATTATCAAGGGATGTGATAAATTCTCCATTTCTTGCACTTTTTAAATCATGATTGGACATTTTTATGAAACATATGTTCTAGTTCAACCACTAGTTATTGGGCCAGATGCAGGAAGATACCAAACTAGATAATTATAATGGTCCCTTCTTGAATTAAAATCTATGGATCCGACAGTGAAGCTCTGTGACCTTAATTTTCGGAACATCTTCTGTGTAAGGCTATTTTTTCTCTCCACTTCCAGAATGTCTCTCTCTCTGCTTCTAAAATCCTCTTATTTGCTCATTTTTCTTCTCTATGAGCCTGAACTTTCCATTGACTTCCACTAGCTTTAGAATTAGCCCAGATGACTCTCCTGTTCTACCTTCAGTAACCATTCATTTACCTCTTTTTTTGCAAAGTTTCATCCATCTTGTCCTATTATTTGTTTTCAAGGACCTAGTTTCAATTGACAACCCAAAGCTTTAAATTTCTGAGCTTAACTGCTGAAAAATTCTCTCCTGTGGGTTAAAATCTGCCCTCAGATGCATATGTGCCATTCTCATAGATTTAAATGAAAGCAGTGTATTGGCAAGAGTAAAATGTTCTAAATGGAGCTCTTTAGTAAGGTATTTTTATTAAATAATGGAAGCACATTTTTCTATTTTAGTTTTATTATCTAAACAAGTACATAAAAAGCTTTGTTGCAAAAAAAATAATAATAACCTATCAAAGGACCTCACTGAGCATTTCAAGAGCAATCAATGATTATCAAAAATAATTTCAGATACAATCCACTATTTCTTTACTGTCTGGTTCTTGATAGCTTTGCTTTAATAGTATTCTAAGATAGTTTTTTGTGGACTGGAGAATTTATATTGATTCCCACACTGATATTTTCTCTGCAAAAGAAACTTGGCATCTCTTGTTTCCATAATTACATGTGACTTGTTTTACCCTATCCTCATCACATTCTTAATTACATTGAGTTTGAAAGTCCTTTTTAGATGTGGAGCTATGTAAGATCAGATCTGGATAAAGACAATCTGATGTTTTAGGGAATGACACAGAACTCCACCCTTGGGGTCCTGTCTCTGAATAACTGCCCTTCCCTTATTGAGAATTGAAGATACAGAAGCCCTCCTTCCATTCCAGAGAATTGTGGTACTAATCTGGAACTTCCTTTTCCTCCTCAGGAATGGTAGCAGGACCTCCTAATATTTTCCCAGCACCTGGGATGTATCCTCATGGATGGACGGACTAGGTCTGCTGCATTTTTCTCCTCCTGCCACACACAAAACCCTCCATTGGGACATTGCAGGCTCCTGAGATCACTAGGTCCTGGAGCTAATACCCTATTTTGGAGCAGTTCACATCTCTCAAAACTGTTGTTTCAGTTTAACTACCTCATTTTCACTTGCTTCATATTTTCAAGCTTTTCTCTGCAAACATGAGGGCAAGAAATAGATTTTTTAAAATCAAATTTGAGATTCTGATGTAAACACATGAATCTAGGTCTGGAGAATGAGGTACATTTATTTATTTAACGTGTGCATAGTCGTCTACCTAAGCGATGGCATCTTCAGTGGTGTGATGCAGTTCTTCTAAGCCACCTCTGAACCTAGTCAGCAGGCGTTCATCAACAATGTGCATCATTGTCTGTGTTGAGTTGCAGCTACACAAAGGGCTATCACCAAGACTCCAGTGATACTGGTTGGCTGTACAGAGACCTTGCCCAGTCCGGAACCTGTTCAACAGGGACCATTGGCAACGGGGCAGGGACCCTAAGCTCAGGCAGGCAAATTGTGAGGTCGGCAATGAGGGACTTGTTGGGGATTATAACAGATATCCATTCCTCTTGCCAGAGTGTTTCCACCCTAACATCCTGGCATGGCGGATGAGACCATAATGGGCGACGTGACCACAAAATGTGCAGCTGGTGGTTTAAACCGGTCATTCTGCAGTGGCAGGCTTGAATTGGTGCATACCTTCTCCAGTAACTTGCCAGTGGCAACCTCTTGTCTGATATGAGGAGGAGCAATATTGTTCAGAACTGGAAGCCATAGGAGTGAAATCAGACGCAGGGTGCTGGAGATTATATGCATGGCAGCATGTAACTGCATATCTACCAGTTTGGTGTGTGATGATCGACTCCAAACTGGTATGCAGTACTCCACCACCAAATACGAGGTGGCAAGAGCTGGCATCCGCAAAGTTAGAGCATGAGCACCCTATGACAAACCTGCCAGTTTGCTAAGAAGATTGTTGCACATCTTAACTTTAACGCTGTCTTCTTCAGGTGGGCATGGTAACTCAGTGTGCAGTCTAAGGTCACACCTAGATAGACCAGTTCTACTTCATGCTTCACGTTCTGACCATTCAAATAAACATTCAGTTCTCGGGTTGCACTCGCATTATGAAGATAGAACAAACTGGAGACCATTTTTATGATGCTTGGCTGGAGGTGCCAAGTCTTACAGTAGTCAGCTAACTTTATCATGTCCCAGTTTAAAGTGGCATCAAGCTCATGAAACGTCCAGGCCCGGGTACTGCAACAGATGTCGTCTGCATAAATGAACTTTTGTGACTCTGTTGTTGGCAAGTCATTAATGTAAAGGTTGAACTGGGTTGAAGAAAGTACAGAGTCCTGGGGTAATCCATTGCTCTGTCGTCTCCAAGCACTTGTCTTCTCCCCCATGTGGACTCTGAACTGCCTATCGCAGAGGAATAGTTCAATGATACCTGTGACCCAAGGTAGCAGGACCCGTGATACCTTCATGATCAGGCCAGTGTGCCATACCATATTGTACACCACTGTTAGATTGATGAAAACAGTGCCTGTTTTCAAATTTCTCCGAAAGCCATTTTCAACAAATGTGGTCAGTGTGAGTAGTTGGCCACATGTGCTATGTACTCGGCAAAAGCCAGCTTGGTCAGGGCTGAAAATTCTCTCCACGTTGGATAATATGCACTGTAGGACCAAGTGCTCCAGTGCCTTGAAGCACACCGACAGTAATGATATGGGAACCTAGCTTGATGCATGACTTGGGTGCTTTCTAGACTTTAGGGAGCCAATGACTCTTATGCCATATCTTTGGTAGCCTACCTTCACTGATGACCCTGGTGAAGAATTTCACAAGCCAAAGCCAAACATGGAGGACAACATTTTTTAGGAATTCTGGAGATACATTGTCATAGCCCGCAGCTGTTCCACATTTGATGCTACCCAGTGTCTGTTCCAGCTCTGTAACACTGAATGATTCTGGGCAGCTTCTGATCTGGTGTACATGTTTAAACATACGCCGTTCATTCCTCACTTGTCTTCACACCTATTTCTCCAAAGGTGCTCTGGCCACTTTAAGTAGGTGTCCAGCTACCTGGTTGGGTGTCACTGAGGGTTGGCAGAGTGCAGGTGGCTGCTGCGCTGCTCCAAGGCATTGGAGCAGACTCCGACACTTGCGGCTGGAGTGGGTAAAGCTCATCCTCTCGGACACCTCCTCCTATCTGGCTCAGCGAGCAGTGTCCAATGATTCGATCAGATGGTCAGTGACATCTGGGTCACCAGATGCCTCATACTACTCGAGCAAGGCAGTGCTCTCCTCGTCGAGAGAGGGGATGTAGACCAGGTGGCAACTGCGTGGGATGGCTCTTCAGGCTGCTTTGTAGATAGCACCACAGAAGCACCGGTAGGTTTCATTTACAGAATTATGCCAGGCTGGTATTGTCACCACACTCTTTTCCAGTGCTTCCCAGTTTTGTTCCCGGTCGGCCTTTCAGAAGTCCACCACTTCTTTTTGGAACTCTTGACAACTGAGAACTGTAGCCTGATATGGATCAGCAATGCTGTGTGTTGGCTGTATGGAAAGTTATCCAAGACTTGGTATTCTGCACGAGGTACAGATGCTGTAGTACACCTTCCCACCCCAAAATTGAAAAAACCTAAAAAAGCAATCAAGTTTCACTTATTTATAATCTTCTGCTTTCCCTTGAATACTTGATGGTTTGGTTTGTATTTTTATAACAATGCCAATTAATATCTGCCCACACCAGCACTTTCTTTAAAAATGACATCATTGGTATTTTTTAATATTCAGAACTGTTAATATCAAAATCATGCAGACCCTGACCCTATGAAAATCAGTGAGCTTTTTATCATTTACTTTGCTGAAAACTGGATCAGGCCTGTAGTGTTTGTGATGTAATATCTTCCTGGATAAGTCAAAGATACCAATAACATTAGGAAAGGAGAATTGTACTGTAGATCAGTGAGAGACTAGAGGTGGGCAGGAAAGAGTTTTTCTGTCTTTTGAAAATTTGATATAAAAAGTTCTGCCTTCCCAATTTGGGATGAAAAGTTGACATTGAAAATTTGAATAAAATTTGGTTTGGGTAAAAAAAAATCTTTTCCTTCAATAATTACAAAGTGTTTAGTTTCAATTTTGTCATTTTTAACCATTTTGGTGTAAATTTAATATAATTCCAAAGCAAAAAGTTGTTGTGACTTAAAAGGACTTTGCATGTAAAAAACATTATGAAATGAGATAACAGTATTTGCATACCTCCCGGGGTGCTGCCAGGCTTAATTCAGTAATATTTGTGGAAAAGTTAAGATCCTCAGATGGAAAACATTATATTAATGAGAAGTATTGTTATTGATGTCCATAAAATGTTAGCTTGGAGCCTGTCGGGAATCTGAACTACTCCAGTTGGTTTGTGTGCTACAGTTTGAGCCTTATTCTTTTGCTATTCTGCTGGGTGACGGACAAAGTTATTGATCTTTTTCTTTAAGCTATTCCATTAAACCTTAAGTGTTTGGGAGCCTTTTTCTGAAAAGAACTGTACCTCATGTGTAAGTTACACAGAATAATAAGTATTATGCAATATTTTTACCTGTGTGGTGGACTGTACATAAGAGGACAGGTTATTAAAATGTCCTCAACCTGGCTTTCAATTTTATGGATCAAAATATTTCTAGATACAGTCAATAGTTTTTTGATTTTTAGCTACCTCCCTTGCAGGCACAACCTGCAAGGGAGATAGTTAAACAAAAATGGCACTGGTGCCCACAGATAGTTATACCCTTCAAAATTGAAGGTCATTTTTGAAAAAAAAATGGTCTAAACAAGTAGTTAACAATGTGGCTTACCAAATAGCAGAATACTCATCTGGCTGTACAACAAAAGCTCAATTTTATGGCAGATATTAATTGGCATTGTTATAAAAATACAAACCAAACCATCAAGTATTCAAGGGAAAGCAGAAGATTATAAATAAGTGAAACTTGATTGCTTTTTTAGGTTTTTTCAATTTTGGGGTGGGAAGGTGTACTACAGCGTCTGTACCTCGTGCAGAATACCAAGTCTTGGATAACTTTCCATGCAGCCAACACATAAATCTTATGAACAATCTTATGAACAACAGTTCATAAATGTGGGGAGGGGACAAAACCTCTGGAGAGATGGAGAAGCGGGATCGGGAAGTGACCCAGGCTCACCCACTACTCTGGGTCCCAATCCAGGGACCCTGTAGATAGCAGCCTACTGCAGCTCCTCTGTAACCTTATCTCCATGCTGCTACAATTCCCTGGACTACTCCCATGGACTCAGTACCTTTTTTGCCCTCAGGTTGGGGCCTTCAGCTGTCCAGTCTTAACAGCCAGACAGGAGTTCCCTCTTTCTCCCCTGGTCCCTGCCAGCAGCTGCCTTGTCCAAAGTCCTCCAGTTCTTTCAGATTTCTAGGAACATAGTCCTCACTCCTTGAACTCCCAGCTGCCCACTTGCCCTACAGCTCCTTTTATGCGAGCTTGCTGGTCTCTGATTGGCTGCTCATTGCAGCCTCTCTACCATTGGCTGTTTCCCTTGTAGCCTCTCTGTGGCCCTGGGAGAACTCACTTCCATTGCTCCACTGTAGGGCAGGGAACGGTTAATTCCTTCTATATGTGTGTAGGGCGGACACCCCATCACAGGGACATTTCAAGAAAATAACACTTTCTTTTTTATTAGATTTTGATTCTAGTCTTCAAAAGGAGTTTTATGCAATAGTCTATGGACATGTTCCTCAGCAATGCTACTATGTCTCTGTTTCTGCAGATCCTCCTTCCCTGATTTTAAAGCCATAATGACATTATAATTGTTTATTATTAATAATAATTATTAATAATTAATAATGCATTTGTAATATAATTATAGTTTTTATTCCAAAGGATCTTATCATTGATAATCTCTAGGGCCCACATTTTCAAATGTATTTAGATGCTTAACTCCCATTGAAATCAGTGGCAGTTAGGTGCCTAAATACATTTGAGGATCTGAGAAAATGTACCTTGCACAAATTAATTAGCTAAACTTTGTAACACTACAATAAGGTAGCTAATATTATATTCATTTTTATATAACACCCCCATCAACCTGGTTACCTCTTTTAGTGCCAATCAATTGTGGGTTTTGATGGACGGGACTGGGATCTTTTGAATTTTGCCACCCACTCAGCAGGGTGTAACTTCTTTTTCTTTGCATATTAATTTATTTGGTGCTTCCTCCAGCCCCTTTGCTCCTTCCAAGGGCAGCTTGGAAGGAAAATTCTAATAACAGGGTAACCCCCACTTACTGGCCAGATAATTGGAGACATACAATATATTCAACACAGTAATTATATTAAATGGGAAATACATTTATTATAACAGTGAAAAATATAATACCTGATAATACCCATAATAATACCCATTAATTTCACCAGTCATGTGTCCTGATATAGCAAAATTAGTGTCCAGTTGGTATGCATACTGTGTTGGGGCCCTTGATGACTTGTAACCAAGATAGTTCCTGTGCAGCAGTTAGCAATGTGACTGACTGGGTTCAGTAGAGTCCAAAAGACTCACATATGGGATAAGGTGCTAAGTCCCTCTGCTGATTTATTAGCTAACTAACTAAAAGATGATGCACTCACAACTCTGCAGTGGATCCTCCTCAGCTTCAGAGATTACTTTGGACTCATCAGTTTCTGCAGAGGGGTTGATGATCACTGCTGGCAAGCATCATTTCCATGAGGGAGTTGGACAGCTTCTGGTGCCAGGATTTCCCCTCACAACAAAGGGGTGCAGGGCTCAAGGTACAGATTACAAAACTATACTAAAATCTTTAATCTCCTACCCCAGCACTGAAACAGACTCACAGTAGGCAGCAACACTGGTCTAGCAGCCAAAGCAGTAGTGTCATGTGGTAACTGATCTCAGGTAGGGAGCCAGAAAGCTAACTCAGCCTGACTGGGGAAGTTTTCCCAGCAAAACCCTACAAACTAGGAGTCCTCTTGGAGAGAGAAAGGGCCAAGCTGAGGAATCTTGCTTTTAGGTCCCCAGGGGCCATTTCTTAGGTTGAACCCTGCATGCACACCCGGAACTCGTCAACTCCCCACACAGCCAACCTGCCCTTTACGTGGCTGGCTCCAGACTGCTCCAAAATGACTTCTCGTCTTTCCTGAGCTCTAAGGAAAGTACATCTCACTCCCTCTTGGTTGCCGAGCAGACCCTGAGTCTGCCCACCTGGGGAAGTGAGGAAACAGATTGACAGAACAAGACAGATACCCAGAATTCACCTATTACAGAACAGGCCCAACAAGGAAAATAACAGAACACCACTGGCCATCACATACAGCCCCCAGCCAAAACCTCTCCAGCACATTATCAATGATCTACAACCTGTCCTGGAAAATGATCCCTCACTCTCACAGACCTTGGGAGGCAGGCCAGTCATTGCTTACAGACAGCCCCCCAACCTGAAGCAAATACTCACCAGCAACTACACACCACACCACAGAAACACTAATCCAGGAACCAATCCCTTTAGCAAACCTCGTTACATAATCTGTCCCCATATCTACTCTAGTGACACCATCAGAGGACCCAACCACACCGTCAGAGGCTCATTCACCTGCACATCTACTAATGTTATATATGCCATCATGTGCCAGCAATGCCCCTCTGCCATGTGCATTGGCCAAACAGGACAGTCCCTTCATAAAAGAATAAATGGACACAAATTGGACATCAGGAATGGTAACATACAAAAGCCAGTAGGAGAACATTTCAATCTTCCTGGACATTCTATAACAGATTTAAAAAGTAGGTATACTTGAACAAAAAAACTTCAAAAACAGACTTCAAAGAGAAACAGCAGAACTAAAATTCATTTGCAAATTTAACACCATTAATTTGGGCTTGAATAAGGACTGGGAGTGGCTAGCTTATTACAAAAGCAGCTTTGCCTCTCCTGGAATTGACACCTCCTCATCTACTATTGGGAGTAGACTACATCCACCCTGATCAAATTCGCCCTGTCAACACTGGTTCTCCACTTGTGAGGTAACTCTCTTCCCTTCATCTGTCATTATATAATGCCTGCATTTGTAATTTTCACACTATGCATCTGAAGAAGTGGTGTTTTACCCATGAAAGCTTATGCCCAAATAAATCTGTTAGTCTTTAAGGTGCCACCAGACTCCTTGTTGTTTTTGTGGATACAGACTAACATGGTTACCCCCGATAGATGACCTTTGATGTCCCTTTTAGCCCTATATTTCTATGATTTTGTTTACTAAAATATAGATCCCAATACAATGTTAATCTCAGGAGGCCACAGCTAACTAGAGGAAGATCTCCAGTTTTTATCATATTCCAGATGCAGATTTTATAGTTCCTAAAACTCCCTATATATTTGATTTTCAATTTCTGGGTTTGATTATATTAAATTATACAGAGTTTTTAATTGGTATATTACATTATATTAAGTTTTAGATTGGTACACATCTTTCTTTTTATTTAAATTCATGTCCTGCTTGATTAAGAAAGCATAGCTGGTATATTCTACTGTTCCTTTAGATATTATTTACTTATTTATGTATTAGGATCACTGGTATTTGGGTTTTTTTAATGTTGTCTGTAAATCGTAGCCTCTCCTACGATAGTGCTTGGGGTGTGCTATAGACCTACGGGATCTAATTTGGATATGGATAGAGCCCTTTTTAATGTCTTTAATCAAGTAAATACTAATGGAAACTGCATGATCATGGGAGACTTTAACTTCCCAGATATAGACTGGAGGACCAGTGCTAGTAATAATAATAGGGCTCAGATTTTCCTAGATGCGATAGCTGATGGATTCCTTCATCAAGTAGTTGCTGAACCGACTAGAGGGGATGCCATTTTAGATTTAATTTTGGTGAGTAGCGAGGACCTCATAGAAGAAATGGTTGTAGGGGACAATCTTGGCTCAAGTGATCATGAGCTAATTCAGTTCAAACTAAATGGAAGGATTAACAAAAATAAATCTGCAACTAGGGTTTTTGATTTCAAAAGGGCTGACTTTCAAAAATTAAGGAAATTAGTTAGGGAAGTGGATTGGACTGAAGAACTTATGGATCTAAAGGTAGAGGAGGCCTGGGATTACTTTAAATCAAAACTGCAGAAGCTATCGGAAGCCTGTATCCCAAGAAAGGGGAAAAAATTCATAGGAAGGAGTTGTAGACCAAGCTGGATGAGCAAGCATCTTAGAGAGGTGATTATTAAGAAGCAGAAAGCATACAGGGAGTGGAAGATGGGAGGGATCAGCAAGGAAAGCTACCTAATTGAGGTCAGAAGATGTAGGGATAAAGTGAGAGAGGCTAAAAGTCGAGTAGAGTTGGACCTTGCAAAGGGAATTAAAACCAATAGTAAAAGGTTCTATAGCCATATAAATAAGAAGAAAACTATGAAGGAAGAAGTGGGGCCGCTTAACACTGAGGATGGAGTGGAGGTTAAAGATAATCTAGGCATGGCCCAATATCTAAACAAATACTTTGCCTCAGTCTTTAATAAGGCTAAAGAGGATCTTGGGGATAATGGTAGCATGACAAATGGGAAGGAGGATATAGAGGTAGATATTACCATATCAGAGGTAGAAGCGAAACTGAAAGAGCTGAATGGGACTAAATCGGGGGGCCCAGATAATCTTCATCCAAGAATATTAAAGGAATTGGCACCTGAAATTGCAAGCCCATTAGCAAGAATTTTTAATGAATCTGTAAACTCAGGAATAGTACCGAATGATTGGAGAATTGCTAATATAGTTCCTATTTTTAAGAAAGGAAAAAAAAGTGATCTGGGTAACTACAGGCCAGTTAGTTTGACATCTGTAGTATGCAAGGTCCTGGAAAAAATTTTGAAGGAGAAATTAGTTAAGGACATTGAAGTCAATGGTAAATGGGACAAAATACAACATGGTTTTACAAAAGGTAGATCGTGCCAAACCAACCTAATCTCCTTTTTTGAAAAAGTAACAGATTTTTTGGATAAAGGAAATGCAGTGGATCTAATTTACCTAGATTTCAGTAAGGCATTTGATACCGTGCCACATGGGGAATTATTAGTTAAATTGGAGAAGATGGGGATCAATATGAACATCAGAAGGTGGATAAGGAATTGGTTAAAGGGGAGACTGCAACGGGTCCTACTGAAAGGTTAACTGTCAGGTTGGAGGGAGGTTACCAGTGGAGTTCCTCAGGGATCGGTTTTGGGACCAATCTTATTTAATCTTTTTGTTACTGACCTTGGCACAAAAAGTGGGAGTGTGCTAATAAAGTTTGCAGATGTTACAAAGCTGGGAGGTATTGCCAATTCGGAGAAGGATCGGGATATTATACAGGAGGA
This sequence comes from Dermochelys coriacea, assembly GCF_009764565.3. Lineage (NCBI taxonomy): Eukaryota > Metazoa > Chordata > Testudines > Dermochelyidae > Dermochelys > Dermochelys coriacea. Next base: position 90,260,713 of record NC_050068.2, on the reverse strand, counting down.
TCTGGATGACCTTGTAAACTGGAGTAATAGTAATAAGATGAAATTTAATAGTGAGAAGTGTAAGGTTATGCATTTAGGGATTAATAAGAAGAATTTTAGTTATAAGTTGGGGATGCATCAATTAAAAGTAACGGAAGAGGAGAAGGACCTTGGAGTATTGGTTGATCATAGGATGACTATGAGCTGCCAATGTGATATGGCTGTGAAAAAAGCTAATGCGGTTTTGGGATGCATCAGGAGAGGCATTTCCAGTAGGGATAAGGAGGTTTTAGTACCGTTATACAAGGCACTGGTGAGACCTCACCTAGAATACTGTGTGCAGTTCTGGTCTCCCATGTTTAAAAAGGATGCATTCAAACTGCAGCAGGTACAGAGAAGGGCTACTAGGATGATCCGAGGAATGGAAAACTTGTCTTATGAAAGGAGACTTAAGGAGCTGGGCTTGTTTAGCCTAACTAAAAGAAGGTTGAGGGGAGATATGATTGCTCTCTATAAATATATCAGAGGGATAAATATAGGAGAGGGAGAGGAATTATTTAAGCTCAGCACCAATGTGGACACAAGAACAAATGGGTATAAACTGGCCACCAGGAAGTTTAGACTTGAAATCAGACGAAGGTTTTTAACCATCAGAGGAGTGAAGTTTTGGAATAACCTTCCAAGGGAAGCAGTGGGGGCAAAGATCTATCTGGTTTTAAGATTCTACTCGATAAGTTTATGGAGGAGATGGTATGATGGGATAATGGGATTTTGGTAAGTAATTGATCTTTAAATATTCAGGGTAAATAGGCCAAATCCCCTGAGATGGGATATTAGATGGATGGGATCTGATTTACTATAGAAAATTCTTTTCTGGGTATCTGGCTGGTGAATCTTGCCCATGTGCTCAGGGTTTAGCTGATTGCCATATTTGGGGTCGGGAAGGAATTTTCCTCCAGGGCAGATTGGAGAGGCCCTGGACGTTTTTTTTGCCTTCCTCTGTAGCATGGGGCATGGTTGACTGGAGGGAGGCTTCTCTGCTCCTTGAAGTTTTGAACCATGATTTAAGGACTTCAATAGCTCAGACATGGGTGAGGTTTTTCATAGGAGTGGGTGGGTGACATTCTGTGGCCTGCGCTGTGCAGGAGGTCGGACTAGATGATCAGAATGGTCCCTTCTGACCTTAGTATCTATGAATCTATGAATCTAAATCTGATCATTCAACATTAAGTCCTGCATTACTTCATCTCTGCAGATAACGTGGAAATAGTTTACATCAGGCATTCTAAAAGTTGATCTCTGCTTTTTTAAGAAGATATCAATGCATTAAAACAATATAGTAATTCAGTGTTTCCCAAACTTGGGGCGCTGCTTGTTCAGGGAAAGCCCCTGGCAGGCCTGGCCAGTTTGTTTACCTGCCGCATCCTCAGGTTCGGCCCATCACGGCTCCCACTGGCCGCGGTTCCCCGCTTCAGGCCAATAGGGGCTGCGGGAAGCAGCACGGGCCAAGGGACGTACCGGCCACCGCTTCCCACAGACCCCATTGGCCTGGAGCAGTGAAGCGCGGTCAGGGGAGCCGCGATCGGCCGATCCTGCGAACGCGGCAGGTAAACAAACTGCCCGGCCTGCTAGGAGCTTTCCCTGAACAAGCTGCGCCCCAGTTTGGGAAACACTGCAGTAATCTAATGATCTATGCTCTCAAATTCATGATAAAATTGCACAGATATCATTGACTGGCACTGTTCCTAAAACCAAAAATATGTTCATGCTCAGTTAAATTGGTTTCACTTCAAAACTGTGGCTTCTTCTTTGACATTTTTTATTTACTATACTTGTCAGTTCTAACACAGTATTTTTTTCTTCATAAAGGTTTTCACAAATCGGTTCTTATCTTTTCTTGAGCATAACACTGAGGCTACCGTGACTCATTTCTTTGTCCTCTCTGGAATTAGATTATTTAAGTTTTTCTCCGGTAGCTATCCTTCACTCAAGCATAAATACATTAAAGTTGGTTACAAACACTGCTGCCTTACTACGGGTAGGAACTCAAATTGGTTTGACTAACTTTTATATGCACCCTATGTACCAATATATTTACAAAGTCATTAAGTATATTATTAATAGTATATTTTCCTCTTTTCATATTCATCCTCTATCCTTTTTGTTTTTGTTTTCTAATATCCCTATTAATAATTGCTTTATCTTTAAGGAGTATTAAATGAGCATTTAGAAATTATGAACCCAAAGTATTATGAGAATTTGTTATCACTGAAAAGTGAATATATAATTAGGGAATAACTCATAAATTGCTAAGCCATGACTAAAACAAGTCAACTGAAAGAAGTGTTGATAAAGTCTTGCTACCATTCCGTTCTCTCATACATTCTGTAAATCCAACGTATGTTACAGAAAAATTGCTTTGTTGTAATATTTTGGAAATTTCTTTTAAAAAAAAATGTTGTTAGGCCTATTTTGATCCATCCATCTGTAAATTCACATGCCGTGGCAGCCGTGAATTGGACAGTAGTTGGAGAACAATAAAAATCTCTAAAAATGACCTACATGAAGTTTTCTATATCAAAAAATATTGTGACTGTAAATAAATAAAAAATAAAATATTTTGATAATAAATATTGCGACTATAACTTAAGAACATCCAAAGCTCAGCATGAGTGCCATGTGTCCCATTGGGAAGAGCTCCTTTTTCCATTGCTAGAAAACTCCTGGCTTTAGCCCTTCAAGATTATGGAATATCAGATTTCAAATCTGTGACTTTTTTAAATTGAGAAAAGTTATTCCTCAAGCAGGATTCAATATTCACCATCCTGAAAATTAGACAGCTATTACTAGAGAGGAAAATTCCATATTTAGGGAAACCTTTCCTCTGGGAGATAGATTTTCTAAAAAAGATGGTGCTCAGAAGTTTGGAATGTTAGAATAGGTCCCAGAGAAGATTAGATAGTGGGCCAAGAGCAGATGAGGTGGTCAACATTGCACTGTAAATGCACCCAGCACATAACTCTGCAGTTTAACCCATGGCTATAACCTCTTTATATGTTCTGGAGGTGAAAGCTATGTACTGTACATGCACTGTTCTCTGTTCATGACAAGGCTTAATGGAAAAGTCATTGAACTGAACACAGCGGTGCATGTAGCCTCGCTATTAACAGGTTGCACACCTCCTATACAGATGCTTTCACCTCCTCCTTGCCCTGCCAAAGAGCTGTCAAACACCTGCAGCAGCACCCTCCACCCTGGCACCACATTCCTATTCCTGGCCTGGGGGAGAGAGGAGGCCTCAGGCAGGATGAGGTGGGGAGCAAGCCATCTCCTCACTCATCCAGCAGTGGTGGCTTTTGTCCCATGGGTTTGGGCCCAGCTCCGTCTTTGGGACATTGTGGCCCCATATGCCATACCACGCTCTGAAATTTACTCCCCCCACTTCCCCAATCCCAGTCATGATGCAGCATAACAGAATGGTGCTGTGACCCCATATGCCATGTTGCACTGGAGAGAGGAGCCAGATTCAGCCCTGCATTACAAGATCCATCACTGCCAACTGAGCACTAGTAGGGCTTTTGCTCCAGCTCCTCCCCTCTGCACTAGGCAAGGATTAGGGATCTGGAGGGTATATTATGATACTACTAATGTTGAGCTGAATAAAAAAAAGAAAGGTAGGGAGAGAAGGTGAGAAACCATAGCTAAAGTTGCTATGGGCAATAATAATTCAACCACATTATCTAGACCCAATAAAGATGACATAGGTGGCAGTGGCAAATAAGTGGAATATGGAACTAGTTTGTGGAAGGTACTTATACACACACCTAACTTTAAGTATGTGAGTAGCCCAGTTAACTTCAATGGGCCAACTTGTGTGTGCTTAGAGTTAAGTGTGTGCTTTCAGTGCTTTGCTGAATTGTGTTTCTAGAGAATAATTGCACCCCCCACCCATTAAAAGAGTAATTTGAAATGTTAATTTGCTTAATGTGTATTTTGTATTTTTAATTAAATGTTAAAGCCATACCACACAATTGTACAATTGTTGATGAAGGTGCTTTGTCATTAACCAGTATGATATAAAATGGGGCAGCTTTGTTATTACCTAACTAAACCCCATTTTGTTGACCATGTTCAGCCACTTAGTTTGTTAATTGCTGCTATAATATTACAGGTATTATGGTCCAGATTGCATAAATTGCTTCTCCCATATTTAGAAGTATCCTAGTAACTCTTCCTCTTTCTCCTCTCCACTCTTCCATTTGACTTGTGACTCCAGTGCACATCAGCATTTCAGGGAAGCTGCATGGTTTTCTATTAAAATAATCCCCAATACACTGTCTTTTGCAGATGAATGTCAACCAAGAAAGCTAATTTTCCTCTGGAAACTTCAGTGTCAAAACACCATTTGAATAGAAAATACTGAACCATCAGGAAAAATAACCACAAACATAACTAAAAATAGGCACTTGAGTCAGATATTAAATCAGATGTACCACTCACTACCTACTTATTTCATTTTTATTCTTTAAAAGCTGTAAAAACTGAAGGCCAGATCCTCAGATGATATAAATTTACACCAGTTGAGGATATGAAAGTTACATTTCCCCCAATAGCAGAGATGATACTTTTAAACTAGATAATGACACACAAGAGCTCATGGGTTGTTGTTTTTTTTTTTAATCAGAAAAAGAGAACCAACAACACTGTTCGAACCATATTTCAAACAAAAGACTATATTCCAATGACCATACTCAGGCATAATTCCCGATGAATCGCAGTGAAGTTTCAATTCAGAAAAGTATTTATACATGTTTGACTTTAAACATATATGCAAGTAGTCCTATTGAAGACATCTCCTGAAAGGATGACTTTCCTAGAAAGAAAATTCACTTTCAGGTTTGGATAATGAATTAACACAGTTTACTATATTTTTAAGTTGAAAATGTTCATGAGTTTGCAAATAATAAGGAATTATGTTTTTGTCTTACATGCATAGGGCTGGTGTACGTGGTAGTTAGGCCCTATACAAAAACAATTGAACACAAATTTGCAAAACTGTCTTGAAAGTTTGTGAGGCAAAATATATTCTACACAATACTATGTGATGAAGCTAAATTTTATTTGCAACAACAACAACAACACATTTTTTCTTGGGTGTAGAACATAATTTTGTAAGGCTATGTTAAGGGGGGTGTTTGTCATAAGCAAGAACATCAACTCAGATATATAATTATGGCAGCTTTATGTTAACAAATGCATAAGTCCTACTATCAACGTATTGGAAATAAGAAAGGTCTTGTGTCAGATCCAATCATTTCAATAGGATATGAACTTAAAATTTACATACATTTATAAGAGAAAGAACATACCTGACTTGTCACATCACCTAATTTTGAATAATCTTCGTGTCAAGCCAGGTTGTCCATATATCTTAGCCCATTCCAAATAACTTTATTAAAATATTTAAATGCAAGAACTATAGATGTAAATAATTTGGAAATGGATTATCCAGTGATATCTCAAACTAGAGCAGGCTTTCTTCCCTCTTTCTTTTTAAGCATCTCATCTTTAGTTAAAGTGTTAAAAAGAATCTCCTAGAGAAATACAGTTGAATATCAGAGAGGAAAACTTACTCTAAATCAAACTATTTTTGTTTTGTTCTTCTTTGTCTAAAAAGATAAAGAATGAGCTATGAGAAAACCAGTCAGGCAGCGGCACAGACAGCTGCAGCGGCACAGGAGCTAGCAAACAGAGCTCTAAACAGGGGAGTTTGAGTGGGAGTTTGCAAGGGGAGTTTGGCTTGTGGCACTTGTTTGGGGTTTGCTTTTGCTGCGGGGGTGGTCTTTTTGGTGTGGCTTGTGTTTCCCAGATTAACAGGATTTAGGTGGGAAGGAGATGACAGATACAGAGGCAGCTGTGGGAGTGACTCCTGCAGTGAAAGACACATTGAGGATGACTGGATGTGGAAGCTGTGGTATGTACATGATTCTGGAGGGGGGAACCGGTAAGAGTTTTGTCTGCATGAAATGCCGTCTGATAGAGCTGATGGAGGAAAAGATTCGAGGTTTGGATATGCAGGTGGAAAGTCTGGTTGAGTTTAGGAAGGGGTTTGAGCAGATGATGGAGCAAAGATATGAGGTATCTGAAGGGAAAAGCTCAGACTCACGGATGGAAGCAGGGCTGGGGAATTTTGAGGAGAGACTGGATGAGGAAAGTGGTCAGTGGAAACATGTGACACAAAGAACCAGGCAGAGAAAAAGACAGGCTAGTGAAGGAGAAATAGAGCTTAGGAACAGGTTTGCAGAGTTGGAAAATGAAGAAGGGGCTCAGCAGGTAGTCGCTGAAGGTGGAAGGGTAAGGAAGAAGAGAAGAGAGGCTAGCCCTATAGAAAAAGGGGAAGAGTCAAGGGAGACTACACCAAATATGAGCCCCAGGAGGATACAGGATGGGTTGAAGAGAATTGTAAGGGAAAATAGGAATGGAAAGAACTTGCAGCCAGAGGGAACAGGGGAGAGACTGGAGAATAGCACTGTCACCAGGAAAAGGCAGGTCTATGTGATCGGGGACTCTTTATTGAGAAGAATAGACAGGCCTGTAACTAGAGCTGATCCTGAGAATAGAAGGGTGTGCTGTCTTCCGGGTGCTAAGATACGGGATGTAGACCTGAGGTTGAAAAGGATCCTCAAGGGAGCGGGAAAGAATCCCCTAATTATCCTTCATGTGGGAACAAATGATACAGTCAGATTCTCGCTGGAAAGTATCAAGGGAGACTATGCTAGGCTGGGGAAGACGCTTAAGGAAATTGAGGCTCAGGTGATCTTTAGCGGGATCCTTCCTGTTCCTAGAGAAGGGCAACAAAGGTGTGACAAGATTATGACTGTCAACAGATGGCTTAGGCAGTGGTGCTATAAGGAGGGCTTTGGGATGTATGGCCACTGGGAGGCATTCACGGACAAAGGTCAGTTCTCTCGGGATGGACTTCATCTGAGTAGGGAAGGAAATAGACTTCTAGGATCGAGGCTGGCACAACTGATAAAGAGAGCTTTAAACTAGGAATTGGGGGGAGATGGATGGGAGATGTCCAGAAAATCTCCACGCCAGATTTTAGCATTGAGAGGGAAGAAGATGAAGTAAGAAAGGATACAGCCATGGGTAGGAGAATGTATATAAGGAGCGAGGGCGGTGTGGATACTAGTCTAATAGGTTATACTGGCTGTAGAATGACTGTGCCTAATAGGGTACAAAATGTGAGCGAGGCCAAACAGCAAAAATTAAGATGTTTATACACCAATGCAAGGAGTCTAGGTAACAAAATGGAGGAACTAGAGCTACTGGTGCAGGAAGTGAAACCAGATATTATAGGGATAACAGAAACATGGTGGAATAGTAGTCATGACTGGACTACAGGTATTGAAGGGTATGTGCTGTTTAGGAAAGACAGAAACAAAGGTAAAGGGGGTGGAGTAGCATTGTATATCAACGATGAGTTAGAATGTAAAGAAATAAGAAGCGATGCAATGGATAAGACAGAGTCTGTCTGGGCAAAAATTACATTGGGGAAGAAAACTAGTAAAGCCTCTCCTACGATAGTGCTTGGGGTGTGCTATAGACCTCCGGGATCTAATTTGGTTATGGATAGAGCCCTTTTTAATGTCTTTAATAAAGTAAATACTAATGGAAACTGCGTGATCATGGGAGACTTTAACTTCCCAGATATAGACTGGAGGACCAGTGCTAGTAATAATAATAGGGCTCAGATTTTCCTAGATGCGATAGCTGATGGATTCCTTCATCAAGTAGTTGCTGAACCGACTAGAGGGGATGCCATTTTAGATTTAATTTTGGTGAGTAGCGAGGACCTCATAGAAGAAATGGTTGTAGGGGACAATCTTGGCTCAAGTGATCATGAGCTAATTCAGTTCAAACTAAATGGAAGGATTAACAAAAATAAATCTGCAACTAGGGTTTTTGATTTCAAAAGGGCTGACTTTCAAAAATTAAGGAAATTAGTTAGGGAAGTGGATTGGACTGAAGAACTTATGGATCTAAAGGCAGTTGAGGCCTGGGATTACTTTAAATCAAAACTGCAGAAGCTATCGGAAGCCTGTATCCCAAGAAAGGGGAAAAAATTCATAGGAAGGAGTTGTAGACCAAGCTGGATGAGCAAGCATCTTAGAGAGGTGATTATGAAGAAGCAGAAAGCATACAGGGAGTGGAAGATGGGAGGGATCAGCAAGGAAAGCTACCTAATTGAGGTCAGAAGATGTAGGGATAAAGTGAGAGAGGCTAAAAGTCGAGTAGAGTTGGACCTTGCAACGGGAATTAAAACCAATAGTAAAAGGTTCTATAGCCATATAAATAAGAAGAAAACTAAGAAGGAAGAAGTGGGGCCGCTTAACACTGAGGATGGAGCGGAGGTTAAAGATAATCTAGGCATGGCCCAATATCTAAACAAATACTTTGCCTCAGTCTTTAATAAGGCTAAAGAGGATCTTGGGGATAATGGTAGCATGACAAATGGGAAGGAGGATATAGAGGTAGATATTACCATATCAGAGGTAGAAGCGAAACTGAAACAGCTTAATGGGACTAAATCGGGGGGGCCCAGATAATCTTCATCCAAGGATATTAAAGGAATTGGCACCTGAAATTGCAAACCCATTAGCAAGAATTTTTAATGAATCTGTAAACTCAGGAATAGTACCGAATGATTGGAGAATTGCTAATATAGTTCCTATTTTTAAGAAAGGAAAAAAAAGTGATCTAGGTAACTACAGGCCAGTTAGTTTGACATCTGTAGTATGCAAGGTCCTGGAAAAAATTTTGAAGGAGAAATTAGTTAAGGACATTGAAGTCAATGGTAAATGGGACAAAATACAACATGGTTTTACAAAAGGTAGATCGTGCCAAACCAACCTAATCTCCTTTTTTGAAAAAGTAACAGATTTTTTAGATAAAGGAAATGCAGTGGATCTAATTTACCTAGATTTCAGTAAGGCATTTGATACCGTGCCACATGGGGAATTATTAGTTAAATTGGAGAAGATGGGGATCAATATGAACATCAGAAGGTGGATAAGGAATTGGTTAAAGGGGAGACTGCAACGGGTCCTACTGAAAGGCGAACTGTCAGGTTGGAGGGAGGTTACCAGTGGAGTTCCTCAGGGATCGGTTTTGGGACCAATCTTATTTAATCTTTTTGTTACTGACCTTGGCACAAAAAGTGGGAGTGTGCTAATAAAGTTTGCAGATGATACAAAGCTGGGAGGTATTGCCAATTCGGAGAAGGATCGGGATATTATACAGGAGGATCTGGATGACCTTGTAAACTGGAGTAATAGTAATAGGATGAAATTTAATAGTGATAAGTGTAAGGTTATGCATTTAGGGATTAATAACAAGAATTTTAGTTATAAGTTGGGGACGCATCAATTAGAAGTAACGGAAGAGGAGAAGGACCTTGGAGTATTGGTTGATCATAGGATGACTATGAGCTGCCAATGTGATATGGCTGTGAAAAAAGCTAATGCGGTTTTGGGATGCATCAGGAGAGGCATTTCCAGTAGGGATAAGGAGGTTTTAGTACCGTTATACAAGGCACTGGTGAGACCTCACCTAGAATACTGTGTGCAGTTCTGGTCTCCCATGTTTAAAAAGGATGCATTCAAACTGCAGCAGGTACAGAGAAGGGCTACTAGGATGATCCGAGGAATGGAAAAATTGTCTTATGAAAGGAGACTTAAGGAGCTTGGCTTGTTTAGCCTAACTAAAAGAAGGTTGAGGGGAGATATGATTGCTCTCTATAAATATATCAGAGGGATAACTATAGGAGAGGGCGAGGAATTATTTCAGCTCAGCACCAATGTGGACACAAGAACAAATGGGTATAAACTGGCCACCAGGAAGTTTAGACTTGAAATCAGACGAAGGTTTTTAACCATCAGAGGAGTGAAGTTTTGGAATAACCTTCCAAGGGAAGCAGTGGGGGCAAAAGATCTATCTGGTTTTAAGATTCTACTCAATAAGTTTATGGAGGAGATGGTATGATGGGATAATGGGATTTTGGTAAGTAATTGATCTTTAAATATTCAGGGTAAATAGGCCAAATCCCCTGAGATGGGATATTAGATGGATGGGATCTGATTTACTATAGAAAATTCTTTCCTGGGTATCTGGCTGGTGAATCTTGCCCATGTGCTCAGGGTTTGGCTGATTGCCATGTTTGGGATCGGGAGGGAGTTTTCCTCCAGGGCAGATTGGAGAGGCCCTGGAGGTTTTTTTGCCTTCCTCTGTAGCATGGGGCATGGTTGACTGGAGGGAGGCTTCTCTGCTCCTTGAAGTTTTGAACCATGATTTGAGGACTTCAATAGCTCAGACATGGGTGAGGTTTTTCATAGGAGTGGTGGGTGACATTCTGTGGCCTGCGCTGTGCAGGAGGTCGGACTAGATGATCAGAGTGGTCCCTTCTGACCTTAGTATCTATGAATCTATGAATCTATAAAACTATAGCCCTTTGATTGAGGATTGATTTCTCAAGCACTTCAATGAAAGACTCTAGACCCAATTCCCCTGCCACTTATACCACTTTTACATTGGTGTAATTCTATTGATTTCAATGTAGTTAATCATGATTTACACTAGTACCTGATGTCAGAATCAGGTCCTGGATCCTTTCCAAGGGAACTAATTCAATCTCAGTGGAAAACTCCTAAATCAAAAATAAAACACTAAAATATAGGAATATAAACCCACAAATCACTGCATTAAGATAATGTTCAAATCCAAGGAAACAGAGAAAAGAGTGGTTTCAGAGTAGCAGCCATGTTAGTCTGTATTTGCAAAAAGAAAAGGAGTACTTGTGGCACCTTAGAGACTAACAAATTTATTTGAGTATAAGCTTTCATGAGCTACAGCATCCGATGAAGTAAGCTGTAGCTCACAAAAGCTTATGCTCAAATAAATTTGTTAGTCTCTAAGGTGCCACAAGTACTCCTTTTTTTTTAGAAAGAAAATAGTGAAATTGCAAAAGTGGTGAAATCCTAGCTCCATTGAAGATAGTGGCAAAACTCCCATTGACTTTAATGGGTCCAGAAATCCATTCACTGACAAAAAAGGCTAAACCTGTTAAAACCTAGCTTAAAGGGGAAGTGAAAGCAGATATATTTTTATAAAAATATAGCAAATGTAAAAAAGGGACAGTTGACATAAATGAATACAAATTAGAAGATAGAAATTGTAGAAAAATGATAAGGGAAACAAACGGACACTAGGCAAACTCTATGCCTAGTGCTGTTATTATGCCATTATTGCCCTTAAGTCTGCCTTATTGCAGACTTAAGGGCAATAATGAGGATTTTTTAAAAATGTTAAGTACAGATGGAAACCTAAAAATTATATTGGTCCATTGCTAGATGGAAGTGGTAGAATTGCCAATAAAATGCAGAGATTATAGAAGGGTTCAATAAATATTTATTTTCTGCATATGGGAAAAAGAATATGATTCCTACAGTAACTCAGGAGGATGTTAAACAACAGCTACTGAAGTCAGACATTTTAAAATCAGCAGGTCCGTTGAGATAACTTGTATCCAAGAGTTTTAAGAGATCTGTCCATGGAGCTCACTGGACTGTTAATATTGATGTTCAATACCTCTTGGAACATGGGGGACATTTCAGAAGACTGGAAGAAAGCTAATGTTGTGCTCATATATAAAAAGAGTAAACAGGACATCCTAGGTAATGACAGGCCTGTCATTATGACATTGATCATAGGCAAAACAATGCAATGACTGATACAGAACTTAATAAAGAGTTAAAGGATGGTAGTATAATTAATGCCAATTAACATGGGTTTGTGGAAAATAGACCCTATGAAACTAACTTGATATATTTTATGATATTACAAATTTGATTGATAAAGATAATAGTATTAATACAATATACTTAGATTTCTGTAAGATATTTAAACCAGAAAGATACACAATCAACATGGCACACATTAAATGGATTAAAAACTGGTAGGGCTAACTGATTAGTCTAAAAATGTAATTATAAATGGGAATCATCACTGAGCTGGCATGTTTCTTCTGTAACACTGTGTCCAGTTTTGGTGTCTACTGTTCAAAGGCATTGAAAAATTGGATAGCGTTCAGAGAAAAGCCATGAGAATCTTGAAAGGATTGGAAAACATGCCCTTGGGAAGACTCAAGGACAGTTAGCTTAACAAAAAGAGGGTTAAGGGATGACCTGATCACATTCATTAAGTACCTACTTGGGGAACAGAAATTTGATAATAGATTTGATAATGTCTTCAGTCTATCAGACAAAGGTATAACAAGGTGAAATTCCTGGAAGTTAAAGATACATAAATTTAGACTTGAAATAAGGTGCAAAAGTTTAATAGTGATTGTCACGGCTCCTTCTAGACATTGTTAATCTCCCCATTCTAGACAGTCACCAGGCTGCTGTGTTTCAAATCCAACATGCAGGATATGTGTGATCTTAAGCTTCCCTTGGTCTTGGTAGACTCCAGCACCCTCTCTTTTCTTGTCTTCTCTGGCACACTTCCTGGGCATAGCCTTTGTCTATTAAACCTACATTAAAGAGGAACCTCCTGGTCCAGCTACACTAGGGCCCCAGGACCAATGCAGACCTCTCCCAAGACACTGCAATACCTTAAGAACACCTTTTCCCAGAGCTCCAAATTTGTGGTCACTCTTGTCTACAGTTTACCACTCCAGGGACATGTGCTAGTTGATGCCCAGAACATACAGGCTTTGCAAAGGATTCTAACACAATTACTCTTTATCTAGATAAAAAAATAAAATAAAACATTTTGTGACCCAGAACCTTGGTGACAACTGGCAAAGGATACAAGGTTTTTAGAGGGATCCCCTGAGTTGATATCTGCATAACAGTTCACCATAGGGTGGCATGTAGTGACTGTATTGTGAGAGTAAAGACAAAGGATTGATCTGGTGCATCTTTGGGGGAAAGAATAAACAAGGAATCCTTCACCAGAAAGGCAAACTGACAGCATTTTAATCTCCTGAAAGGAGGATTACAGCTAACCTGGCTGTAACACATTGATTTTGGGTCAGAAATACTCTAAAAGACATGAAAGTATCTTGTTGATTAAGTCTAGATTCTAAAATGCTATGATGTTAGAATGTTATGACTTAATTTTATATGTAATCATTTGTTTCCAATACTTCTACTTGCTATCTACTTGACTCTCTATGTTTTTTTAAATAAACTTATACTTGATTTTCCTGTAAACAAATCTAAGTGCTGTTTATTAAGCAAAGCTGTAATCTGATATGGAAGTGTGTGGTTTATTGTTTCTTTGGAAGCAGGGAATCTGAGTGTACTGCGAGTGACCAATGAACCACAGGTTGGGCACTCCAGGGAGATGCTCGGAGGAGTCGAGTGCTTGGCTGTGCCAGTCACTAACATGTATAACAGTAGGCCTGTGAGGCCTAGAGGGAATGCTTGTATTGCCCATGGGCAATGGAGTTGGGCAACTGACCCACAAAAGCACAAACAAGCCTTCCTCAAACTAAGGCAAGGTGATAGCGAGGTACTCCCAAGAAACACCACACATCTATACACCATTCCCTGCCTCAGTTATCTCACTCTTGCACGTTCTTTGGGATTTGGTCAGAGTCCTTGAGTGTGTGTCCAGGATTTCCCTCCTGCACCTGGCTTCTCCTCTGAATAATGGCTTCTCTCTGTCTCTCCCACCTCTGAAACCATCTTCCTTCAGCTCTTTCTCCCAAAAAATGGGCAATGAGAGTCCCTTTACTTTATATCTTCTCCTTGTCAGGTGATCCCTGATACCAGGTGATCAAAGTCCACCACCATGTGATCCTTTGCTTAGTTATCAGCCCAGCTAGACAGAATCAGTTTTCTTGGTTTGGCTACCCTCTTTAGAATATCCATTGGATTGTCCAGGTAGAGCTATTCAAATGTCAATTTGTCTTAATATTCCACTCGCCCAACCCAGACAGGCAGAAGCCTCTCCTCTGTCTCTTGACACATGGAATATGAAGCAAGAACACAGTAAAAGAAAATCATAACAAATAAAGTTTCAGACAGTTCATAAAATCAAACTGGAATTCATAAATTGTATATAGATTCCCCAAATTGTCACAGAGGGTTGACCATTGGAACAATTTATCTAGGGTTATGGTGGACTCTTTGTCATTCATAATTTTTTAAAACAAAACTGGATTTTTTATTCTAAAAGACATGATCTATTTCAAATAGAAATTAATTCAGGAAAGACATATGGCCTATAACCTACAGGAGGTCAGACTAAATGCTCACAATTATCCCTTGTGCTTTTATATTCTATGAATCTAGTTTTGTCTAAGTATAGAAGACTGCTGAAAATAAATTATTTAATTAATAGAAGTGTGTGTGATACCAAAGCAATAAATACACCAGAGATTATAAAAAATGATAATTAAGTCTTACATTTATTCCAAAATATCAGAAATCACACAAAAATGTGCATGACATTGTGCATCTAATTTGCACATGCATTTACCATGCCCTCACATGCAAATCAGTCACTTGCACACACAGAAGGCTGGCTAAGGGTCTGGCCGGTTATTTTGCATATGAACATATCCAATTTGCATTCACATTTGTACAAACAAATTATGCATGTTTTCAAAACTAAGCTCTAAATGTTCTGAGGTTTTTTTTGTGATGGGACAAGGGACAGTCTGTGATGTTTGAAATTTAAATAGACTCTCAAGTAAATAAAAGAATATACCAGACACAGGTTATCAACAAACTCTTTCTTTACTTTTTTTCTACAGTGCACACACACTTAAGAAACCAGCAGATATCCCATTATTTTAAGGTAGACTGCAAATGCTAAATTCTCATTCTCTAAAAGCCACATAGAATACCCAGTTGTAAGAGGAACCAATTTAGAAAAATGTGAACCAGTCCAAACTCTAGCCCTTCTCTCTATCTGAATCAAATCTGAACTACTTTTTTCAAAAGTTGGGCTTCATTTCACCTGCCCAACTGTCTTTCCCAACTCTTTGTGATATTACAACTGTATCCCAAACTGACATCTCATTCTTTACAATCATAATTTAGCCATATAGATATGAACCAATGGAAAACCCATGTGCTCCACTATTAATATTAGCTAAAATTCAGAACATCCAAATTAAGATGTTTATTTGCCTCTGGGCAGGACAAGTGACCGCTGGGAAGACTGAAAATGCACTGGGCCGATCTCAGGTGAAAACTCTTTGTCCAGAAATGGAAAGAATATGCTCTCAACAAAATAGAATGGTGTGGCGTCGACTTGCGTTCGTGGATGGATGGACAAGCACAAGCTGGACAAAGGTGAAAGATTGGACCGATGACACCATGTTAATACCTAATGTGCTAACACGTAAACACATGCTTAATTGGAGTAATCCCATTGACAGTGTTGACTTTATTCAAACTCATAATATTATTTAGGTGCTAGTGGGGGAGATTTTCAGAGACCCAAATGGGAATATAGGACCCAACTCCAATTGATTTTAATGGGAGTTGGAAGCCTATCTCCCTTTTCTACCTTTAAAAGTCTCCTCTGATATTTACTGGATCACATACTTATTTTGTAAAGGCTACTCCAATGTTTTTGTATTTGATATTATCAAAAATATGGTGATGAGTGCATTAAAATGACAAATATAAATGAAAATATAATTATCTGCAATACTAAATCCCTTTAAGATATTATGTGCTATCCAAAATGCACTAAAGAGCATTGTAATTAAAGTTTGAAATGCCAGAACTGTATTTTAATGTGTTTTTGTTTGTTTAGTTTTATTTTATTTAAATATCAACTTATCATCCTTATATAACAGATGTATTATAATTTCTTCTTATAGATATCATAACAATTTATGTCACACTAAATGATTCTCTAGTTAAGGTATTTGCTTGTGTGTTTAAGTCCTTCATCTTTCCTTTTTCTCCTGTTTATTTTGCTGTATTTTGCATTGTGTGTTTTGCTTTGTACAGCATATCAGCCCAATAGACTCTTTATGGAATCAGAAATTAAAAAAGAAGAAAAAAAAAGGACAACCATGTTAGGTAATCTTGTCCAGCCTTCTGCCAAAACAAGGATAATTCCAAGAGTATATTTCTTAGTGTTTTCTACTATTTAGTCTTAAATGATAAATGATTCAAGAGATCCAAATGATTCAAGAGATCCAATGCTTTCCTTGGGAACCTAGTTCACAGTCAAATAGACCTCTCAATGATGAAATTTTTCCTGATGTACAGTCTGAATTGTGCTGTGTTCAATTTCATCCCAGATACTCCATTCACAATATAACAACTTCTACTCAATCCGTCCACACCTCCTTGACATAAAATTGGGCTTCTGCATCTAGCTTCTCCAATCTATTTGTATAGAAGATTGGATATTGTCGGGGATTGGACCTTGGGCAATCTGACCTAGAGTTTAGCACCGAGTCCAGCCTAATAGTTAGAGCCAGGAACAGGAAATAGAAGTCTGAGCCAAGGGTTATAACTGTAATCAAGAGCCAGGAGAGAAGTCAGGGGTTAGATCTGGAGTTAGAAGCCGGGCATGGGAGTGAGGCTGGAGCAAACTGGTTTGGACAGGAACAAGGAAGAAGCAGGTATGGCTAGGAACAAAGCAGGTACAGGAGAGAGCGCAGCTGCAATGTAAGCATTGAACAGTCAGCAACCTGCCGCTGCTGAGCTTAAATGCAGATCTGTTGTCTCCTTGCAGCAAATCGGGTGGGTCAGCCATGCAGGTTATTCTACTGCACCCTAGCTGGGAACATTAATTGATCTAAGAGCTGAGCTTGCTATCTTGAGGCTCACCTGAGGGAATTCAGGCTCCAAGTTCCTGTCAGTACCCCTCCTTCCCTTTCAGGGGTGCCTTCTAGAGGCCTCAGCCAAGGATTCTCCAGATGGGCTCAATGAAAGTCCCATATTTACCTTGGTGCATGAATGTTTTTGGCCTGATTCCACAACTGGTCATCAGAACCACCCAGTGCACCCAATAATGAAGCTTGCCCTGAGCTTCCTTGGAGTCATGAATCTGTTGCACAAGGTATTCTTCTTGCCCATTGACTGTTATGAGAGGTAGCAGCAGGTTGGATTGACCCAGAAATGGATTCTTTAGGTAAGGTTTAAGAGGAAGATTTGGAACATAGGATGGGTCTTCATTGATTCTGGTAATCAAAGCATGAATGTCATCTTAATCTGTTCGATAATCATTTATGGGACTAGATATCGGTGATCTAACTTGGCCTGTGGTCAGGTGTATTTGAGATTCCTAGTTGATAACCAGACCTTGTTCCCAACGCTAAAGTTCGGTGTGGCCTGGCAGTCTCAGTTGGTATGATGCTTGTAGATTTCTTTCCCAGCCTATAGGCGTTCCATATGTTCTTTTTGCATGTTATGCAGATGGGTGACAAGGTCTGTCACAGCAGGGACTGGGGAGTCTATGTGAAATGCTGGTTGAAAGCGAGCGTGAAAGTCATAATTGGCTTACAAAGGGCTCTGTCAGGGAAGCCATTAAATTGATGTAGGCAAATTCAGTATATAACATCAGGGAGAGCCAATTATCCTGTATTCGCAAAAAGAAAAGGAGTACTTGTGGCACCTTAGAGACTAACAAATCCTGGTAATCATTTAGGAAGCAATGGAGGTATTGCTCTAAGGTCTGGTTTTCCATTCTGTCCATTAGTCTGTGGGTGGTGTGGTGATGAGAAAGGAGTTCTATGCCCAGGAGTTTAAAATCTCCTGCCAGAAACAGGAGACAAATTGTAGCCTCAATCCCACACAACGTCAGTCAACAGTCCAAAGAGCCAGAAGATGTGCTCTAGAAAGGGGCAGGCTGTTTGCAGGTTGTGGTGAAGACAAATTTTGCCTTCTTAGTTAAGAGGTTAACTGTGACTACACCACTGTTCAACCATGGGAGCAATGTAATTCTACAATAGAGTCCAGGGACATTTTGGACCAGGACTGAGATGGGGAGAGAAACAGTTGGAGGAGACAGAGTGACTTCCAGTGGAGTTTCTTGGTCTGGGAACACAACTAATGGGAATTAATGTGTTTCATGATTTCAAGTGCACACCCGCCCATCAGAAGTCATTTGAAACTAATCTTGTTCTAGTTCAGGGCTGGGGAACCACTTTTCTGTCATGGGCCATTGACTCACAGAAAAAAATCAATCACAGGCCACACACAGCCATCTGAGGGGTGGAGGGGATTCCAAGGATTGGAGCTTCCTGCTCACAGCAGGGCGAGCCGGTGCTCATACCTCCAGCCTCATGGGGGTGCAATGAGGCTCAGAGATTCTAGCCCATGGCACCAAGACTTGCCACGGGCTAGATGAAATTAAGCAACTGGCCAGACCAGGCCCGCAGGCCATAGGTTTCCCATCCCTGTTCTAGTTTGACAAAAGTGACTATCAAGCAGCAAATTGTGACATAATTTCAAAACTTCAAGCATAGGCTGGTGATCAGGGACATAAATTTATTCTCCATGGTAGAAGATCCCATTCCATAGTCAGAAACCCAAGCCAGGTTGGGCATCTGTAGTGCCTATGGTTTGGAAAATCTGGACGATGAATGGATCATGAGGCAGCAGTGACTGAATGCTGGATATTATGTTCCTATCCACAGATCCACTGATAAAGTTAGACAGCTTAAAAGATGTCCAAAATGGTTCTTTGCACAATCTGACATATTCACACTTGTGTCTACTTTTCCATTTCTTGTACTTGGATGGTACATTACAACAAACTTGAATTGAGAAAAATGACCAATGGAACAGGTTCTGGTTTAGGTTACTGGCTGTGCTGAGAGACCTTGAACTAGGAACCAGGCCCCTTTTTGTACTGCCACTCTTCAAAAGGTGATTTAATCATTAGCAGCTCCTTCTCCCATATGTCATAGTTTCTCTCCATTGGGGTTAGTTTTCATGAATAAAAGGCACATGGGTGGAGTTGGTTATGGGGTCCCATTTCATTAGATAATAGAACGTCTATGGTGAAGTTTGATGCATTGGCCTCTATAATGAAGGGCTTATTGGAATCTGGATGCACAAGGGATGGGAGCAACGGTGAACGCCCTCTTCATTTGGTCAAAGGCAGACTGTCAGGTGACCAGACAAACCAGACCCCCTTCCAAAAGAGCACTGTCATGGGATAATGATAGCTACTTTTATTGCTTCAGACAAAACAAACACACACAGAAGGGAGAGGAGAGATAGACTAGTAAAGGTGGAGAAAATAAGGCTTTTGATGATGTTGTTAGGATACAGGTAGTTGGTTAGTCACGGACAGATGTTTTGGTTTGGCAGGTCAGCCATGACAACATTTACTCTGGACCCCAGCTTAGTTCCTTGGTTAGGGACATTGTTTGATTGGTGAGGTTCAGTTCACATAATTGGTGCAGTCCTAGGACTGACTCACAAAGACTTTAATAGAGAGGGTATGTGTTACACTGCACCTCATTTTCAATTTGGGATTCATTCCAGAAAATTCTAGAACTCAGTCTCTACCTGGTGATAGAAGGAAATAATTTGATTTAGCAGTTCAAAGTAACAACACTCTGAAGACACTAATAAAATGTGGAGCTGAATAATACTTAATAAGTTCCTCTGTTTTTAATTTTATTGCAAATCCTTAACTCCTGTGACTTTACCTGAACAAGAAAATGTGAAGTTGTTATGCAAAATTTTGATGAGATAGTGTTCACACTAGAGCAGGGTTTCACAAACTTCATTCCACCACGACCCCCTTCTGACAACAAAAATTACTACATGACTCCAAGAGGGGGGTCCGAAGCCTGAGCCTGCCTCACTCCACCTCCCTGGGTGGGCGGGGGGAGAGAGGGACAAAGCCCAAGGGCTTCAGCCCCAGGCAGGGAACCTGTAACCTGAGCCATGCCACCCAAGGCTGAAGCCCTCAGCCTTGGGCAGTGGGGCTGGGGTTTCACCTATGGCCCCAGGTGGTGGGGCTCAGGCTTCAGCTTTGGCCCCGAGAGATGGGGCTCAGGCTTCAGCTTTAGCCTCTGAACCCAGCAAGTCTAATGCCAGCCCTGGTGACTCCATTAAAATGGGGTTGTGACCCCCTTTGGGGTCCCAACCAACAGTTTGAGAACCATTTCACTAGAGTTTATTTTAAATTTGGTTTTGTGCTTCCAAAGTGTAGAGATTTCTCACCCTTTATATGTTCCTAGGAGCCCTACTGTCTCATATGAACTTCTCATAAATGACCTTGGGAAATACAACCTAGATTGAGCTATTTTAAGGATGGTGCATAACTGCTTGAAAAAAAAAACATTCCCAGAGAGTAGTTCACAGTCAAGCTGGAAGAGTATATTGAGTGGGATCCCACAAGGATCAGTTCTGAGGCCGGTTCTGTTTAATATCTTCATCAGTGATTTAGATAATGGCATGGAGAGTATACTTATAAAGTGTGCAGATTATACCAAGATGAGACAGGTTGCAAGTACTTTGGAGGATAGTGGCAAAGAATCCTGTGGCACCTTATAAACTAACAGATATATTGGAGCATAAGCTTTCATGTGTGAATACCCATTTCGTCGGATGCATACATGTATTCACCCACAAAAGCTTATGCTTTAATAAAGTGCCACAGGACTCTTTGCCTGTTTTACAGCTCCAGACTAAAATGGCTACTCCTCTGATATTTGGAGGATAGGATTATAATTCAAAATGATCTGGATAAACTGGAGAAATGGTCTGAAGTAAATAGGATGAAATTCAATTAGGACACATGCAAAATTCTCCACTTAGGAAGGAACAATCAGTTGCATATACAAAATGAGGTATGACTGCCTACAAAGGACGACTACAGAAAGGGATCTGTGGGTCATAGTGGATCACATGCTAAATATAAGTCAATGATGTAACACTGTTGCAAAAAAAGCAAACATCATTTTGGGATGTATTAACCATAGTGTTGTAAAACAGAAGAAGTAATTCTTTCACTCTACTCCATGATGATTAGTCCTCAGTTGGAGTATTGTGTCCAGTTCTGGGCGCCACATTTCAGAAAAGGTATGGAGAAATTGGAGAAAGTCTAGAGAAGAACAACAAAAATGCTTAAAAGGCTGGAAAACTTGACCTATGAGAGAAGATTAGATTGAAAAAAATTAGCTTTGTTTATTCTGGAGAGGAGAAGACTGAGTCGGGACATGATAACAGCTTTCAATACATAAAAGGTTGTTACAAGGAAGAGGGAGAAAAATTGATCTCCTTAACTTCTGAGGGTAAGACAACAAGCAATGGGCTTACATTGGAGCAAGGCAATTTAGGTTGGACATTAGGAAAAAACTTCTTAACTGTCAGGGTTGTTAAGTACTGAAATAAATTGCCCAGAGAGACTGTGGAATCTCAATCATTGAAGATTTTTAAGAGCAGGTTAGACAAACACCTGTCACAAATGGTCTAGATAATACTTAGTTCTTCCATGAGTGCTGGGGACTGGACTAGATGACTTATCGCAGTCCCTTATTGTCCTATGATTCATGTTCATAGATTCATAGATACTAAGGTCAGAAGGGACCATTCTGATCATCTAGTCTGACCTCCTGCACAATGCAGGCCACAGAATCTGACCCATCCTCTCCTACGAAAAACCTCACCTATGTCTGAGCTATCGAAGTCCTCAAATTGTGGTTTAAAGACTTCAAGGAGCAGAGAATCCTCCCTCAAGTGACCCATGCCCCATGCTACAGAGGAAGGTGAAAAACCTCCAGGGCCTCTCCAATCTGCCCCGGAGGAAAATTCGTTCCCGACCCCAAATATGGCGATCAGCTAAACCCTGAGCACATGGACAAGATTCACCAGCCAGATACTACATAAAATTCTTTCCTGGGTAACTCAGATCCCACCCATCTAATATCCCATATCAGGGGATTAGGCCTATTTACCATGAATATTTAAAGATCAATTAATTATCAAAATCACATTATCCCATCATACCATCTCCTCCATAAACTTATCGAGTTTAATCTTAAAGCCAGATAGATCTATTGCCCCCACTGCTTCCCTTGGAAGGCTATTCCAAAACTTCACTCCTCTGATGGTTAGAAACCTTCATCTAATTTCAAGTCTAAACTTCCTGATGGCCAGTTTATACCCATTTGTTCTTGTGTCCACATTGGTACTGAGCTGAAATAATTCCTCTCCCTCTCCGGTATTTATCCCTCTGACATATTTATAGAGAGCAATCACATCTCCCCTCAACCTTCTTTTAGTTAGGCTAAACAAGCCAAGCTCCTTGAGTCTCCTTTCATAAGACAAGTTTTCCATTCCTCAGATCATCCTAGTAGCCCTTCTTTGTACCTGTTCCAGTTTGATTTCATCCTTTTTAAACATGGGAGACCAGAACTGCACACAGTATTCCAGGTGAGGTCTCACTAGTGCTTTGTATAATGGTACTAAAACCTCCTTATCTCTACTGAAAATACCTCTCCTGATGCATCCCAAAACCGCATTAGCTTTTTTCACAGCCATATCACATTGGCAGCTCATAGTCATCCTATGACCAACCAATACTCCAAGGTCCTTCTCCTCCTCCGTTACTTCTAATTGATGCATCCCCAACTTATAACTAAAATTCTTGTTATTAATCCCTAAATGCATAACCTTACACTTCTCACTATTATATTTCATCCTATTACTATTACTCCAGTTTACAAGGTCATCCAGATCCTCCTGTATGATATCCCGATCCTTCTCTGAATTGGCAATACCTCCCAGCTTTTTATCATTTGCAAACTTTATTAGCACACTCCCACTTTTTGTGCCAAGGTCAGTAATAAAAAGATTAAATAAGATTGGTCCCAGAACTGATCCCTGAGGAACTCCACTAGTAACCTCCCTCCAGCCTGACAGTTCACCTTTCAGTAGGACCCGTTATAGTCTCCCCTTTAACCAATTTCTTATCCACCTTTCAATGTTCATATTGATCCCCATCTTTTCCAATTTAACTAATAATTCCCCATGTGGCATGGTATCAAACGCCTTACTGAAATCTAGGTAAATTAGATCCACTGTGTTTCCTTTGTCTAAAAAATCTGTTACTTTCCCAAAAAAGGAGATCAGTTTGGTTTGGCACGATCTACCTTTTGTAAAACCATGCTGTATTTTGTCCCATTTACCATTGACTTCAATGTCCTTAACTATTTTCTCCTTCAAAATTTTTTCCAGGACCTTGCATACTACAGATGTCAAACTAATAGGCCTGTAGTTACCCGGATCACTTTTTTTTCCCTTTCTTAAAATTAGGAACTATATTAGCAATTCTCCAATCAGGTGATTTTGCCACAGCCCAGTTGGGCTTATGAACCAGGCTGAGATGGCTATCGCCAGGCTCAGGTGAGGGAACTCAAGTCCATAGCTTCTGACTAATGCTTTTAAGAAATCCATTTTTTTAAACAAAGGAGGAAGTGCTGCCTCTAGACAATGTATTTGTTTTCTGAAAGTTTGCCAGTGATTAAATGATTTACACCAGTGTACATATCTCTAAGCTATGTGTATGAAAAATGTCATGGCACCTCTGTGAACTATTCTACAATTTTGGACCCTGACATAAATCAAGATAACTTCTGTAGTGAAGAAATATTATATTTGTTTACTGTACTCTGACCATTGGTAATACATGTTCTTTTATTTGCCCAAACTTTGGTAACTAAGGACATAACAATCTGCTCTTTCCATTTTATTTGTCTCATACTAGCACTTATTTTTTTAAAGTGGCATCTTAACAAACTCAGCAATATAATAAAATTATGATTTTCATCTACTTTTGAAATATCAGCATTTTGGTTTGAGTGAGATGATATGGCTTTGGGGGCTCTTTTATACAACTGAGAGAATGCAACAGAATAAAAATTTTAAATAAACAATGTGAGGGGAAATCTGCCTTTATAGTGTATTGTACTTGTAGACAATGTGTAACACAAACCATGTTACACCATGATTTATGACTGGTGCATGCAATCTAGGCTGTGCTGCAACACAAGCAAATTCCTGTTTCTTGCTTTTGGCACTTACCCATTATCAGGAGGGATGAGTTGAAATAGGGGCAAAACACAACTCCACCTGGGATTCCATCTTTGGGTGATGTGTGTAATTTCTGGAGACAATTGTCTGGGAAAATCCAGAGTAGAGAAACCTTTTTTGAATCTATTACAGACTTAATGCAAGCAAACTAACTTACTATATGTGCTTACTATATACTTTTTACAGTTGTAATAAATAATACTGTATAAATTATAATATTGGCCACAGTGTTCAAACCTAGATATCTAAAGTTAAGTTGCTATGCCCATTTTTAGGCACCTAAATAAAAGTTTTGGCTTGATTTTCAAAGGTGATGACTGCCTAATTCCCTTTACTCTTCAGTGGGATTTGTGAGTGCTCAGCACTTCTGAAAATCAGGTTATTTAGGTGACCAAATATGGACTTAGGAACCTAACTTTAGGTACCCAAGTCTGAAAAAGTTGACCAGCCTTATAAAAATTAGCTAAGTAATGATCTTCTGTGCATCTTCAACTTGTAGAACAACTCAGCAGCCTATCAATATATACATTGGAGATATAAACTAGAAACAACATCTTAAACTAGCCCCTGTGTTTTGCCATAATTTCACATGTGCCCATAGAACTCAGCTTCAGAATTCAATTCAGCCTTCTTTTTTATCTTAAATTTCTGAAGTATCTGCAGTTGTGAACACTTAAACTTTAAATTTTGTTTTCCTAATAGCTTACACAAAGATATAGCAGTGGTCTAAACATGAATCACTAAAGTATGCTGCCAGTAATTCAGTCATGCTTGAAAAAGCCTGGATTAGAGTTGGCCTTTGCAATCTGGATATTTCATTTTTCACTCTTTCATGTGTATGCTCAGTTATTTTCTAAAGAAAAACTTGCCCTGTTTTACAGACACTAGCCTTGTTTGTAGGTTACAAACCTTTGTAATAATAATACTTAACATTTTACAACCATTTATACAAAGTACTATATAAATATTGTTTAATTAATATATTATATCCTGGTATTCAAGGGCAGTTTGCAAAGAGAAAGAGGTACATTCTTCACCTTCTCTGTCTAATTTAAATATAAAATCAAAATAAATATTGCTCATTAAATATGAGTGACAAGAACTCTGTGTTCGTAATTTTGTATCGAGGACACATGCACAGAATCCAAATATTTGGTGACATTTCAGGTTTTGCCTATGTACATCAAGCATGATATTTTCAAAATATATCAAGTCTTATCTCATGTGAATAAATAAACAAGAGAGGGTGGCTAAAGAATTATGATTTAAATGTTTTGCCTTAATTTTAAGAATTTACTGTCTGTAGAGAAGTTCTAATGACTAGGATCAACTTAAATTTTTTGTTAAAGAACATTTGCTAAAAAGCAAGTATAATGTGGAAACAATTTATAAATTAAAACACAACTGTTCATCTGGTTATATTTAATCTTTTCTTCATTATACAGTTCATTGTACCTGTTTGAAAATTATTGTAACATTCGTTAGAGCCATATTTTAACAGATAAATTATTGGTAAATTCATCCTGGCAAGAGACACTTTTTTTTCTTTTCTTTTTGGTCTACACAGAATACGACTGTTCAGACCTTTTCAAAATCTCATTCAAGGGACTGTTCAAAACAACAGAATTGCCAGCTTCATTGTTCATTTGTCTATCATGAAATGAATACTTAAAAGAGTAAACAATGTTCTCCTTTTTTTTCAGAAACAATGAGGTGGAAAGTGGTTTAGAGTGGTAGCTGAGGTCAAATAGTTTCAGTTCAGTTAGGGGCTGTTGCTGAATGCCTCCTTTTATGTTTGTGAAATCAGCCACTGTGATATATAATATATGGTGGGGGGGAAGAGAGTGGTTATTTAAATGTGCCAAGTGTTTATGGGCTATTCAATAAACAAATATGTTTTTCTATATAAGAACATAAGAATGGCCATACTGGGTCAGACCAAAGGTCCCTCTAGCCAAGTATCCTGTCTTCCAACAGTAGCCAATGCCAGGTGCCTCAGAGGGAATGAACAGACCAGGTAATCATCAAGTGATCCATCCCGTCACCCATTCCCAGCTTCTGGCAAACAGAGGCTAGGGAAACCATCCCTGCCCATCCTGGCTAATAGCCATTGATGGACCTATCCTCCATGAATTTATCTAGTTCTTTTTTGAACCCTGTTATAGTCTTGGCCTTCACAACATCGTCTGGCAAGGAGTTCCACAGGTTGACTGTGTGTTGGGTGAAAAAATACTTCCTTTTGTTTGTTTTAAACCTGCTGCCTATTAATTTCATTTGGTGACCCCTAGTTCTTGTGTTATGAGAAGGAGTAAATAACACTTCCTTATCTACTTTCTCCCCACCCGTCATGATTTTATCGACCTCTATCATATCCCCCATTAGTTGTCTCTTTTCCAAGCTACAAAGTCCCAGTCTTATTAATCTCTCCTCATACAGAAGCCGTCCCACATCCCAAATCATTTTTGTTGCCCTTTTCTGAACCTTTCCCTAGGTTCTGTGAAAAGTTGATTTACAATGTATACAAACAAACAACCCTCCCCACTCCAAACCCAATGTACTAAATAAGCCAATTGCCAATTAAGGGACAGATGTACTAGTACATTCTGGTTGTCTCATTTGTTTGGGCTGCTCTGGAGGTACAAAGCAACTGAAATCCCAGCTTCTCTAGACAGTACACTGCTTAGTACAACTTCACTGTCTGCTTAGTGCAACGTCAGAGGAACAAATACCAGTGATTCTTGCAATAAAAGTTTTTATTTAGACTTCAAATATGCTTTTTAGTATCCATGTAAGGTAGCTAGGTTTATTTTCAGAGAGTATTCAAATCCAGTCTGTCACAAAGGAAAATTTTGGATAAGGAAATGTGAACAAGTGTTAGGTAAAGAAATCCTTTTGTCTCCATATATTTGCTAGTCTTCTATCTCTCTTTTGCACTCTATTTCTTTAATGAATTATTGTGTATCTTCTGCTTTTGGTGATGGGAAATTTTAGAATGGAAGCATTTCTACATAAGGTCTATATGTACGCTGGTACCTTTTCAAAGAAATGCAGTGCACATTTATGAGATTTCTGTACAGTTTCAAGGACATTATGTAAAATTTATGCTTTTAAAAATTAGGAAAAAACATTTGTAATGAAACTTGCATCTAGGTAACTTACACAAATGAAAATCACCCAATTTCAGGTTCGGTTTTGCTACAAGCCTGAAACTTGAGTGAAATTCACCATAAGATTTGCCTAGCACTGCAAAACTAAGCCTTTTGAGGGGATTCATAGCGTGAATTTCACCTATAGTAGGGACCATTGTGATTATCTGATTGACATAATAACACATAGAATGGAACATAACATCTCATTCTTCCTAAAGTCTGCTTTTACTCATTTTTATGGGACCCTAAAACATCTCTTCTGTGAAACTATAGGTCTTCCATCCTTCTCACATACAAAACAGCAGACCAGACTGAATTATTGAAACAAGTGGCCTATATATAGCAGACTCCTGGGAGAATCACAGCAGGGTTACACTGAGTAAAGACTACAGCTCAAGTCCATATTAATCCAAATCTATTGAAAGTACAGTTCAGAAATATCAGCGCTGGCTGCTTTTACAGGGAATGGTTTTGAGTTAGACTGGGAAAGAAATGTAAGCACAGCACAGAACATGAAAATTGGAATCCAGGCCTGCCTGAATCTTTATTTACAAAAATACCACTTTCTATAAAGACTGAAACCAATAAAAAAGAATATCATGCTACACTTATTGTTTATGAGAATAAGGGGAGTTTGCATACCTCAGTTAAGTTCTCTTTACACCTACTAAACTCCACAGGAGCCAGACACTACTCTCTGCTGCTGAGTTCAACCCTCTGTTCTCACCAGCTTGCACAGAACAAAGAAGTTCACTGTAGAGGAGGACTTTTTCACTGTTTTGTCCAGCCACTTCCCAAAAGTTACCTTTGTGACAAAGCTGTGTCAATCTCCAGGGAACATCACCCCTATGAATTCCAGAAATGGATTTATGATTTGAGATTGAAACCAGGGAAATTTAATAGTTTGGGATGTTTTGCATTCAGATTGTTGGTTGTTGCTGCTTGTTTGTCTTTAAAGTAGATGGATATTTCAATTTTGTTTTTATTTATTTGACTTTGCAACTTGATTGTATGGACCAGATCTTTAGATTGTGTAAGTAAGTGTGGCTCCATCAAAATCACTGGACCCCGATGATTGAAACAAGCAGAGGATGTGGCCTTATATGTCTTAAGGAAGGCATTTTACCTAGACAATTACTCAGTTCTCTGCATTGTATATTACAACCATAGTAATGGTAAAATCCTATTTAAATTGACAGTTTATGCAGTTGAACAGTTAATCCATTCCTCTTAAATAATCTGAAAAAGACCACACATGTAAAAGTCCTCCACTGATATTCTTGATATGGACCTTGCCAAAATTTCCTTCTCTATCTTTCTATATGTAGTCTACGGGGAAAACTGAAGCATCACTACACAAGTCTTCATCAGGAGAAAAGACTTATGATGTTCTGAAGAAGGTGCTAAAAACCCCACAACCTACTAATGCTCTCATATGCATATCTAGAAAGGATGATGGAAATTTTTCAGATGCTCCCCTGAAGTATTGACTAACTACAGTTAAAGGGACAATTATTGAAGTAGTTTGGGCATATACCTCTAGTGAGTGAAACACCTGTGCTTTCGTTACAGGAACTCTTCAAGCTTTCCATATCACTTAGAATTTAAACCATTATATGGTAAATATTATTTTCACTTACACAAAGAACAGAACTGATATCAGCATTTGGAAAAAAGATTCATGAACATTTTTTCTATCATTTGTAGAGAAATAGGGGAAAGACTCTGTCACTTGCTAACAGAAAATAAATATGATATATATCATTGTATTATATTCAATATGGTCCTGATCGTACAAATTATTCTACACAGATCACTTTGCTGGATCAGGCCCTCTATTTTAACAGGATTGCAATATGCTTCTTTGCTATCCAAGTTTTGTACTGATTTTATAAAAAGAAAAGGAGTACTTGTGGCACCTTAGAGACTAACAAATGTATTTGAGCATAAGCTTTCGTGAGTTACAGCTCACTTCATCGGATGCGTCCGATGAAGTGAGCTGTAGCTCACGAAAGCTTACGCTCAAATAAATTTGTTAGTCTCTAAGATGCCACAAGTACTCCTTTTCTTTTTGCGAATACAGACTAACATGGCTGCTACTCTGAAACTGATTTTATAGGGATAGAACAGACTCAAGTGAAATTAAACAAAGTACAGCCTATTGCAAGCTTTGCCATACTTAAAATGAGTGTATCTGAGAATAGCAGTGAGATATTTGGCAGATACAATAATTTTGCTCCTACTGTATCTTCCGGTGAAAAATTGGATCCAAATTCCTTTTTTCCCCCAGTATAAATAATTTCCTTAACTTTAAAAGATGATTGTTTTAAACCTCACCTTAACTCAGTTTTGTGGTTAGTCTTTTCGTTTTCAAATTGAACAGTTTGGCATATAGGATCATGGTATGATGACACAATAGTCACTGCTAAAAAGTCAGCTGTTACCAATACATACTACCCCATGATAACAGATGTATCACAATTGCTTCTTATATATAGAAGAGGAAATAACTGTGATATCTCAGATACTACTTGTGTATTAAATACAGTTGACAGTTAAGACTGACCACTTTAATTAGAAATGGAAAACAACTATTATTTCAGATATAAGGGCATCTACTAGAGCCCATTGAAGTCAATGGACGTCTTTCCATTTTCTTCAATGGGCTTTTTTGATCAGGCACATAATTCTCTAATATAGAACAAATATTTGCCAAAAGTTATAACCTATTTGTGTCTAATATTACCACTGATTTCCACTTTTAGTGAATCTAGCAAATGCAGTACCTTTGTGGTAATGATAAGCAAATATTGATTTTTAAACTGACACTTTCAGTAATCTGAGTCAAAGAAATTTTGATGTATCTTTTGGAGCTGTGCTATATTTTGTAACAAAATAGGACTGATGAAGTATTGTGTGATATGCCAGAGAGCAATGTATGACATAAAGAATTCAGAGAAATTGTTATTTTTTGTTGTTCGTTTGTTCATATTTTGTTGTTGTTAAATACCTTCACTGGAACATGTGAGTGAGACAGTTGGGAGGTGAGGCGGCAAAACGATCTCAGTAGAGGACTCAGCAGCCTCACCTTGGACACTGTCAGACCTGGTATCCCAGTTTGAGGGGGTTGCAGTAAAGCAGTCTCCAAGACAACCTGACCTAGGACACTAAAATGCTATGCTTTGATTCAGGAAATCACACAAGTATTTAAACATGTGTTGTCCTGGATTTGAGGGGTGTGTATATCCCAGAATTCAGAGTAGCAGCCGTGTTAGTCTGTATTCGCAAAAAGAAAAGGAGTACTTGTGGCACCTTAGAGACTAACAAATTTATTAGAGCATAAGCTTTCGTGAGCTACAGCTCACGTCATCGGATGCATCCGATGAAGTGAGCTGTAGCTCACGAAAGCTTATGCTCTAATAAATTTGTTAGTCTCTAAGGTGCCACAAGTACTCCTTTTCTTATATCCCAGAATGTGATCCAGTTAATTGCAACCATATTATTTGCATTCAGCCACTCTGAATTAATGAAATAGAACACTACATAGTTAAGGGTTAAATTGGAGTCAGCCTTTTAGATGCAAGGTCATATCTAGCTGGCAGTTTCTGCTGATCAAAATGGGAGGAGGGGACAGACAAGTAAACAACTGAGATTAAAAATCTTGGTTGTTGGAAAACCTTGAATTTAAATGCCCCTGATATTAAAAATTTATTGAAAGTTAGGAAAGTGATGATCCAGCAGGGATCATTATAATCTATGTGTTTTGTAGAAGTTAGTTAATAAAAGATTAGCTAATAAAGTGTACTTTGGAGCAGGCCTCTGAAGCCATTTTGAGAGACTTTTTCCTGACACTTTTTCTCCCCGGTGAGTGAGCAACTGGCCACTGCAAACTTGCTGTTAATTATCAATACCATTCCAGTTCTTAGGTAAATATCTGAGATGTTCTAAACCAATTATGTTTGTGTGTGCTTAAATCTAATAAACTGCAGTTTTACACAAAGCATGCTTACTTGCATGAATCTTATCAGATGGAATATCTGTGTTCCTATTGATTCACTCCTGACACCACCTGGTGTGAAATAGTTAAGTTGCTCCTGCTGTGGGTTCTGTGGGTAACACATGTGTTTAAGTGTTTTGCTGAATCAAAGTAATAAACATTAGGACCAGGAGTGGGAGGTGAAACCACATGAATGCATCCCTGAACACTTGGACTTTGCTGATGTCCGACAACCAACTGTGAATGGAGTGCAGTAGTAGGAAAGAGGAGTGGTGTATTAAAGGGATACTCATCCATCGGATTTTCACTAAGGCAAAGGACACTTCCCAAGCTACTATAATTTGAGTACTTCTTAACCAATGTTGCAGTGTTTTCCCAAATTAATACTGGGTTCCCTCTCCCTTTAAATAAAAGTTTTCTTTTGTTTTACACAGATTCAGTGTTTGCGAGTAAGGAAGTATTGCCTATTAGATGCACTCAGGGTGGTGTTTGGTGTTCCCAGATTTCTGTGGGGGGACTCGAGCTGGTTGTGTTTTGTAATGTTAAGAGGAACCCCTAGACATTGAACCCAGCCTTTGTTGCCGCTGACACCACCTGGCAGAAGGGTTACATTTATATTTTGTAAAACATGTTTTCAGACTCTTCAACATAAAAGTTGTAATAAAAAATAAAGTCTTCATGTCATATACTATAGCAAATCAATGCTTTCTCACCATAGCCAGTTTATTGAGGGAGGAGGAAAGAAGTAGAAAAATAAGGAATAATCAAAACAAACTCTCACCACCAACAATGCACATTCATCCCAAGCCAACTCTCCTCTACCAGAGAAAGTATTGAAACAGAAGACTTAAGAGGCCAGAGCCCCGCTTTTTGTAAATGAATATACAGTAGTGCTATGCTGATTTGCACCACCTGAGGATCTGTCCCAGGAAGTCCACCAGGGACCTCACCAAGCAGACCTAACGTAAATGGAAACATTTAAATACTTCAGTTAATGGACACAGTAGAAAACCCTGATAGAGCTTAACACTGTTAGCTTAAAAATGACATTTCTGACTGTATTTTACTTACTATTATTATTATAGGTAGCATCCAGTATTACTTCAAGTGAACTGAAAGTGACTGAAGAAAAATATTTTGCTCTAATTTGTTTAGCTTGTTTGCTTTGTGTGTTTCAAAGCACCTTCAATATAGTTAATTCTGTTACATACATGCTTATTTTCATTGTTTCCCTACAGGCATTTTCCATATAGTTTTATGTGTCCTTTTCAAACAGCAACAGGGGGAAGAAAAACCTTTTTTGAAAATAGGAAAATGTTCTTGTAAAAGCATTAAAACTGGCAAGTCGACTCTGAGGCAAATATATTACTTTAAATTACTTTGGACTACAGCACTCCAAATTACATTTATCTCATTTTGTGAAAGTGTTTTTATTTCAAGTTGACAGTGTCCTTATTTCCTTGTGCTTCATGTTCTAGAACTCAAGGACTAGATGGCCATGCAGTTGTGTGGTTGGTGTAATAGCTAACCAGAATCATATTCTCTGTGTTTGGGGAAGCATAAATGAGATATTGTTCCTCTCATCCACCACTGGGAGAAACTCAGTGGAATTGCAGGTTAAAGGAGCAAAATATAGGGTTTTGGCTCCACAACATGTCATCTAATGTAGCTGGCTGGCTACATGTGTTAATGAGAACATGCTGTAAGCCTTAAAGGGATATCAAAATTTACTCTCAATGGTGCAACCAGGGAGGTCTGAGATGCAATCTGAGCAAAATATCTAATAGTCTTCCCCCAGGGGTGGTGCAGCTCCATGTCACACCTTTTAATGAGCTGTACCAAATAGGCATCATTTAGCTCAAAATGTTTTCAGGTGCTCCATCTTTGTACAAGTTTGATATATGAGTGGGTCTACTTAAGAATGTAAGAATGGCCATCCTGAGGCAGACCAATGATCCATCTAGTCTAGTGTTCTGTCTTCTGACGATAGCCAGTGCCAGATGCTTCAGACGGAATGAACAAAATAGGGCAATTTATCAAGTGATCCATGCCCTGTTGTCCAGTCCCAAATTCTGGCAGTCAGAGGTTTATGGACACCCAGAGTATGGGGTTGCGTCTCTGACCATTTTGGCTAATAGCTGTTGATGGACCTATCCTGAATTAACTTATCTCATTCTTTTTTTTAACCCAGTTATACTTTTTTGGCCTTCATGAGATCCACAGGTTGACTGTGTGTTATGTGAAGAAGCACTTCCTTATGTTTCTTTTAAACATGTTGACTATTAATTTCAGTAGGTGACCCCATGTTCTTGTGTTTTATGAAGAGGTACATAACACCTCCTTATTTACTGTCTCAACAACATTAATAATTTTATAGACCTCTATCACATCTTGTCTCTTTTCTAAAATGAATAATCCCAGTCTTTTTTAATTCCTCCTCATACAGAAGATGTTGATAGATAGATAGATAGATAGATAGATAGATAGATAGATAGATAGATGGGATGACCAGAATGGCACACAGTATTCAAGGTGTGGACATATCATGGATTTATAGAGAGGCATTATGATATTTTCTGTCTTATTATCTATCCCCTTCCTAAGGTTTCTTAACAATCTGTTAGGTTTTTTGACTGCTACTGCATATTGAGCCAATGTTTGCAGAGAACTATCTATGTTGACTCCAAGATCTATTTCTTGAATGGTAACAGCTACTTTAGATCCCATCATTGTGTATGTATAGTTGGGCTTATGTTTTCCAATGTGCATTACCTTGCATTTCTCAACACTGAATTTCATCTGCCATTTTGGTTCCCAGTCACCCAGTGTTGTGAGTAGGCACTGATCATTTCTTTCAGCCCTAGTCATACTGGGCAACTCATCTTTATTTTTTGTGTAACATTTCATGCAAACTTTCTCACAGAATGTCGTATACATGTAACTAATGCAGAATTCAATACAGTGTAGCATGGGGAGAGGAAAAATTAAGACACAAGAGAAAAAAGAAATTGGGTGTTTTCCAATGGGATTTGAAAAGAGCTGGAGTGTTGGTGAGTCAGAAACATTAAAGAAAGAATGGCCCAAAGGGCAAGAACTGTAGAGGAGAAGGGTCTCACCTTAGCAGCAGTGAAGCTATGAGATTAAAGAGAGAAGAGACTAACGGTAGATGAGCAAAGGGCTAGAAAACTGATCCTATTCCAACTGAAGTTAATGTGAGTTTGCCTCTGACTCCACTGACAGAAAGATCAAACCCTATGATAAGCAGTATGAAGTGGACTGTGGCAAATACATGCATGGCAGTTGTGCAGTGAATTCTAAAATTAAAGGAGAATCAGAAAATATATCTGAGACTCATGGTGATGTGATCTAGGTAAGAACTTGACTTCAATGGAAACTACTAGAAACTGAGCACTTTTGAAAATCATGACCAGCATTTTCAAGGTGTTGTGGTCAGACTCCATATGTGTGTGTGGGAAAGGAGGGTGATGAAGGGAGGGCACAAGGGCAGCATAACTTTCTTCCCATTATCCACTCCTAAAAAGGAATTTCTATAGCAACTCCTTTAATAGGTCATTAAAATTTAATTTGAAATTAAAATCCATAACAGAAACCAAGTCATCACAAAAGCAAGGGTCATATGCTGACACAGAGATTGACGAAGATGTTGCTGCTGATTCTAGTGGTAGTGTATAAACTAATAAATATGATGACATTGAAGCTGACGAGGGGGGTCAAACAGTGAGGGTGATTAAAATTAGAAGGTGCAGAGGAGCATATTAGAGACTGAGCAGCATGGGTGCAATATATTGCTGGCCTAGGGAATTCATTGTCTCATGTTTCTGGCATTTAGGAAGTGCTGCTTCTGCTGCCCCACTGAAGATAAGTACCCCACCAAAACTGAAAATTATTAATGGAAAGGGGTTAAAGGCCAATAAATACACCACCAAAATATATGAAAATGCAAGAGCTGGAGTCCTGTTTCATACTTCTGCATGAAAATCATGAATTAAAAAAATCTCTGCAGTTTCACATCATTTCAACCTAAAAGCAAATGAAACTCTGTTTGAGTTTTGGGTGTCATTCAAACCAAAACTAAGAGTGAAATTTGAGGATGGATTGAAACTGAAGAATATGTTCACTTAAATCCTTGTGAAGTAAAACTGGTTAATTTCATATTGCTCTTGTCATTTCTGAAAGATATTTAGGGCCAGTTTCTCATCCTCATACTCCACTAGTGAACCCATTGCACTCCACTAGCACTGTACTCCACCAGTGAACACATTGCACTCCACTAGCACCATTCTCCACTAGTGATCCCATTGCACTCCACTAGCACCATACTCCACAAGCACTGTACTCCACTAGTGAACCCATTGCACTCCACTAGCACTGTACTCCACTAGTAAACCCAATGCCTCCAATAAGACTATCTTGGAC
This sequence comes from Dermochelys coriacea, assembly GCF_009764565.3. Classification (NCBI taxonomy): domain Eukaryota; kingdom Metazoa; phylum Chordata; order Testudines; family Dermochelyidae; genus Dermochelys; species Dermochelys coriacea. The sequence goes on along the minus strand of NC_050068.2, from coordinate 90,225,053 downwards.
TAAGGAACTATTGTATTCAATGAGATATTTTCTGGCAAGAAAAATCACAAAGTTCTTTACGAATAGTGGTCCTGTTTCTGCCCCCAAGGACGCTGGCTAAATTCCCATTCATATGAATGTAAGTTGGGCTATTGTATCTGAGGACTGAAATGGGTCTTGAATACAATTTTTAGGAAAGAGATTTTAGAAACCAGTCAGTTAATTGCCTTTTTTTTTTCAATTTTGATTTTGTAACTTTTTTTTATTTAAATTTGAATTTCAGAAAAATATCCACAAAAGTTTTTTGGTTTTTGTTGTTTTTTTTAAAATAGATATATATATATATATATATATATATATATATATATATATATATATAATATGACTTCTTTAGTTAATCGGAAAAATATAACATTCAATTTAAACCAGAGAAGAAATGAAGATTAATTTCACATTGAGACATAGATGACTGCCCTGATCTTTCCACAAATTCCACAGTGAATTATCAATGACTAGGTTAGCACAGAACATATAGGCCTATAGTAATATAGACATTAAGTATAAAATTTAATTTGATGTATTTTTAATAAATGTATATTAACAGGATTTAAAATGTAGTTTTTGAATCAGCTTGTCTATGAGTTTTGATAGTGTGAAATAATCTTTCACACCATTCTACAGTTTCACAGACAGAATGACAGTTCTGTAATTTCTTTCTGTAGTCATGAGATCTCAAGAAAGCACAAGCATGAGATGTGTTAATGAATAGGAACAATGACAATTTTTCTAATTTAAAGTACAATGAGGCATAAATTATTACCAGGAAAGTGTCCTTATACTACGTAAGAACATAAGAACATAAGAATGGCCCTACTGGGTCAGACCAATGGTCCATCTAGCCCAGTATCCTGTCTTCCAACAGTGGTCAATGCCAGGTGCCCCAGAGGGAATGAACAGTACAGGTAATCATCAAGTGATCCATCCTTTGTCACTCACTCCCAGCTTCTGGTACAGAGGCTAGGGACACCATTCCTGCCATCCTGGCTCATACTCACTGATGGACCTATCCTCCATGAATTTATCGACTGGTAGTTCTTTTTTGAGACCTGTTATGGTCTTGGCCTTCACAACATTCTCTGGCAAGGAGTTCCACAAGTTGACTGTGCATTGTGTGACAAAATATTTCCTAATGGTCTAATGTTAAATGTTGACTAATGGTCAACAAGTTAAATAACTAACCCTGAGTGTTGACTCAGATAAGGGAAGTTGAGATAATATTGGGGGAGTTATCTCTGTTATTCTCCTGTTATTGCTTGCTTAGGATAATCATATAGATTTTGTGACACGAGAAAGAACAATCCTCCTAGGAAGAAGGAGCCAAGATGGACCATGTCAGACTGACTTCATTTGACCAGGTTTGGAAAATGCAGTTGGGGCACAAAACCTGTGACCTCCCGATTTCCTTAGAAGATTGCTGGAGAAATCCTATTGGATGTTACCAGCTTGAATCTCAACCTTAAAAAGACCCAGTAAAATGCGGAAGAAAATATACTCCTCCTGAGGCAACCATGATAACAACCAGATAGCTGATACTTCTATTTTACCTGAGTTGGTCCTGAGAAAAGTGTAGATGATGATCAGCCAGTTGACTTCAGGACTACTCATGCTACCATGACAGTGCCTGAGCCAGAAGACATTGTCTTGTTCCCCAAACTGGAGTTCCTTATTGACTCTGAAGCTCCACTAACCAAACAAGTCAAAGAGCTTTTTGACTCTTTTCCTGAGAAATTTATATTCTTTTTGTTTCTTTACAGAATACCTGAATACCTACTCAGGGATGTCTGCTGGGAAAGACTTGTCTTAGCCTTTTCAGACGTGTGTGTGTGTGAATGTGTTTGTGTGGAGGGGCAATAATAGTGCATTCATAAAAGCCCATAGTACAAAGTTACCACTGGACATAAATTGATGGAAATTCAAAGCAAGTCTTACCATAGATTACTATAGACCATCCCAGGGTATGCAAAGATTCCAGATTTAAACCATTCTTTCCAAAAGGAAAAGTATATACTGCATAGAGAAAGAAGAATAAGTAAACCATTTTATCATTGGTGCCATATTGTTTTTGTGATTCAATTGCTGATTATGTTCTTCCAATGATTTGATCACTTGTTGGTCTCAAATTGTTTCCTTGTCAATTAACTAATTTCAATTAATACAATTGTTAAATCTTTTATTTGATTAATTCAATTTCCACTGTAAACTCAATCTGATTTTATATTGTTTGGTCCTTAAAAGAAGTATACCAAATTAGTTAGCTTTATAGTTGTTTATGCTCTTAAATAAAATCCAAAAAATCATACTGAATTTGTTTTCTCTGATCCAATGACAATGATGTAATAACAACCTTAATTAACGAGTCTTTAATTAAACATTAATAAAGCATTCAGTTCAGGTCCTGAAAACCTTATTATTATTACAACATTCATGTAGAGTGAGTTTATAAAGTCATTAAAGGAAAGTAACTGTGGTCTGATGGTTCAGCTATTGCAGTAGGACTCAAGTCTCATTGGCTTTGTCACGATTCCCTCTCTGACTTACTTCAAGTGACTTAGTCTGAGATTTTGAAAGTGATCTAAGGGAGTTAGATTCCCAGGAAAATTCTAGCTGTAACCTTTAGGCTTCTCAGTTCTGCATTTGTAAAATGGGGATAGCAATATTTTCTTTGACCTTTTTTTGAGGACAAATCCATTAATGTTCATGACATATTCATATGCTACAATGTTGAGCACATTGGAAAAACCTATAAATATTCTTCTATTATTTATAGAAATCTCCATTAGTATTTAAATAGTTTTACAAAGTAATAAATATAATTACTGACATGTTCTGTGCAATAGCACAATGACCTTGTCAATGATGTAGCTGAGGTAACAAGGTGATAATAAAATGATTTAACTGCATTTGTATGCTATACTTAATAAATAGTTAACTGTCCAGAACCTATTATTCAAAAATAATATATTACCATGGATGTGCCAACAGCCCTCATCCTCTCCAGATGTTAGACTGTATTATAGACTAGAAATTAATGAACTACAGAGGGCACTGTTTAAACCTGTCACTCAGTAAGTGTTCATATTTTCAACTGTCTTAAAACACAATTGGCTTTTTAATTTATTTTCTAAAGGGGTGGGGGGAGATGACTAAATGTCTGCAACTGTATCTCTTAGTGCTCAAGCTTTACAAAACTCCCAGCTGCCACTAAAACGCTGGAGCTGAGATCCTGTTATAGTAAACAAAACATTTCCTGAAAGCTAAAAATATGCTGCTGCTTCTATTTGAGAGTTTGCTGCAAATATTAAATAAGATGGGAATACCTTTCCTGAATGTCAGGAATGGTTTCCAACAACATTTTTATACAATATTCTTCTTTCCTATCAATTATGCCACATTGTTGTAACATTGCAATACCATGTCTACTGCAGTATTCCATTTTTACACATTTTAAAATGAAAAAGCAGAACTAAATTAATCTTAAGAAGAAAACCATTCTGCAACATTTTATATGTAACTTAAAACCCACCTAAATATCTGTAATGCTTGCTTTGTCAAAAAATATCTTCATGGTTCCAAGAGAAATGATGCAAAAAAATTATTTCCCACTCAGAATATAAATGTTAAGGCCTTGAAGCTGCAATTAGAGTCACATGCAATTAGAGATCCTTGCATCCATGAGGAATTTCACCAAGTACAAGGGTTCATTCTTGGGGATCTAATTGCAGGATAGTAGCTTAGGTAATTTGCATTCAAAAAGCGTAGTTCTGTGGCTGACGGTTACACAATCCCCAGAAGTTGCTCCATATGAGGTTGACATAGTCACAAAAGGTTATTTTACTATACTCATAACAAAGTAATAACAAATTGCTCTGTATGCACAATTTTTCTATCTTCCAGTCCAAAGGTGAGTGGAAGATAGGAATTTGGCATAAATGAACCATCCGTGTATAGTTACTCTCCATGAACACTTCTTATTGACTTTACTCACCCTTCTCTTCTGCGGTCTTCATACAGAAAGGCCCTGAGTTGGGGTGAATTTACTGCATGACAACAGATAATGTATGAGGTCAACAATCTCTCCTCCAGTGGTTTAAGATGCATATTACTTAGTAAAATGAAAACATGAAAAAAATTGGAGCGAACAGGTGGGAGAAATTATTCCCAATGGCCTCTTCCCACTGGGTGAAATTCACCCTGTGCATGGAGACAGTACCAGGCCTATACAGCCTGTAAATCACACTTAAACCATCAAACCAAGACTTAAATGGGATGCCAATGTTAATTAGGATCTGCAATACCTATGGTCACATGGGTGAATTTCACCCACCATTGCGAGCGCTTGACTATTCGCTCTTGGCTGAGGAGAAAGGTTTTCCCCTGACATTTACCTCTCTGTCAATCTCCTGAAGGGAGAGGCAAAAGACAGATGCAAGTGTGTTTCCTAGCTTACCACAGGACCAGACATGTGAGATCATAGAATCATAGAATCATAGAATCATAGAATATCAGGGTTGGAAGGGACCCCAGAAGGTCATCTAGTCCAAACCCCCTGCTCAAAGCAGGACCAAGTCCCAGTTAAATCATCCTAGCCAGGGCTTTGTCAAGCCTGACCTTAAAAACCTCTAAGGAAGGAGATTCTACCACCTCCCTAGGTAACGCATTCCAGTGTTTCACCACCCTCTTAGTGAAAAGTTTTTCCTAATATCCAATCTAAACCTCCCCCATTGCAACTTGAGACCATTACTCCTCGTTCTGTCATCTGCTACCATTGAGAACAGTCTAGAGCCATCCTCTTTGAAACCCCCTTTCAGGTAGTTGAAAGCAGCTATCAATCCCCCCTCATTCTTCTCTTCTGCAGACTAAACAATCCCAGCTCCCTCAGCCTCTCCTCATAAGTCATGTGCTCTAGACCCCTAATCATTTTTGTTGCCCTTCGCTGTACTCTTTCCAATTTATCCACATCCTTCTTGTAGTGTGGGGCCCAAAATCTGGACACAGTACTCCAGATGAGGCCTCACCAGTGTCGAATAGAGGGGAACGATCACGTCCCTCGATCTGCTCGCTATGCCCCTACTTATACATCCCAAAATGCCATTGGCCTTCTTGGCAACAAAGAGCACACTGCTGACTCATATCCAGCTTCTCGTCCACTGTCACCCCTAGGTCCTTTTCCGCAGAACTGCTGCCGAGCCATTCGGTCCCTAGTCTGTAGCGGTGCATTGGATTCTTCCATCCTAGTGCAGGACCCTGCACTTATCCTTATTGAAACCTCATTAGATTTCTTTTGGCCAATCTTCCAATTTGTCTAGGTCCTTCTGTATCCTATCCCTCCCCTCCAAGTCTACCACTCCTCCACAGTTTAGTATCATCCGCAAATTTGCTGAGAGTGCAATCCACACCATCCTCCAGATCATTATGAAGATATTGAACAAAACGGGCCCCAGGACCGACCCCTGGGGCACTCCACTTGACACCGGCTGCCAACTAGACATGGAGCCATTGATCACTACCCGTTGAGCCCGACAATCTAGCCAGCTTTCTACCCACCTTATAGTGCATTCATCCAGCCCATACTTCCTTAACTTGCTGACAAGAATGCTGTGGGAGACCGTGTCAAAAGCTTTGCTAAAGTCAAGAGACAATACATCCACTGCTTTCCCTTCATCCACAGAACCAGTAATCTCATCATAAAAGGCGATTAGATTAGTCAGGCATGACCTTCCCTTGGTGAATCCATGCTGACTGTTCCTGATCACTTTCCTCTCCTCTAAGTGCTTCAGGATTGATTCTTTGAGGACCCTGCTCCATGATTTTTTCCAGGGACTGAGGTGAGGCTGACCGGCCTGTAGTTCCCAGGATCCTCCTTCTTTCCCTTTTTTAAAGATGGGCACTACATTAGCCTTTTTCCAGTCATCCGGGACTTCCCCCCGTTCGCCACGAGTTTTCAAAGATAATGGCCAAGGGCTCTGCAATCACAGCCGCCAATTCCTTCAGCACTCTCGGATGCAATTCGTCCGGCCCCATGGACTGTGCACGTCCAGCTTTCTAAATAGTCCCTAACCACCTCTATCTCTACAGAGGGCTGGCCATCTCTTCCCCATTTTGTGATGCCCAGCACAGCAGTCTGGGAGCTGACCTTGTTAGTGAAAACAGAGGCAAAAAAAGCATTGAGTACATTAGCTTTTTCCACATCCTCTGTCACTAGCTTGCCTCCCTCATTCAGTAAGGGGCCCACACTTTCCTTGGCTTTCTTCTTGTTGCCAACATACCTGAAGAAACCCTTCTTGTTACTCTTGACATCTCTTGCTAGCTGCAGCTCCAGGTTGGATTTGGCCCTCCTGATATCTTTCCTACATGCCCGAGCAATATTTTTATACTCTTCCCTGGTCATATGTCCAACCTTCCACTTCTTGTAAGCTTCTTTTTTATGTTTAAGATCCGCTAGGATTTCACCATTAAGCCAAGCTGGTCGCCTGCCATATTTTACTATTCTTTCGACTCATCGGGATGGTTTGTCCCTGTAACCTCAACAGGGATTCCTTGAAATACAGCCAGCTCTCCTGGACTCCCTTCCCTTTCATGTTAGTCCCCCAGGGGATCCTGGCCATCTGTTCCCTGAGGGAGTCAAAGTCTGCTTTCCTGAAGTCCAGGGTCCGTATCCTGCTGCTTACCTTTCTTCCCTGCGTCAGGATCCTGAACTCAACCAACTCATGGTCACTGCCTCCCAGATTCCCATCCACTTTTGCTTCCCCCACTAATTCTACCCGGTTTGTGAGCAGCAGGTCAAGAAAAGCGCTCCCCCTAGTTGGCTCCCCTAGCACTTGCACCAGGAAATTGTCCCCTACGCTTTCCAAAAACTTCCTGGATTGTCTATGCACCGCTGTATTGCTCTCCCAGCAGATATCAGGAAAATTAAAGTCACCCATGAGAATCGGGGCATAGCGATCTAGAATTAAAGTCACCATGAGAATACATGAGAATACATGAGATACAGAGGAGTCAAACAACAGATTTTGGACTATCACAGAAATAAATTTCTATCACTTCTGATAATCTGAGTGAGAGCAACTGAGTAAGGCAGAACTTGCTGTACTCATCTCCACTCTATGATATCAGTGGGACTCTATGAATAGATGTGGCCAAATAATGGGGAATCAAATGAGTTATTTGATTATTTTGCAATATTTTATGTCATTCAGCAAATATTTCTACACAGCAGTAGCCGTAGCTGGAGGGCTAGGTGAGCAGTTTCATGAAAATATATGTATTTTGCAAAATGTTCTATCTAAAATATTCATGACTATCTAATTTTTTGTGTCTACCCATCACATTTAGCCATGGACATACTCAACAGCAGTCTCCATACAGACCTCACTATAGCCCAGCAATAACAAGATTTGGTAACTGGGTCTGGATATCCATATTGTCTTACCTTTAGGTCATTAATTTAAATACAAGCCAGGGTGTATTGCTACAGCCAACTGGTACCTATGTCAATAACCTCAGCAAAGTCATCAGGGTTTGAATAGAACAAGGAGATAGAATTGCTAGAAAAGATACATCTAGCACAGGATGAGGTATATTGCCATGGCAGTATGGGAGGGTGTTGCCATAGTTCTTCTCTGGACATAGGATAGACTTCAGTTTCCAATACAAATAATAATTCAGTGCACTTCACAAGCACTAAATTAACATGTATCTAATCCAAAGCCCACTGAAGTTGATGTAAAGTTTTCATTGATTCCAGAGAGCTCTGAATCAGGCCCTTAAAATTAAGAGTATGACTGATATATAAGGGAAGAGTAAGCTTTTAAAGTCAATAGTAAGTCAAATTAATTTAATTAATTAACATTGCCAGATTATATCATTTTCATAGAATACTTCTTTAGTTTTAATTTTAGTAAATCAAAACTGATGCTACAATGCTGATAAATGTTGTATAGGAGCTGATAAAAGGCTCAGTCTTTCAGGTTCATACTTTTCAATGAAAAAAATATTGAGTTTCTTAGTATTTTAGACACCATATTTTTGATTTCATGGCATCATTTCCCACAGAAAATATGGGAGATGATGCAATGAAATCAAAAACGTATGAAATCCAAAATAAGTATGATCTAAGTGAACATTTGAAGAGGAATTCCATCTTTTATGTTAAAGGCTGAAATTTATTTTTCATAAGTGTGAAGCTCTGATTAGGAATCTCTCAAGTCAAAAGAGACATTAAAAAAATTACATTGGTTGAAAAGATAAATGTGTTTCTTTTCTGACTAGATTATTCATCATAGAAATAATAATCTCAGTGGTCTATATTGTCCCCCATCTCCTTGATTCATACATAGATGAGACCCTCCACACATAAATCTCTGATCTTCCATGTGCACATGCAGGGGAGGTTCCAGGGGCAGTCAATCAGAGCAGTCACTTTGAGTGTAAGCTTCCAGGGAAAGCTGTACCACTGAGCTACTTGCCCTATTTTTTTTGTTTGTTTTTTTAATTTTCCCTGACCTGATTGGCTGGCCTTTTTGCCTTTTCTCTGCCACTCTTTTGGAATATGGCAGTGGGAAGGCAGAAGGTGAAAAGATCTTCTATCCTGACTGGCAAAACACCTAGGGCTGTTTTCAACCAACTTCATAGTATTGGACCCTTTGGCAGTCCATTCATCATTTGGGAGTCCACACAGGGGAAAGAGGACAGAGAGTATGTAGGACAAAGGGATGTGTGAGCAGGATAAGGGGTTTAGAAATATCCTTACCCGACCTTGTAAAAATTAGTCAAAAATTATAAAATTGTAATACAGGATGGGGGTAATTATAGTCAGAGTATCATGACTCCAGTACAGTCCATGCTGACACGGAGCCAGGAGACATGTAACAGATCAGCTCTTGTGCAAAGTCAAAGAGTCTCTGTATACATGGACCTAATCTCCTGTGGATCCCTGGAATTTGCCAGCATTGGGGACAAGGCCATGTGCCCTTTCAGTGGAAAGAAAAAGCAAGAGCTCCTCAAGGGGATCCTCACAGAAATTTCCTCCATTAGGACTATTCTATATTTTATGTCATAAGAGGGCTATTCAGGTCAATTTCTCTTTCTTTGTCCCCACCAATCTGAAGTGATTTAAATATTTTATCTAACATGCTGAATATCAGCATTCTAGATATTTTACATTCAATCTCCCTGATCCCCTACTCTAACATTAAGTCACAGTTGCCTCATATTATTACGTTACCACATCCTAATATCTAAAAAGACTACTACTTAGATATTTTGCACAGAATTATTTTCATTTTGCATATTACTAATATTTTGAACAAGCTTTGTGGGGGAGGTTTCAAAAAATATTGTTCCATATAAGTTCCTCATTTTAGTTTGACTTGTGTGTGGCTTTGCTATGGGCTGGTAGAATAGGTGCGATAGCCAATGAATCTTCACTATTCTTGAAGTTACACATTTTTACCAATGTTGGCACCAGAACACTTCAGAGGCTGGATCTAAGATTTAAACTTCCTGCTTTTAGCTGGAATGACCTAGATCACTGGTTCTCAAAGCCAGTCCGCCACTTGTTCAGGGAAAGCCCCTGGCGGGCTGGACCGGTTTGTTTACCTGCTGCTTCAGCAGGTTCGGCCGATCGCGTCTCCCACTGGCTGCGGGAAGTGGCACGGGCTAAGGGACGTGCTGGCCACCTTTCCCGCAGCCCCCATTGGCCTGAAGCGGCAAACCGTGCCAGTGGGAGCCGCGATCGGTTGAACCTGCAGATGTAGCAGGTAAACAAACCGGTCTGGCCCACCAGGGGCTTTCCCTGAACAAGCGGCAGACCAGCTTTGAGAACCGCTGACCTAGATGGTAGGAGAATTTTTACCCATACCAAAATAAGGGGTTAATTCCAAAGTGAATTAAACTAAATATTAAGGCCATTTTCATTCTGAATTATTGTCCACACAGGGATTTAATGCAGTTTAATAAATTCACTTTAAATTCACACTTTTAGTTAACTCAAACTAATTTTCCTGAGTGTCCTGTTATGATAATTGGGCCTATGAATTTACCCTAATTGTGAGCTCAATTGTGAAAAGTGAGTGAAACTTGATAAAATGTCACAATAACCTATAAAACAAGTAATGATGGGGAAAGGTACAAAAAAGAGACACAAAGACTGAGTTAGTCCAAATGAAATGGCTAACTGATATAATTCAAGGACTGTATTAAGATCTTGCCTGGTATGCAAGAAAAGCATTAGACTGGAAATCAATGGACCAAATTGGTGTGTCAGAAGTTAGGCCTAATTGGTGAACAAAATAATGAGGGGATAGACTACTCTACCCCTCAACTCCTTTTGGGGTCCCCCAAAACAGACTCTGAGGGAAAAGTTGGCTACCACAATGCTGGCTGACTGAAAAACAGTAGAAAGGGAAGGAGCAAGCTTCACCATTCTGGCTGCCACACCAGTTTCCTAGGTCCCTGGAATGCAGTGTGACACTATTGTGCTTTTTTCGTTCTAAGTCTGAAAGATATCCTATACAGACCAACCAGGACTTAGATAGCATTGCCTCCTTCTCTGGCTCTGGCTAAATTCCAACCACCACCTGTGATGTAATACTTTGTTACACTCCCCACCCCCCACCTCCCAACTGTGTGTCATTTTTTTCCCCTTTATCTTTGGTTGGTTGGTTGGTTTGGTTGTTTAATAAGATTCTGGCTTAGTCAGCCAAGGCTGAATATTTTACAACACTCCTGTAAGCCTGTGATCAGAAAAAGGCAGCTAAAAGAAATGCCCTAAACAGCTTGACACGGGTACAAGTTTGGCAAGTCTCTAAGTGGTTGATAAGATCTGGTGCTGTGCTGGTGTTTTTTAGCAGTAAGGTTAAGCATGACAGCAAACACCAGGGATGGATGCTGCATTTCTTTGTTTGTTTGTTTTTTTCATTTCCCTATTGTATCTGTTCGTCCTGTTTTGTCTTCCTGGAAACAATATCAGACTTTAACAACAGAAACAATGACAACTCCATCCCATCTCAATTAACTTCTTCACTTTTCTAAAAAAAAAAAAAAGACAGTTATTACTATATAAGAGACTGTCACATAAGGGTTTCTCCCCTTTCCCCCTCCCCCCAAAAAACCCCACCTGTACATCTAAAGAAAAGGAAGAAGGGATGCTGCATTTCAAATGCTGTAACTTTTATTCCTTCTTTTCCCAATCTTTATTAAAAAGTTTTAAAGGATTTTTAATGGTGTGTTTGTCATGGTACTAAGCAGGATAAGGTCTCTGTACACCAAATCCCAAACTTTGTTTAACACGGTTTAATGTTGGACAGTGATAGGGTCATGTTAACACCTTTGACTCCATGGGTCAGGAAAAGAAAATTAGAACATTATTAATTGTGTAATGTAAGTATGCATAAAAAGAGAATAAAAGATAAAACAGGTAACTAATTTCAAACCCAGAACAATATTATTACCATACAAACAGTTTTCCCACTAAGATGGCTACCCTCAGTAACAAGAGGAACAAGTGTTTCTACAAGTATATCTGGAGAAAGTACTAAAAAGAAAGTAGGTCCATTGATAAATGAGGAAAGATATTCAAGTCTCATATCTGTTGAACTAATGAGCTTCTTTGCTAAATTTGCCTTTATAGAAAAATGTAATTGCAGATAGAGCCTATTTCTTCTCACTCGGACAAGTTTTGCACCACTGTAACACTTCAGTGGAGCTACTTCTGATTTACATTGGTGTGAGGGGAGCATCAGGCCCTTGAAGAAATAGGAAATAGTGAAATTCTTGTAAAATCTACTAAAACAAAACAGATATGATAATAGATGGGAAATCTGAAAACACACTAAAATCTATATACTCCTACCATCAATTTAGTGCCCTATATAAAGCCAGATGACCATAATAACACTCTGGGTACAGTATGACAAGAAAGACCTGAGTCATTCTATGGCATCTCTCTTCACCAGTGATGATTTTTTGGAAGCAGGACTAAAGTATTTAGTGATTTGAAATATCAGATGCCAGAGACAGATCCAGTAGAATAGGTAAGGATGTACTTTACTTGTCCTTTGAGAGAATGTCATGCACCAGAACAATAAATTCACTACCTTGCCCAGAGTTGAAGACTGTGTAGAATCCAGGATGCTAACAACGAATAGGTAATGTTACAGAACATTTGGGCTTTTTCATTAGTAACTTGTTTAGTTTGCTTCGAAAAAGTGTATTTAGGCAGATCGTTTGTACTGTCTCTGGTGCTGAACAATGATTTATCTATTATTAATTGATCTACTGTATGTTTAGAGTGCAGGGTGGATTCCCATTGTCAAAGAGGAGTTGGCAGTCTCTGTTATCAGGTACTTCTGTTCTTTTCCATTCAGAAAATACACAGGTAAGAATGCAGGTGTCAGCCATCAATGTTTCTCTGACTTACATTTATTTAAAAGAGTCACTTGGAATATTGTCATAAATGATATAAACAGAATATGTTTGCAGCCACTTTTCTGAAATCTGTACTTGCATGAAAAAAATAAGGACTCAGGGAATTTGAAATTAAAGGATACAGTGTAGCAGCAGCAATGGTAGACAGCCTAGTCTAAGTTGCTCTCAGACATCAATTAGTGATGATATTTCAATATAAAAAGTTATGGTAGTAAGGCAAAAATTACTTAATTCACACAAATCTACACCATACTTCCACCCAGAAAGTGATGGATTTTACATTGACGGTGGTTAAACATGTGAAAGATTACAAAATCTCACTATTCTTTACCTTTATGATTGACCATAGCTTCATGGAACAGTAGAGCTAAGCAAACAATGAAAAAATTACTAACAAATATGAAGTTCAATCCTCAACTCCACCCAATATTCCTTGGATGCAGAAAGATGAATACTGCAAAGGAGCTTTTTGTGGTTCCCCAATCATAAGGTGAAGCCAGGGGCAAGTATAGTTCCCAGCATAATTTAAAGGAGCACAAGGACTGCTCTGAATTAGTCTCAGCTTGTTATGGAGCCATCTTCCAACTGGAGATTGGCACAGTGCAGTCCTGATCTGACCATCCTTCCCAAGAAACAAAATATGCTGGGACCTGGAGAGGAGTGATATAGGGGCCAGTAAAAATTACTCTTTTTCCAGAGATTCAACTGTTTTGGGAGGAATCCAGAGCCAGTGGCAAAAAGGAGTCAAAGAAAGTCTGGATGGATCTGATTATATTTTATATTTTTAAAAAAATTCTTGCAATTCAAATATATTCATTAATATGTGTGAAATATTTACCCACACCTATGAACTGCAAGAATAATAATGTATTTGAAAATGATCTCAGCATTCATTGAGGAAAAAATAGTCAATTAATATTATTTGACTTGTTGTATAACAAAGCACCTTCAGAAACTAAGAGACTGTCTAAGAGACTGCTGACTGAAAAACAGATTGACTTCAACAGGACCAAAATACAGGGTGAAAACTGTCCGTGTAGCTGACATTAAGAAAGACAATCAAACAATATGATGTATATATAGATGTGGCTAAGCATTTCATAATAAGAGCCACATTCTCCTCGCTTATATTGGTATTATCTCAGAGAAGTCTGAAGGGTGAATTAGGCCTAAAATTATTCACTGAAGTTATTTGTTGTGTTTCTATTGCACAAATCTCCCTTGTTTGTAGGTTAACCTATTCCAGCTTGAGTCTTAAATAGGCAAAAGTCCCACTGATGATAAAGGTTGGAGTAAGAATTTGGCATAAGATCATAGAAGTTAGAGGTAGAAAAGACCTAATAGAATAGGCCATATAGTCAATTCCCAGCCAATTAGGGATTATCCTTAGTATACATTTTCCAATGCTTTGTCTGTTTCAGTTTTAAAATGATGGGTTTTCTGTGACTTCCCGTGGAAGCTTATTCCAAAATTTAAGAGATATTACAATCAACATTTTTTCATGACTCTTAGTTGGTTCTTTTCTTAATTTAATCCTATTTATCCTAGTTCAGTGCTTCTCAAATTTTCATACTGCTGACCCCTTTCACACAGCAAGCCTCTGAGTGTGACCCCCCCCCCCGCTTATACATTTTAAAAAAATGTTTAACATTATTATAAATGCTGGAGGGCAAAGTGGTGTTTGGGGTGGAGGCTGAAAGCTCATGACCCCCTCATGTAATAACCTTCAGACCCCCTGAGGGGTTGTGACCCCCAGTTTGAGAACCTCTGTCCTAGTTAAAATCCATGAAAAAAGAAAAGGAGTACTTGTGGCACCTTAGAGACTAACAAATTTGTTAGTCTCTAAGGTGCCACAAGTACTCCTTTTCTTTTTGCGAATACAGACTAACACGGCTGCTACTCTGAAACCTGTGATTAAAATCCATGGTAACACATTACATATTTCTCTTACTCTTTAGTGATTTCACTTTTTCAGTACTAGAAGATATTTTGACCCTTAATTGCCATTTACTTAAGCCATACATATTTAGATGTTTTTGTCTTTCTTCATAAATCAGTTCTACCAGACCCTTAATCATTTTTGTTGCTCTTTGAACTCTCTCCAGCTTGTCAACATCTCTAGTATATTGAAGTACCATAAATGATTATTTAATGATTTATGTATCACCTTTTGCAAACCTCAGAGCATTTTACAGAATTAAAAACTAGGCATGTGTAAAAGATCACTTCTCCAACCACTGAAATCTAGTCTGGTACAACAGTCAGTACATACAGAAGGAAGAGGAGGAGAAAATTATCCATACCAATTGTTTTAGTAAGGCCTGACCTAAACTCATGGAAGTCAGTGAAAAGACTCCCACTGACTTAAATCAATTAGTCAGATTCAGAACATAAATTGAATCTTCGGTAAATCTGATGAAAGCAATGATATTGCAATAGTGGGAGAAAAAAAAACCTCAGGTGGAAGCATTATAAAAAGTAAAAAGCTTTAAAGGTCAAAATAGAATAGTAAGGAGAAAATGGTATTGAACAATGCCATATCTAAGGGAAGGAAGGGAAAGATTCATAGCATTATATGTTTACTGATAATGCGTTAGATATCATATGTACACTTTTGTTAAGGAGCTGAAACCAATGCATTGGTTGGAGTTTTTATTTTCTAGATCAAAATAGCAAGAGTAGTGCAATCTGCTAGTAGGGTCACATATGGAAATACTTTAAATCACAAAGAACAGCATACTGAAATATGATCTAAGAACCTAGTTAAAACTGTCCATGAAATAACATGTCTTTTCCATGTGTCCCAGGCCACCCAGTACCATAGTAAGAAAGAGACATGAAGGTAGGAAGGGAAATGTCTCAAGCAAAACATTCATAGAAATCAGAGTAGCAGCCATGTTAGTCTGTATTCGCAAAAAGAAAAGGAGTACTTGTGGCACCGTAGAGACTAACAAATTTATTAGAGCATAAGCTTTCGTGAGTTACAGCTCACTTCATCGGATGCATTTCATGGGAATGTGTTAGTGACAGACACTTTGAATGGGATAGTTTCTAGTGTCTCTTAGGGACAGCATTGTGACAGGGCACGACATTGGCAAGTTGGGCACATAGTGTGATAATACAACTTCTAATAAAGAAAGATGTAAAAGCACATCAAAAATATTCTATAGTCACAATACACATTTTCAAAAAAAAAGAAAGGTCCAGTATGGTTGAGATAGACATATAGAGGACACTCACTCATGGACTATATAATCCTAACAGCAAATACTCAGCAGAAAAATTTTCTGCCAAGTCCAGGGTTCTATTACTTTCTATACAGCAATGTCTAGCCCTTTGTCAGTAAATTAGTTTAAAATGATACTTCTCTAAACAAAGATATGCTATATATGGGACAGAGACAGCATACCACTGGTATTCATTTGTGTTGGGGCAGGGAGGGTAAAATCACCAGATGTCTTTTTCTTCCCCCACCATCATATCAAGTGGAAGCTGATATTTCAATCATTGGCATGAATCCATTTGCCATGGGCTGTACAACTGTAAATTTTTCCACAGATCATTTCATATCAGACATCAATTCCATAACCCTGGTGTTCATTCCTTAATATTTTGTTTCTTCAGAGAATAGGATATATGCAGTGTGAGCAGTCCAGGACAGAGACTGTGTCACTGCCTGGATTGTATTGTCTATGATTTCTTACATTAAACAAAATAATATCCAAAATCTAATGGCCGTTAAATGAAAGGTCCATTGCAACTTCCACAGCTCCTTTGTTGGTTTCAAAACCTACAGAAGGAAAACAGCATCCCTTATATCCTATATTACTGTATGTGTGTAAATGATTTGGAGCCATATAAAGTGCATACTTTAAAAATATATTCAAGCTCCTTATTAAAATCCTAGACAAAGCTTACATACTGTGATGGGATCTTCGAAAATGCAATGCAAAATTTTTGAAAAGACGTCTGCTTGTTATCTTTTTAGTTTAAAGCTTAGGTTTTATTAAGAAAGAGATACTTTCATTCCAGAATGTAACCACAGAGCCATGTCATTTCTGTTCAGCATGCTCTTCAGTAATGAAATAATAAAGATTTAAACTAAGAAGAAAGTGGTCTTCTATTAAAGGCCAAATATGGTTACACATGGAGTAGTATATAACTTTCTGAGAGTCCATTTGAAATCAATGTAGGCATAAGATTCTATTCAAAGTGAATAAAGGTAACAGAACTGCCCAAAATAAAAATAATTCTGAAGAGCATTTTGCATTTATCAGGGAGTACTGGGGAGTAAGTTAATTTAATAACAGTTTGTAATCAAATAATGTATAAAAATAATGTAATCCAAACTAAATCTGTTAAAACACAGTAAAGATCCACTCACACTACTTCACTGACATCAATATGATTTGCTTAGATTGTCTGAGGTCAGGATTTGACCCCATATGCACTTTTAGAAAAAGCCACATAAGCGTCAGTCCACCATGATAGCGGTTTCAGCCAGATCATCACTCTCATTTATTGCCTAACAAATGATGGGTGGGGTACACCAGACTATATGGGAATTTTGATTAACACTATTTCAATTAACTTGCTATTTCATACAAGTAGATTTCAGGAAAGCAACTACAATTTACAATCCAAAAAGGAGGTAGAGCATTTCCTCACTACATTTTAGATCCTATATTCAGAGACATCACAGCATGCATGCTTTGTACAGCAGAGCAGGGTTGGATTAGAGAAATATAGAAAGGATCTCACAGTTAAGTGAAAAGAAAAGAAGTACTTGTGGCACCTTAGAGACTAACAAATTTATTAGAGCATAAGCTTTCGTGAGCTACAGCTCACTTCATCGGATGCATTTGGTGGGGAAAAAAAAGTGAGTTCAAGTCAATTGCTTGTCAAATATCAGTATTAAGGAAAAAGTATTTCCTGAGCTGATGTGAGAGGTCAGGTGGAAGAGAATGCGCAAACAGTAATAAGAAAGAAAAAAAACCATCAGCCATAGAGTAAAATGCATCTAACCCTAACAATGTTTAAAGGTTCGGAAATATGATGCTATAAATATTCCCTTCAATATGTATATGTTTGTGTGTGAGGGTGGGGTAGAGAGGACATTTTCAACAGAAATTACCAATGCTACAGCAAGCTGAAGATTTGGTATTCTGTGAACATCAAGAACATTTTAATGAGAGAGATTTTGACAGCAAATTATTAGCAGCCTGTAATATTTGAAGGTCAACATTTTCAAAGTGATTTTACCCCTTCTTTTTAGTGGAGTTCAGGACTCAAGAGCAATTTTCTTACACAATCACTTGCACAGGTAAATGATAAACCTGTATAGACAAACTGTGAGCAGTTTGTACATACAACTGCTGTTTGCATAGGTAGATTCTGACATTTGCATGAGTATATAAGCATGTGCAGAGCTGTGTCTTAAGTGATTGTGCAACCAAAATTGTGAGCACAAAATTCTTACCATGCCTCTATTCCTACAGCAGTTTACATATGTATAATTTTTCCTTCTGGATCCCAGTTGGTTCTAAATATTGGTCTTCCAAAGATAACAAAAATATATTTAGCACCAGTAGGAATGTGTTAGCCCTTCATTTATGATTGTGAAGGACCTATATATTGAAACAATTATCGAAAGTCTGAGCACATATTTTTTAGCTGGCTTATCCACCAGGGATTGCTTTGATTTTTAGTGCCATTAGGATCACTATCAATGTCTTTTCAATCAACCAATCACATTAAGAGATTGACACTCATTAAAATGAATAACTACCAATCTGCACATTAAAGGAGGAGAAAGGGAATATTACCATTTACTTATAAAGTTAATGACATTCACCCTGGAGGATCAAAGCAATGCACTGCACCACATATAAACCACTCCTAGCCCTCAATCCATGTGCACAGCATGAAAACACATAGGGTGATACAGATGCTGGAACAATTTTATAGTGGGTTGCTGAAGGCAGAAACCATGTATTTGGATATTTATTACTAGTTCAGGCCAGGCAGCAGCAACCCTGGCACCAGGACCTATGTACGGAGGTCAATGTGTGGGCTAGAGAAGGAGCCATGGGATTAGTGTTTGAACAAATGACAGGGGAAGCAGAGATACTATGCAGGTCATAGGCTGGTGTAACAGCTGCAGTTGGTATGGACCAGGCTGCAATTCTGTGCACTGGCTTCAGTTGTTGGGACTTAACCACATAAACTCTATTACTTCAGCTTAATCAGATGAAGTGACACTGCCATAGAAATTGCAATAAACGTGTTTTAAGATTGGATTTATCTGGCTGTTAGCATATTTAATATTAATCTAACTAGAAAAAATTGCTATTGTTCATTGGTTAGATGATAAAAGATTAGTTAAGTGATAAAATGCATCGTCTTACACTATGGTTCTAGCTCCCACTCTCAAATTGGGTTTGAAAAAAAATTAGCAAAACTCCAACACACATATAGACTTGGATTTTCCATTTGTCTACATAATGACTTTTTTCACAATAGGCACACAGATGGCAGTGATATGATGTGAAAGAAAGTCTGTGGAAGTTTAAGTATTGAAGAAATACTTGAAACCTGTTAAACCACATGAAAATACTATCATAATGACATTATTATTATGCTCTTATTTGTCCATTATTATTCATACTCACTAGTCCCCATTCAGGATCTAGGCTCTATTATGCTAAGCACACCCTAGTGCAAGATAATAAGAAGCACTGTTCTGTCCCAAACAGTTTAAAAATTCCAGTCTCCTTCAATTTAGTTGATATGCCAAATAAGTCTCAATAGCATAAATAGAATAGCCTAAATCAAGTCTATAGATGTACCTTTAAGATTTTTGGCTTATGATTTAGGTTATCCATTGTAGCCTACACTTCTTCTCTTGTTCTCTAATTCTCCCTTCCCTTTTGTTTGTGCATGCTCATCCCTTCTGCATTCTGAACAACTGAACCTATTTCACACCAAAAAGCAGATTTATAAATGGTGGCATTCTTACCAGTGAATGTCTCCTCTAACTTACACTGATCCAAATCAGCATTATTGCAAGAAAGCCATTGCATTTACCAATGCAAAACTGAGAGGAGAGTCATAAACAAACAAATAACTAAATAAAACAAAAAAATGCAGGCGATCACTGTATTAATTGCTTTTGTTCACGTCATAGCAGACATAAAAACATGCATAAGGGGAGAGTGAATTGGTGTACCTGTCTTGTATAAGATGTGGTGACTATTTTTGTTACTATTCTGGTAAATCAACATAGAAAAAAAACCTCATTTTGTATTTTAAGAAAGCAAGCATATTCCAGCGTTCACCCAGACATTCATTTACACACATGCAAGCCCTCCAAAGTCAATGGAGTTGCATACATGTAACTAAGACAAATTTGGCCTTGTATAAAGAGTACTATAGAGGGAAAATGTTAATATTACTTCAATCTCTCTTTCTAACACACACATACAGAGGACGTTTGTCTAGTGTGATTATATAGACTTGAAAATAACCACATACTTTACAATTGTGATAAGCAAAAATCTCTGGTATTAATTGCCATATACATGCATAAAATGGCCATTTTCTTATCATCCTTCTAGCTCCTCACTTGTCTGCCTGCCATTTTGCTTTCCCTTTCCCTTGTTTTATTTTCTCTATATTTTCCAAAGGAGCAGGTTTCATTGAGGTCCTTGTGCTACTCCAGAGTTGCAGATGAGAGGTACCTGTCACACCAGATTTTTTCTAAGAGGGTAGGAGTGAATGGATCAAATCTGGAGTGAGGGAGGGATGGAAACAGAGGGAGATGTTCAGAGATACAGGAAGAAGATAGAGGCTTGAAGGAAGAGAAGCACCCTCATGCTGTCTTCAGTTCTCAGTATACAAGCTGCCTTTCCCTGATGAACCTTTCCTAAGACACACAGAGTTCTTCCTCAAGACATTCTTCATTTCCTGGTACCCCTCATGTCATTGCATGCCTCACCACACCCCAGCAGGTTCACGATGCAAAAAGTCTCTTCTCCTAAGGGCCTACGGGAGTGTATTCCTCTTTCATAATGCAAACTAATTGGCTTTGTTTGTATTTCCACTTGGTCGGACTTATTTTTTAATTACACCAGTAACAATGAAGGTATTTAATGATTTTTAATTAATTAACTTTGTCACAGAATTCAGTGAAAACTCTGCCCATAAATCACGGCATCTTGCTGTATAATTTAAGTCTAATGTGCTGTATAGTACACAGGTCCTTGTATATACCATATAAACATATCAGACACCACGTACATCCATGATGCTGTATAATGAATAATATACATATACATATAACAGATGTAGCTAGCTATAATAAATATTATATAGATATATATTGTTCCCAATATTTAATATTGTAATTCAAAAAGATTCTTTGGATTATTCTGCACGGTAAACTCACTATATAGGTGATGTGTTAGTGTTATTTGATCTCTGTTCTTTATTCTTCTATAAAGAAAATTATTACAAAATGGGAAAATGTATTAGGTTTTTTTTTCATTCTAATAGCAAATTTGTAGGCAAAAGTCTATGACTCAATCCTGTGAGGTTAAGAGGCCCAGTGCAGTCTGCAGAAGTTTTGCCTGCAGATCAGGTGCGCAAATACTCAAGGCCAAACCTGCAAAACCCCTAGACATGTGAGTAACTTTAATTCCACGAGTTCCGACATTGATAGGAATGCCTTACAGTAAATGTAGTTACTAACATGCTTAGTGCTTGGGCCCTAAACACCAGCAATCTGTATGCAATTGAAAAGTAGTATTTTTGGTACTGAATTGCACTTTAATTACATGCTATTTAACATCAAACAATTTGAAACCATTGAAAGAAGCAGTATCACTTGACAGTCTATGTTCCTGAATATGGCTTTTTCTACCATACATAAAACAATTCTTAAAGGAATTAATCCTTTAAATTTCCGTTTAATAAAAAAATATGTAGAAACTTTAATAAGATATACATTGGCAAAAATGGACTGTTTCATAGTTACATTAATGAGAAAATATGCAAATACAGTATGAAAATGTGGATTTTATCATAGTTTCTCAGGCTACTACTTACACTAATTATGCTTTTACAGTATAAAATGTGCAAATAATTCAACTAAACCCAATATAGCTGGTTTTCTAACTTTTTTTTAAGTCCACTAATATACAAACTTTAGTTTTTTATATTAAAGGCAATATGGGTGTCAAAAACTATCAACAGTATGAATTTTTGTCTAAGTTTTTGAATTAAATAAGCCAGGTAACTAGTATGCAATAATATATATCAGATAACATTATATTTTGCATGCTAGCAAGATTTTTATTTATAAATTAAAAATATATATGGAAAATTCAAACGTATAATTGTATAATTTTTCTTCGGAAATATTATCTTTCTTCTATATTGAGCATGTGTTATTTCAGTGCCACTTTATAATACAAAAAGAAAAGGAGTACTTGTGGCCACCTTAGAGACTAACAATTTTATTAGAGCATAAGCTTTCGTGAGCTACAGCTCACTTCATCGGATGCATTCAGAAATTCATGTTTCCTGAAATGTTTACCTGTATGTTAATGACAACAAGTCATTCATGGAACTAAAGGGAGAAATGTTTCTAGAAAAGAAAAACTATGTGCTATGCAGTAAAAACCTTACAACAAAATTATTAATGGAGTAAACAAATATGATGCAGAGTTCTGAAGAACCAAATCCTACAGTCCTTTGCTGAGCAAGGCACACTTAAACCAGGGCTGCAGGATTTGGCCCTAATCAGATATAATAGTTTTGTAATACCAGTTGCAACATATCAATCTCATATTGCATAAGTCACTCAGCCTTTTAATTAGCACACACTTGCTGCACAGGATTATATAAATTAAATATTTAAAGATTAAGGGTAAAATTTGCACTCCTTACTCAGGCAGAACTCCCTCTGATTTCAAAGAGGGTGTTCCCTAAGAAGTTGAAGTTCAGTCCTTATGTAAGAAAATAACTAAAGGAAATGTAAAGATAAGATTCAATTACCATTACCCATAAAGTAATTCTGTCCTGAGGTTAAAACCTAATCCTATTTTGACTCAAGTGCTAAATTCCTGAAGTTCTGAATCATCAATTAATGAAGTTTGTTTCCTCATTTTATAAAAAAAGATGTTTCAATACCTGACTCTGCCATTTGATAGATGCTACAATCAACAATCTATTAAGGAAGTCCCATGACATAATAATCAGGAATTTTTAAATATATTTATGAACTCATATACTTTTTAGAGTTTTGTAAACTGTCTGAAAGAAAATAAGAAAAACATACAGTCCCTAATCTTAGATATTTCTGCACAACTGTCTGTACCTTTTGTAGATTTGATGCATTATATAGGGCTTCTGTTTTGGGGTTTTATCAATTTCATTTTGGGGGTTATTGTTAGCAATTTTGAGTTGTATGTAGATGTCCAAAAATCAGGAGGTTGGGGGCTTTCTCTTTGTATATATCATAAGAGTAATTTCTTTGTAATGTTCCCTAGTGCACTTTCCCATAGTACAGTTTCAAACAGCACTATGTTAAAGTGCACCAGGGAACCTTTAGTGTGCACCAGCAGGGTCCCTATTGAACAATATATGCACAACACATTAGTGCACTTTAGAAATCAGACCCCGTAGTCCGCAGTACTGCTCTGTGTAGACAAGCCCCTTAGATATAAACAACCATTTCCAGTGCTTTTTCTGGGGGCTTATTGAACAAACATTGATTTGGGGGTGGGGGGGGTATGGGGAGTGTTTTATTTGGTTAAAACTAAAAATCAGAAGTCCTACATTATATCTGAAATAAACAGACTGTAAAGAAATTTCATCAGATTCTATAAGATTGACCTAACCAGCAAAGTGGTGAAAAAAACAGGAGCACTTGTCCATTCAACCCAGATTCAGTCTTTTCACAGATGTAATACACGCTGTGGAACATTATACTCCCAGTAAGCGGAGATGTTTAGTCTGTATACCTAACAACTTGCCTACAAGACGGCCTCCATTAACACAGTCTTTCAAAGACAGCTGCTATACAGCATTGCTCCAATGATGCACTGGGGGGGGCAGTATGCCTTTGTGAAGCTACTTTAGGGCCTGCTCTCCTTGCATTCTGATGCAGCAGAGCAAAGGCAGTTCAATTACAAGCAGGAATTATGGTGTATTTATTAAAAGTGATCTACAAATGATTATTTGAGAATTGAATTGTGCCTTTTTTTCTTTCCCTCTGCTCATTTTTTACCTTAGAAGATCAGGGATGACAAGTTTTACCTTTCATAGCTTTGGTGGAGGCTATCTTAGGGATTTCACAGAATCAGATTTTAAGGCCAGAAAACAGCATTATGATCATCTAGTCTGACTTCCTGCATAACACAGGCCAAAGGATCTCACCCAATAATCTCTATATCAAACCCACAATTTCTGTTTGAGCTATCACATATATTTTAGAAGATATCTAGTCCTGATTTAAAGACTTAATTAATTTAATGGAGAATCCAGCAGATTTCTAAAAAATTATTCCAATGGCTAATTACTCTCAAAGTAATTTATTGTGAGCTATCACATTCTGAAGCTTTAAAAAAACATATTTTTCCAAAACTGTATATTAATCATAGATGTAAATAAGTGTTAACAAAGAAAGCAAGCAGCCAAAGTACTTTACAAAGTCTGACTACAAAATTATTCCTTCCTTAGCAGCACAAGTTTCACCTTTTGTCAGCTGTGATGTTATAATTTCACTTATTCTCCTGTCACCATCAAATCTTCCTTGGGTAATAAACCTAACATAAAAACAAACAAACAAAAAAGGAGACTTTTTTCCCAACAAAATTTTTCAGGCCTTCTTTAGGGATCATAAAGATTCAAAATAGGATTATAAGCCCTTTTGCAATGTTGTGCTACCCTTTGCAGGTCACCTTTAGTATTGTGACAAGAAGATCATATAGAAGGACCTACAGTCTAAAAAAAAAAAAAAGATTGCATGGCATTAGGCTTGCTTGCAACTGGCAGCTGAAGCATGAAAAATGCAAATCTTTGCCCTAGCCTCTTCTGGCACGATAGCATAATATATAAAATGCAGGAATATATGCATGTGCCAAACACTAGTTTTGAACACTCAGTGTCCCTCAGGCATCAAAAGAAATGTAATCAGCCAAAAAGTATGCAGCGTTGGGAGAATTTTGTTTTATTGTATTAGAAAATATTTTTCCAGCATTCTTCAGATAGACTTGAAATTATTTAGCTTTCATGGCAGCAAAAAATGTAAACCTGAGGCCAAAAAACTGGGTGTATGTCACTTTAAAGTCCCAAAGTATTAGGTGAACAATGAAAGTGACACCAAATTGATTAAACTGCTGTAGCTAACAGTTCCAATATATGTAAAAATACTACAGTATAGCATGAGTTGGGTGAATCCTAAAATGGAAGTCTAACCAAGAGCTGGGATATTACGCCAATATCTGTTCCATATTCTCATTTGATAAATTATATTTTTCCTACTAAATTCATCAAGCAATATCAC
This sequence comes from Dermochelys coriacea, assembly GCF_009764565.3. Taxonomy (NCBI): domain Eukaryota; kingdom Metazoa; phylum Chordata; order Testudines; family Dermochelyidae; genus Dermochelys; species Dermochelys coriacea. The sequence goes on along the minus strand of NC_050068.2, from coordinate 90,200,020 downwards.
CTGGATATAATAATATTCACTTTCTATCCTACATTGTTGAATAGTGTTGCTATATATTGTTAAGCATTTCAGTGGTAGGTGAAGTGATCCTTATGCACAGTTTTTATTAACTATTAAGTGCCAGTCTTGCTCCCATAGGCAGTGCTCCCATTGACTTCCATAAGCAGGAGAAGGCACAAATTTTGTAAGACAATTTAGAATCCTTTGGGATGAAAGGTGTTATGTGTATGCAAGACAGATTGTTTTGAATTAGTTGTCAACAAACCCCTCTGAAAATGTATGATGTATTCATAGAATACCACATCTTAATTTCATACTTCAGTTTTACTGTAGCAATTTTAATACCTCTGATGAACATTTTTCCTGTCAGTGTGATTTTTTATGACACCATAATTCCAGTCTTAAAGTACAGGATGTTCAAACTGATGTATTAAATGAGGCTGGATTTTTATAAAGGTATGCAAAGATAAGAGAGGCCAAAACAACCTCCTCCCCTTTTCTCCAGACGGCCAGGTTTTAAAAGCACTAACAGTAGCTAGACTTTTGATTTGCATTACAAATTAAAACCTCTCTTACAAAGTAGATGTTTCTGTCAAGTATAAAGGATGCTGTCAACTTAAAAATAGTATTTTTATACAAACACATTTATCTGTGTTATTAATAATAACTGGAGATGACTAAAAGTAATGAATTGTAAAAGTCCAATGTGTCATTTTTGCAGTGAAATCCATGGGTGCTGCAGATATTCATCATCTTTAGAAATCAAGCAGACATTCTTATTTAGGTGCTTATATGTGGATTTTGGAACCTATCTTCAGGCACCAAAGTTGGAAAAATGTTGTCTCTAACAGAACTTCATTCAGATCCTGCAGTCCTTATTCAAAGGTTTGGAAGGATTAGATTTTTATTGGTAAATATCACTAAATGTTGATGTCTCTATATGCACACAAACTGACTAAAAGATATTTCCATTGATAATAATCAAAATTTTCATGTAGACAACATAAGAAAAATGTTGTTTGATAACTTAATAGAGTTTGACTTCAGGGAATTTACTTTGTATATTTTAACAATTTGTATTTGAATGATTAAAAAGTTTTAACTTTTTGAATCTCAGTATCTACAGTCATTACATACTTACTGTCTGACCTCCACCATTGTCTGGCACCACCATAATTCCATACAACTGTGAAAATTTAAATAAATAAAATAAAAAAGAATGCTTAAAACCTCATAATTTTGCACAAACTGTGAACATTTGAACTAATAAAAAATGTAATGCATAAAATAAGCATCAATATTATGTCAAAATTACACATATATAAATGAATTCTGCCAAGTCTAAATATGCATTAAAAATGTTAAATAAATAAATAAAAAACTCACTGACTCTGATGGGAGTGCTACCTATGTAAAGAAGCAGTTTTGAGCCCAATTGATGTTTAGCATTTTATAGTGATTTGTACTTTCAAAACACTGCATAGACATTGCCTAATTAATTAACCCTTACAATACCCATAAGGGGAAGCCCCAATTAACAGACAAGTGCATTAAGAGAAAAAACAAAAAGCATGCCCTACAGTGACTAAAGCAGGATTCAAACTCAAACCCTCCTGCTGGTCACCTTTGTGATCATTTCACTAGCCTTCACCACTTTTCTCTTTGTATAGAACCTAATTGTACATTGAATGAGTACAAACAGAAAATTCTGTTATGCTACCATTGAAACGTTTTTGGCATTCTACAAGATTCTTCTCTTCTTCATCATCAGGGAAGCATAAAATTTAATTATAATAGGTCTAAGCCTGCACAGTTAGTGGGGCACAGTTCCCAAAGTAGCAAATTGGAGTTCAGAGAAAGGAGTAACTCAGCACTGTAAACCCCATATTTTGGCTGGATCCTGAAAACACCACATACTTTACTCACAGAAGTAGTCCCATTGAGTCCAATGAGATTACTCACATAAATAGAGCTCATATACATAAGAAGTTGCAGGACTGGGGCCTAGGACTGGATTTTTCTTTTTTCATTGCTAAGAGAAATTCTCTGACCATTGTTTTTGAAGTAAAAATGAACTATAATGATTAATTAAGTGGTCAGGAGTTTGGCCTTATACTGACACTGAGACTGGGAGAGAAGGTCAGCTAAGAAATGAAATGCAATATGGAAGAGGGAAAGGGTTTCATTAGACAACTACAAACTAAAATTACGAAGTGTCAGTCAATGCTGAAATTAGGATCTCTCACATTATGCTGATGATGAATAGAGATGGAAGTGACTAATTCTCAAACATTCAAATGATAAATGAGGTATGACATATACATACTGTACCTTTTCCACATAATTATACAATGCATTTGAGATTATATGATATAATAAACATGGAGGAAAATAAACACTTCCTTTTTCTCCATAATACATCCTCAATCCTAAAATCACATCTAATAAAAAAACTGTATGTCTTCAGAAAACTCCTGAGAGCCATTGGAAAAATTATGGAAAACATTCAGTATATTTTGACAAAACATGATTAGCCAGTACAAACAAATTTAGAAACGTTACTTTAACTATTCCTAATATTTGTGGAAACATATTTCTGGAAAGTTTAACAATTTCATTTATCTTAGAAAAACATTTCATTTTTGCATTTTATGGAAGATTTGATGTGTATAAATACACATTAGTAAAACCACCATCATTTAAACTCAGAGTAAGATATTGCACAATGGACACAGTAGGTTTTACTGCTCCATTAGGTATTACTGTACCAGTTCATCTATTTTGCAAGCAGCTATTATTTGTCCTGTCAAACAGTTGTAAAGGAATATTTTGGACACAATCCTACAATCCTTATTAGGGCCTTGTCTATAGGGATTGTTTTAGGGCCTTGTCTATAGAGGCTTTGCATTGGTGTAAGACAGTGCTTCTACTAAATTTTGAAGTAAGCTGCGTAAGCTAAAGCCTCATTCTTCAATGGTACAGTGTATCTACACTAGGGATTTTTACTAGTAACTACATTACTGTAGCTACAACTATGGAAATTTCCCTACCCTAGACAAGTCTTAAAACAAAACTCCCATTGACTTCAAAGAGGATTTTGCTTGATGTCAATCCAATCTGTAAGGGCACAGGCAGAGCTCCATTAAAATCAATGGAGCTATATGCAAGGACAAGTCTGCCTACATGGATCAGATCAGCATCAGGGTCTAACGAAAGGATGTAGTATTGCTCCACATTTTTTATTTGAAGAACATTAGGTTAACAGCCTTCTGCAAATAATAGATAATGTATGTTAATCAGGCAGCATATTAAAAAAAAGTTTATATTTAAAAATAAAAGCAATCACTGTGATTCATGTCTAATAAGAAAGAAAAAACACAAAAAATAACAGAACACATCTGTCGTCTCCACTCTATGGAACTAGATGATTATTTTCAAAAATACAAGTTATAGAGCACTTCTAAATCTTTGCACGACCACTGACTCACAATATTTGAATATTTTAACCAAAATCAATATTGATTACATTACATACTAAATTTAGAAATAATTGCAGAACTTCAGTTAAAAAAGACCAAAGTTGACTTGATTTGACAGAGAAAAGAGACAAATGGAAATAAAGCAACCTCTAGAAACATTCAGGGGCATAATATTATAAGGTGTTGTTTTGTGGTTTTCTTTTTCACTATATACTGTAATTTGACAAGCAGTATTCATATGTAATGATATGAGGGGGGGGAGGGAAACACCAGGGAAGACAAAATCATCTATGTTAAAGATGGGACTGTTGGAATACAGTTTGATCAAAAACATTATAGGTGAAATCCTGGTCCCACTGAAGTCAATGGAAGTTTGCTATTGACCTAAGAGAAGTCAGAATTCACCCTATGGTCCATTTTCCCTTTGCATATACCTGAATAACCCTCATTAAAGTTAAATGTACATATCAAGGGGACACTAGACTCCAAAAGAAATAAACACTCACAGAAAATAAATAGTATCTATGGCTCATGTTCTTTCATCTTATTTACTTTAAATTTAAGAAAGTTGCTGTGGTATATAACAAAATATCATTTCTACTTAAATAGGTCTGTTACATTACATGTGTGTATATGTATTTTCAGAATAATGTTAAACTCAACCCAAATTTAAATAAATTTCAATGTACATATTGAAATTTGCTAGATATAATTAAGTAAAAATAACTTTGCATCCCCCTTATGCAACCATAAAACTTATGGCTGACAAATAGCTCTGAATGGTTTATAAACCTATGCACAAACTTTTTAACACTGAATTATTATTAGTACTTCTTTCAGGTCAAGGTACTGCCACAGCAAATTTAACAGAATGCTCTGCCACCTGAAATTATATTTATGATTTTAATTTTATATATTTAAAATGAAATTCACAATGAGAAAATTGAATCTCATCTAAAGAATGCTGTTACTGTAATCAAGCTTGCTTTATGAGCTGATAATGTTCTAGAGTATGGAGTAATTGCCATTAGTACCACAAGCTGTATTGTGATTGTAACTAAAGCTGAAATATGTTATTGGATATCAGCACAGTACAAAGAAAGCAATTTTTGCCATCCAGAGATTATCACATCATGGAGTACAAGTTATTAAAAATTACAAAAGGTCTACAACTAAATTAAAATTTACCGTCCATCTAATATAGTCCCTTAAAATGACTGATTTTAGTTTTAGTATAGTTTTAGTTAAATTAATTAATTATGGTTAATTATTATTATTATTATTATTATTATTAAGTACAGCATTTAGTCTGTTAGATTCTTTGGTAAAAAATGATCTGTAAAATATTTTAGAGCAGAGCTGAATCTGGGCCATTGTGACTATATGTAAATATTTTCAAATGTACTTCTTCAAATATAAATACCTTATTTTAAGATGCACCTGTTTTATTGAATCAGACTTTGAGCCCAATCCTAACATACATATTCAGGCAAGCTGTCAATTTGCCTTGGACCTGATCTTACATTCTGTCTGCACCCAAACCTCTCATTGACATCAGCAAGAGTTTTGCAAAGATAAGGCCTACAGGATTACATTAACTTCAGTGGGATTCTGTGTAGATACAACAATCTGCCCACATGCTACACTAGGGGTCCCAAACTATGGCTCACGAGCCACATGTGGCTCTTTTACCATTAAAGTGAGTCTCGCTGAGCCCCAGCCTCCCCCCGCTTCTACACCCACCAGACTGGAGGGGGAGGTTCAGGTCCTCTTCCTTGCAGCGGGGTGGTGGGGTAGGGGCTTTTGCCCAGCAGGGAGGGGGGGTCTTGGGGCTTCAGCAGGAGCAGGGTTGAAGCCCCGAGCCACATTGGGCACCTCCCAGGGAGCTGATGGCCACCCTGAGCCACACCCCCAGCAAATGTGCCCCGGCTCTTGAACTTCTGAAGATTGTCAGATGCTGCTCGGGGGGGAGGGGGACAGTAAGTTTAGCCATCCCTGTGCTATACAATGCTGGATCAGGACCTAAAAGCTTACCTAAGAACTGAAAGCACATTAGGCCTGATCCTACAGGCTTTAATTGCCAATGAAACTGCATTTGATAGTAAGAACACACCATATTCACTCATCAGCACAGCCTACATTGATTAATGAAGTCTTTATGAAAACAATATGTCTAATTTCATGTATATTACATGCATGGCTTTACTGATGGAAAATGGGATGAAGATATGAGTACATTTGTATTAAACTTTCATCGTCTTAACCAGAAACAGTTGCTATATTGTTCTTTTTTGAAAGAAAAAAAATCAGCGAGGCCAGAAATGATACTTACTTCACATTAGATATACTAGTGGTTAAAGTATCTCTCTTTAAAAAAAAAAAAAAAAGATGAAACAGTGATGATCTGATGCTATCCCTCTTATCCAAATTATGAATGTAGAAATAAGCCCCTTCATGGTATTATTACAATTATCATGATAGATATTTAGCCTGACTTTCATAAGCCAAGTAGACTGTTGAAATCAGAATGAGAAGGAAATGTTTTATTACATGTCATACTCAAGTAGACAATATACTGCATCAACCGCTTCTCTCCCCCCCTTCTCAAAACCCTAGTCTGACATTCCTGAAGAATAGCACAGGAACACATGACTTACAGCAGTGGTCACCGTTTGTCAAATAGAACGATGTTGCAGTGGAAGCTGAAATACTCCATAGTTTTCAAACAAATATAAATATATTCTACATAAAAAGTGCAAAATGGCAATACATATTACATAGGGTCTGATCTTTTCTGAAGACCTTACACTGGCAAAACTACCATTGTGGGAGATTTTTCTGTAGTAGGTTTGCCTAAGTAAGGACCACAGAATTATTATTTTTTTAATTCATAAAACATTGTATCCAAGGGCCTTATCTGTCCATCCAGATTTAAAGAGAATTCCCCACTAAAATCATTTGAGAGTTTTGCTTTGAAAATAGTAGGGGAGAATATGGAACCAAATTACATTTTAAAGTTCAATGCTAAAATACTGTTAATTAATTTTCCAGCAGATTGGAAATATATGCAATTCATTCATTCTGCTCTCTGCAAAACCACAACTGAATATCATACTTTATGTACTGAAATGCTTCCCTTTGCAAAATAACAATGCTTAGAAAGGTTTATTTTAGGAATTCAGGGCCAAATTCTGCTCTCTGTTCTGCTGTTATAAATCTGGAATAATTCCTTTGAAGACAATGGTGTAGCTCCAGATTAACACATGTATAACCAAGAAAAGAATTTGGCCCATTATCTGTAAGTTAATTAGTAAATTTGATAACCATTTAATTACTACATTCATTGCACTTTATTCCCTTTGAAATCCAATTAATTAAATGTTTCTGGTTTCTACTGTCTAAATGTGTCTTTGTGTTTTCTGACACTATTCCATTCAGTGTTTTAAGAATAAACATTAATTCTAAAACCTGTTTATACCATTTTTGCAGTATTGTCACAATACTAGTTATTATGAGACTCATCTGAATAATGAAAAAGTAAAATAAAAGCAATAAAAATTACAAAGATATATAATATTTATATTAGCATGGATCACAGTTACACATAGATGAATTGACAGTAGGGTGACCAGACAGCAACTGTGAAAAATCGGGACAGGGCCTGGGGGGTAATAGACGCCTATATAAGACAAAGCCCTGAATATCAGGACTGTCCCTATAAAATCAGGACCTCTGGTCATGCTAATTGACAGATATGCTGAAGATAGCGGGGCTGGAGTGGAAGGAGGCTTAGACACACACTGTATGGGAGAACTCACACTTCACTGGAGCACAGTACAGAGATGCTTAGGACAGGGACCTTATGTAAATGAGCTCACAGCCTTTCCATCCCTTTCACAAGCCAACCTCAATTTGCCTCCTTTGGATTGTGGTTCCACTCATCTCTACAGTTCCCTGTAGAACTGCTGCAGGAGGACAATGTGGGTGGAGGGGGGTTCTCTAAGACACGTTAACTAAAGCAACTAATTGTAGCTTTGCGAGGCTGGTGGTGATGAGAAGGTGGGTGTCTTTGTCATTCACTCTCTACTACTCACTCTGTGTTGTTATTATTTGTTTCCAGTATTAACAACAATGTTCTAGGAGCTGTACAGGCACAAGGGAAGACTCTCTCTGTACAGGCACAAGGGAAGACTTTTGCCCTGGGCTCTCGTCACTCCAGTGGTCCTATCTTCACCTGAGAACTTCTTTAGTCTCACCAGCTGTCAGGAAAATGAGGAGCACCAGCCTCCTCACAACAAACTCCCAGTCCCAGGATGTCCCATGTACCATCTCCCAGTCTCCAGGATGCCATGGATAATTGTTTTGGGATGGATTCATGCACTTTGCCCCAGACAATGAACCCATATGAATTATGCAACCAGTTCTGAGGGGGTCTGATAACTTCAGAGTCCATTTAAGCCTCTTTGAGGGGTGCGGATACTCAGATCCACCTAAGCTCCACTCCACACATCTACAAGAACAAGATTTTGCTCTCTGTCATTATTATTTGATCAATGAATGATGACTTTCCCTCAAGTAAAAAGTAACTACTTCTTCTGACAGATCTTTAACCTGGCATACAATAAAATTACCTAAAAATTACTCTTAAATAACAGAGAGAAAATGTATCTCACTATATTTTATGACTGCTATGTAAGCTATGATAGTAATAACCTACCAATTAATTATAAAGTATTTACCCACCTAAAACTATGTTTATCATACTAGTATCATATTGCATGACATTACATTAAATATTACTGCTTTCTTAGATTTTTTTTCTATAATGTATTATATAGGGGCTAGATTCTAATATCTTATTCATGTTGAACAGACCTTACCCTTAATTTCAATTAAATTAAACTACTAAAATATGACAAGAAATATCAGAATCTGGTCTAAAAGGCATACCCCTGAGTATTAGTTATCTAGTTATATAAATAGATAATGGAAAACATATGAAACTGAAATATACCAGGCTCTAGGCACAATCCTACATGTTTTACTCAGCCACAACTGACATGAAAGTCACTGTGAGTTCAGCATGAGAAAAGTGTGCAAAAATAGGTCCTATAAATATAAAAGTGGAAACATCTTTTGTGTCAGATGTTTAATTTATGATAAAACTAACAAAAGTTTGGTGTTCAAAACAATCTATAAAAACAGCTAGAAATTACATGGGTGAATGTTCTGAAATTAATGTGAAAGAAAGAAAGAAAGAAAGAAAGAAAGAAAGAAAGAAAGAAAGAAAGAAAGAAAGAAAGAAAGAAAGAAAGAAAGAAAGAAAGAAAGAAAGAAAGAAAGAAAATGTGGACCACCAAAAAAGAAAATCTGTCCCGAAAGCACAATTATATAGTATATATGACATTGTATCAGTATTCTAAATAGTTGGCAAAATACTGAATATAGAAGATAAATAAAGAAATCTTTTGACTTGCTTTTATAAATAAATGTTATATATTATATTATCAGAATTCATGTGTTGATTCTAGCACTTACATTTTAGAAATTAGGGTTCACATTTGCCTTTATTTCTCTTTTATAATAGATTTACATGAACTTTTGAAAGAAAATGTATAGGCTCTTTCATCTCAGGAAATTCAACATATCTTGTCAAAAAGGGCAACAACTGGACAAAAAGTGACCTAAATAGCCCGAGTAAAACAATTCTCAACTTAAAAAAAAAAAGGATTAATACATTTTTTTCTCTGACACTTTTACTTCTTTGGTCAGTACTAACTCAGCAGATCATCATACAGATGGTTTCACTGATCCTGCTAGCAAAACAAAGGTCATATTTTCATACAAAGAAAAGGAGTACTTGTGGCACCTTAGAGACTAACAAATTTATCTGAGCATAAGCTCACGAAAGCTTATGCTCAAATAAATTTGTTAGTCTCTAAGGTGCCACAAGTACTCCTTTTCTTTTTGGGAATACAGACTAACACGGCTGCTACTCTGAAACCTGTCAAAGTTTCATACAAATAAATTGTTCCAAAACCACAACTACCTCTGTGATCAGACATTCTATCTCCTCTTTCTACCTATAATTTTCTTCACAAAATTAATCATTGTAGCCTCTGCATGGGTAACCCCATTTCTATTAAGGTCTGAGTTATCAAATGTCCCTTTTAGTTATATTTCAGGATACTTAATGAGTAAACAATCTTTTTTGAAATCCCTGTCTTTTTTTAAGAATTCTTCTTCAAGACTATGCTGCTGGGGGTTAATTGGTTATGTTTAATTTTCTTCTCCAATAATGGCTCTCCTAATATTTTAAATTTTTTGCTACTTGAAGTTGGTGTAGTGCACTGAAGAGGATTACACTAATTATTCTGATTTTAGCATTTGGACTATTAGAATGTTTCCTGGACTCAACTATCAAGTGTCTGCAGAGAATATGGAGGTAGCAGATTTACTGGCATCAGAAATAGCAGCATCAGGAGCTCTGACATAAAAAGACTGTCCAGGCACTTCTATCACCCAGGTCTCATAAATTCAAGCTGTTCCCGTGCATTTACACACTTGTGTATGCTGCTTCTTTGTGGCAGAATGCCATGTAAAATGTACCTTTCACATTAATGACCAGATCCTGCATTCCTACTGAAGTCACCCAAAACTCTCAATGACTTGAAATTTGGGTACACAAGAAAAAAAAGTCTCACACCTGAAGGACCACACATTGCCCTGATCATTCAGGCGGGCAGCGATCGATCGAGCTGGGATCAATTTATTGTGTCTAGTCTAGACACAATAAATCGACCCCTGAGTGCTGTCCCATCGACTCCTGTACTCCAAAGCTGAAAGAGGCGCAGGCAGAGTTGACGGGGGAGCGGCAGCAGTCAACTCACTGTGGTGAATACGTCATGGTAAGCCGATCTAAGTATGTCGACTTCAGCTACATTATTCACGTAGCTGAAGTTGCGTAACTTAGATCGATCCCCCCCCAGTGTAGACGAGGGCTAAGAAAATCTCCTTTCATGTCATTGTGCAAGCCAATGTGCTTAATCACTTTCGCACTTGTAGTCATTTAACACCAGTGTAATTGCTGACTTTAATGATTACTCCTGATATACACCAGTGTAAATGAGAAGAGAATAAGGCCCTTTGGCTTTGGCAATGGTTCAAAAGGATTTTTTTGCTCAATAAACACTGCAAAATGAGACCTCAATCAGCACTTACATCTCTCATTGACTTCAATGACAGATATGCTATAGATCAAGAGCAGAATACACCATAATGCCATGTGTTGTTCCTTTTGCAATAAAACAAGAAAAATCTCTGGTTCACATTTAAAATCCATATTTCAGTACATTGATCAAACTGCCCAGAGTTATGTATGGTCATGCACATTTGATTTTGTTTGTTTGGGTAGAGGAGGGCATGGTGGAAGGGAAGTCCACATCCCAACACATCATTCATCCTGAATTTGCTGAAGGCCAGTTTAACACAAAAATAAAGACACATACTTTACATAAGTAGAAAAAGCAGCAAGATCAGAGCCCTTTTGCAAAACAGATGTTACTAGCGAATCTTAGCCAAACAATACTAAATACAATAACCTAAGAGATAAAGTTAAAAAAGAATGTGAAATATCACTTACCCTGATCCATATAGTAAATGAAAACTTTAGAAAGGAAAAAAAATGTAAATACGAAACTGTACTATTAAGAATGTTGGTGATTCACATAGCAATGTCCAGTTCTGATCCATGTCAGGTACCTTGATAAATTACAATATATTGTGTTTTGAAAATAACCTGAAGAACACATCAGAGTATACTGTTAGTTCCTTTCTGTTCAGACTTGATTGCTAGTAAAGGCAGTTTCACATACCAAAGTATGATTTGGCAAGATATTGTGAACTTCAGGTAATCATTACTTGATGTCCTTATGTTTGAAATAGTTATCAAGTGTTTATTCAGAAATTATTTTAAAAAATTACATGTGCTGGGATACATATGAGACACCGGTTGTCCCATCTTACAGTGATGCTGTATTTACGGATATCCTTTTCATTGCCTGATGCCCAAAAGGGTAAAGACATTATATAGAGATTTGTACAGTCCATCATTTGGTCTTTCAAAGTGCCAGTATACACATGGATCTGTACAAGTGCAATTGCATTTGACTAAACAATCAGAAATTGGCTACAAGAGTAGTCAAATCATTATATTTTGGTTGAGTAATGAAAAGAAACAATTTTCCTGCTAAAATCAACCATTTCCACATGTCCCGCACTAGTTAGTCTAACTAGTTGCCCTAGTAGGAGGTTCTAAATACAATATCATTTTATCCTGACCAGATTGCTTGTCTTGGATTGTCTTTTAAGATTTGGTCATAATTACTGTTAATTTTAGTGATTTAAAATGTCCTCCTGATACCACTTCAGCTTTGGAAATAAAGCTCTGCATGTAGTGCAACACTTCTGAGCAATTCACAGACTCTGGGCCCCATCCTGAAAAACAATTACACTTCCATGTAACTTCACTTATGAGAACAGTTGCACTGACTATGGCCCCAATCCTCCAAACTTTTGGGTATGTGGCTAACATTACTTACTCACTGAAATCTATGGGACTACACACCTGAGCAAAGTTGTTCATTTGCCTAAGTGTTTGCAGGATGGGTGCCTATGCCAAGACTACTTTCATGAATAGACTTACTTGGGTATGTAAGTATTTGCAAGACCGGGTCCTAAAATAGTGAAGGAAAGAGAAATGCTAATGCACATATAAAAATAGGTGCTACAATAAAATATTTGTATAGTTCATCAATAAGTTATTTTCACTAACCAGTTATGGATCATATATCTTTGCCCTCTTTAATGATTTGTCCACATCTCTGGTGATCTTTTTAAAGATCATTTATCTATATCTATATATATCTATATATATCTATATATAGATATATATAGATATAGATAAATGATCTTTAAAAAGATATATCTATATATCTATATATCTATATATATTCAAAAGTCCAGAAAGCATACAAACATATCCTTTAAAAAAGGAAACCTTGTATTAAATTGGGTGTGCAAATCTCTCCTTAAAAAGCCATGTAGACTCACCGAGAGCTAAAAGGGGAAAACATGCGCTACACTCTTCAACCAAAGAGAAAATAAAACTAAGCAATGCCTGTCCATCAAAACGACAGCGACCATGACTTTTGTACTTTTAACCTGCACAATCTGACCTAAGTAAACCCTCTTTCCCCCTCCCCAACACACAGACACCCAAACACACAAGGGCAAGTGTTGTGCCCAGTTTCCACAATAGATTGTTTCCTACTTGTAAAAATAAAAATGAATCAGCACACCCTTTCAGTATCATTTCCCGAAGCTGAAAATCCTGTGCCAAGGCACTTCACCCTACAACAAAATGAGTTAAAAGGGGGAGGGGGGGCCAGCATTTGTGTTTCTTTGTTTTGTGTGTGGTTGTTAAATACAAATACTCTAGAGAAGAAGGAGGAGTTGCTGTGGTTGTTGGGTGGGGGGGGGGGGCGGGGAGGGACGGGTTTCTCAGAACTGGCTAAATGTGGTCTGTTTTTCCAGCACTTCGAGGTAGTCCGGCTCTGCGTTTAGTTTTGCTTTTAACTCCAGATACTCGTTCCTGTTGGGCTCTACATAGACAGTACTCGGGGGGCTGTAGAGCACCGTCTCCCGGAGCCTGCTGTCCCCCGCCCCGGGGTGCAAGTACTGATGGGGCCGCATAAGGTCATAGTTGGGGGAGTAAGTGTAGGCGGCGGGGAACTTGGGGTAATCGGGGAGATTATTGCCGGGGGTGCCCAGCGAGGAGGAGGAGTGTTTATCGGGCTCCAAAATGCCCCTGTAAAAGCGATCGGCGTCTTGCACCGGGGAGAGCAGCTCCTCCCGGGGCTCGATGGTGCTGACGCTGTAAGTGGGGCTCCGCCGGGGCTCCCCCTCCCCCGGGGGCGGAGGCCCTTGCTGCAAGTGGTGGTTGCTGTAGGTGACCTTGAGCTCGTGCAGGTCTTTGTAATCCTCGCCCGCGTTGCCCTCCCGGGAGCGGTAGATGGGGTTCTTGCACATGTGGCCCAGCGGGTGCGGGACGTACTCGTACACGTGGCCGGCGGGGGTCTTTACCTTGGGCAGGGCCGGGCCGCCGCCGCGCGGGTGGCGGGGCGGCGGCGGCGCCGGGTGGTGGTGGTGGCCGCTGCCGTAGACGCTGTACTGCATGTTGAAGGAGCTCACGTCGGAGTTGTTGGCGCTGGCCGGGTCGCCCTGGCCCTTCTTCCGCCGCTTCATCACCAGCACGAAGAGCCCCGCCGCCACGAACACCGACATGATGAACACCAGCAGCAGGCTCAGGATCAGCACCGACAGCGGCACCGAGGACGAGGGGGATCCTCCCCCGCCGCCCGAGGGCGCCGCGCCCCCCGCCTCGCCCGTGCCGTTGAGCCGCACGGTGGCGGAGAAAAGGGTGCTCCCGCCCGGCAGCTGGATGGAGGAAGGGGTGGGGGTGGAGACGACGATGTCGGAGTAGTCCGGGCACAGCAGCTCCGACCTGATGGTCCGCATGTCGCTCTGGGCGAACTTCTTGGGGGACTCACAGATGACCTGGTCCACCAGCACCCCGGTGTTGAGCTGCTCCAGCCACAGCTTCATGCCCACCACGTCGCAGGTGCAATCCCAAGGGTTCTCGTGCAGGTCGATCTGCAGCAGGGATTTCAGCTGGTCCAGCACCCCGCTCACAGGCAGGTAGGAGAAGTGGTTGCTCCTCAGGCTCAGCCTGTAGAGAGTCAGGCCGGAAAAAATGTTGGCGGGCAAAGATCTCAGCAGGTTGTTGTTCAAAAACAAGAGCTGGAGGTTGGGGACTGACTCAAAGGTGCCCGCCTCGATGTCCCGGATGACGTTGTACTGCAGGAAGAGGTACTGCAGGCTCTGCAGCCCGGAGAACAGCTCCGCGCTCAGCCGCTCGATGCGGTTCCCGTTCAGATAGAGTCTTCTCAAATTAGTTAGATCCCCAAAGGCCCGGTCCTGAATGACCGAAATCCGGTTGTTGCCCAGGTGCAACAAATCCAGCCCGGTGGCGTCCAGGAAATCCGCCCTGCGCACCAGGGCGATGTAGTTCTCGGTCAAATACATCTTCTTGGGGTTGTAGGGTTTGGGCTGGAGCTCGGAGATACTTTCGATCTTCCTCTCCTGGCAATTGACATTGAGGCCCAGGTCGGAGATCTGCAGGTTGCAAGTGCAAGCGGTGGGACATTCCAAAGGCACCGGGGATTTGGTCTGGTAGGCGATGCTGGGGCCGTAGTTGCTGTATCCCAGGTCTTTGGAGGGCAGGCGGGAGGTGGGGCGCACTCTGGTCTTGTTGGGTTGACGGGTCCCTTTAGGGGGCTTCAAGGGGGATTTGTAAACAGCCGAGGAAGAAGTGGCCACGGAGTTGACCGAGGCCGGGGTAGTGTGGAAATACCCTGTGGTGCTCAAAGGTGTCTGGGGCCGCATTTCATAATCCGAGATGAGCCTCCTAGGACAAAGCTCCTGCTTGGAGACCTCATCCAAGTCTCGGCCGTGCAAGCGGAAAGGGGTTTCACAAACCACGTCCCCCACCAGAGCCGAGTAGGAGATACTGTCTAGCCAATCCTTCAGAGCGATCAACTCGCAAGAACAATTCCAGGGGTTCTCCTCTAGCTGCAGCTCCACCACTTTATCCATGTGCTGCAAAAGGCCCAGGTAGGGCAGCAGCTTCAGCCGGTTACCCCTCAAGTCCAGGTGAGTTAAGGGCACAAAACGGAAAAGGTTGTTGGGCAAACTGGAGAGGAGGTTATCATTGAGGATCAACACCTGCAGCAAATGCAGTTTGCTGAAAGCATTGGGTTCAATAGTGCTGATGTAATTATAATCGACTTGTAGATACTCCAAACTCTCCAGACCAAGGAAAGTGTCATCCCTTAATAATTCCAGCTTGTTATTGTTCAGGTGCAGCCTCCTTAAGCCCCGCAGACCATGAAAGGCCCCCGTTTCGATGTCTTGTATGTCATTGCTCCCTAAATGCAAAATCGAAGCCCCAGTGTAATTAACAAACTGGTTTGGGTAGAGTCTGTTTAAAAGGTTCCCAGACAACAAGAGGTGATAGACAGGGAATCTTGGTGGGCTGATCTCGAAAAGGCTGATGATCCCTCTGTTTTCACAGCTCACCGTTAAGATGCTGTCCTTTTCCTCGCAAGGACACGCCTTATCGCAGATTTCCCCATAATACTCGATGCTTTCTGCCCACGACAGGACTAGCGATGTTAAAGCAACCGCTATCGTCTGCAGCATCCAGATATGCATTTTTTTGTTGGGGTCCTGTTCCAAAGTTACTGTAGAGCAGCAAGCGTACATTTTAACTCCTGTAAGGGCAAGAAGAGAAAAGAAAACAACTTGATAGCGTAAAGATTTAAAATATAAACCAGGCATAAAGTTTTCATTTATTTATTTTA